>NC_080394.1:20871075-21471075 GCF_028751815.1 Salvia miltiorrhiza | reverse complement strand
CGCACCAAAAGCTCCAACTGATGCTTCAAATGCCCGCAATGTTTGGTAAAATGCCCATAGGCATTGTGATACTCGCATAGTTTGTTGTTAGGTCCCTGTTGGGGCTGCCCATCTCGGTAAGTCCCAGGCGCCTTGAAAAACGGTTGATTCTTGATCAGATGGAAGATCTCCTCCGATGTCTTGTTCAAAGGGGTGTACTCGTCGAAACGAGTAACTTCATTCACAGTGCGTTGTTGGCGGTGTGGTCCCTCTGCCTGGGTGGGAGGTACCCTCGGGGGTAATCCTCTGAAAGGGGCCCTATCCTGGTGTTGCTGCCTCTCTGGTGTTTCCTCGGCTTTTTAAGCCTTGTGTTTGTCGTTTTCAGCTTTCCTTGCCATCCTGGCATCTTCCAACTGTAAGTATCCCGGTAGTCTAGACATGATATCGTCGAAGTCCCTAGCCGGTCTGATTTGCAGCTCATCAAAGAAGAGCCCTGGCTTTAGCCCTCTGACATAGGCACAATTCTTGATTTGGGATTCCGCCTCTGGCACTTCCAGAGCGGCGAGATTGAACCTGGCAGTATACTCCCGCAAAGTTTCGTTCTGATCTTGTTTAATGTCCATCAGCGAGATGGCTGATTTCCCAACCCTTCGCGAGCTCGCGAACTGTCTCAGAAAATGTACTCGTAAGTCCTCAAACGAATGGATGGAATTTGGGGCAAGCGTCCCAAACCACAGCTGAGCGGGGCCGGTCAACGTGGTGGAGAATATGCGGCATTTGATGCCCTCTGTATACATGTGTAGAGTAACCAGTCCCTCGAATCGGTTGAGATGTACCTCTGGATCAGTGGTACCATCATAGTCCAGCGAAATAGGTTTGTAGCTTCTGGGCAAAGTATCTGCCAGAATGTCGTCGGAGAACGGACTGCGGTTATTGATGGGGTGGAACCTTGATGTCTTGGCCCTTTTATCCTCCTTGTACCTCTCCCGTCTTTCCTTTGGGGAGTCGTGAGCGTGGTGGCGCTTGTGACCCTTGTGCCCTGGTCTGCCAGAGGAGTACTCCAGCTCCCGTCCCTCTGACCTTTCTATGTAACGTGATTTCTCTGAACGATGGGATCTCTCTGACCGATACGACTTCTCTGCTCTGTCTGATTTCTCTGACCTCTGCCCTCTATCGTCCCTCTGGGATTCCTCCCTCAGTGATTCTTCCAAATCTTGGAGCTGGTGTTTCAGTTGCGACACTTGGTCTTTCAGTCGCGCTTTCTCCCTCGGCCCCTCCTCCTCGAACACGGGAGAGATGGATTGACTATCAGACTCGTCGATCCTCTCCTTCCTGACAACGCTATTGAGCCTAACCCGGCTCCCCTCTAGCCTTCTCTCCAGTGCCCTCTCAGCGGGTAGTTTCTGTATTTCCCCAGGTGCCACAGCCTGTTTGTTGATTATCGGATTGTTTGCCTCCAGCGCAGCGGGAGGTGGGGCCTCAGTGCCCTGCGGATTGGTCGCTCCTACCAGGGGAGCTATAACGGGAACGATGGTCAGCAGAGGATTCCCCAGTGCCTGACGCACGGCCGAATATTGGAGCAGGGCCATCATCTGCTCCGTCAACCCAAAGTTGAACTGCCCCCACCAGACGTGGGGGCCAAGCCTGGCGTATCTGAACCCGGTGTCACCAGAGCAGATCTCTGGAAGCTGCCATTCTGTCTTGCTAGCGGGGTGGCCGAGATAGCATGAAAACCCGGCAGCGTGGTAAAGGCGGTGCTGCCCTGCAGGCCGTTAAACAGTGAAGTAGGCACCTCAGTGGTGAGGGCAGCGGAGTCGAACTCCTTCTCCAAGGTGCGGTGAGCATCTGAAGATCCCATAGTACCTACACATAAACGATGTGAGAAAAATCCAGATAATAAATGAGTCGATCCTCCTTTAATGATCGAAATTCCTGAGAGATAAGAAATCCAGAGCACCGGCGCGGAGGCCGTTATGAATTCTCCCTCAAAATATCTCTATACGCTGGGAAATAAACCCAGGGCATAGATCGAAATAACAGAGTACGAATGATAGAGATGTCCCCTTTGAACTCGTATTAAGATCTAGCAGAAGCAACACGTTATCAGCAGTAACAACCAAGAAAATCGTTAGCGGAGTGCGTTAGGCATGGTAGAAAACGAAGATTATGCGAGGAAACACAAAAATCATAACCCATAATTACCACGATCATGCATTAAAATAACCATGAAACCCAAAAATAGCAGAAACAACCCATCAGGCCATCAGAATGTTAGCAAAACATGTTTAGACATGACGTAAAGCGAAGATTATACGAGAAAACATGAGAAACATCGATAATTATCACCTTTAGCCGAAAAATGGCCATAAATCGACAACACAAACCCAGCACAACAAAAACAGAGTACCACCCCACAATCCATCGGTGAAATACGAAGATTATCTGAGAAAACATGAAAAAACACCGATAATTATCACCCTTATACGACAATAGCCGTAAATTAACAGCACAAACCCAGCACAGCAAAAACAGAGTGCTAATCGACAAATCACCGGTATAATACGTCAGATCCATAATGAAAACAGGCAGTAAGCGCAAAATCAGCATAGCCACACACAATTATCAAACTAATCCGTAAGATAATCAAACATAATCACAGATCTCCCAATTTACAGCTTCCGCCACCTTTCCCCATGCACAAAAAACGCAATTGAACACAGATTTCCCAGATCGGCAAGTAGATCGGCGTAAAAACATGAAAATCGAGCTAGAACAGCTTGGGCACTCCAAACAACGACGCAATCGGGCCTTGCGCATGCAAATCCGACGGCGATTCCAGATCTGCATGCGCGGGGGTGGAATTCTCACATCTTAGCTCATTTTTTCCCACAGACGGCGCCAGATGGTGAGACATGATCTAGTAGGTGTAGATTTAATTGGAGAATTAAGGTAAAACGACGAACTATACCTAGTGTTACTGACGATCGAGAGAAGAAAGTAAAGTCGAGAGCACAAAACTGATTACTGCTGTATTAAGAGTAGAGATAGCGTAAAATACAAAGGAGCACGCATGCGGGTATTTATAGATTTACATATGAAGGGTAAAATAGTAAAATCAGCACCGGAGCATGCGTCTTGCGTGATCGGGGGCATAATGGTAAAATCGCCTCTACGCAGGAGATTTCCCCGCATTTCGGTGATTCCGCTGGCGAAAACCATTCCTTTGGCGAGAACGATTCCTCTGGCTGGTGTGATTCCTCTGGCGAAGGCGATTCCTCTGGCGAGGGTGATTCCTCTGGCGAGGGTGATTCCTCTGGCGAATGTGATTCCTCTGGCGAGGGTGATTCCTCTGGCGAGAGCCGTCTCGCTGCTCCCCATGATTCCCCTGGTACCGTCATTTTTCTGCTCTGCACATATTGCTCCTCATCAATAATAATAATAATTGCAATGCTCAAAATAAATAATACTCCTATTAGAATAAAACAATAAAAGTCAATAAAACCTAAACTAATGAAAAACTTAAATATCCAAAGCGTTGTGTATATTTCTCGCAAATAGCTTGTGTATTTTACAATGAAAATATGCATTAATAGGTGGAAGATTATTTAAGAGCATCTATATCAATTGAGTAAGGAGCTTACTCAATGGAGCTTGTATTGGGGAGACTCAGCCACTTACTTATATTCATTAATTTTGATTTTTGCATTTTTTATTTTATTTTAATTGCACCAACTTAAATAACACAATTACTTCAAATTAAAATTTCATTAATTTAAAAAATCTAAAAATTACATTAAAAAAAACTAAAAACATAATTTAAAATTACATTTAAAAAAATAATAGCTAGTTTCCACCCTTTTGCCGAGCTAGAATCGCCGCCACCCGTGCCGCATGGATTTCTCGCTGCTCCGGCATCATGTTGGAGGTATCCAAAAACAAGATCTGATCGTGTGGATCTCCCTCTTGAGGGCATTCTTCGTGGCGTACTCATCGATCATTTGATCGAACTTGGCGTTCGTATTCGTCATGTACTCTTTGCATTCAGGTGGAGCCTCTGAGCCTTGTGACGCCTAGCCTTTCGCCTTTCTCTTCCCCTTCGCCGCACTCGCCGTCGCCTTTGCCACTTTGTTTCCAATTGGGCGGGAAGACGAGATTTCCTCACCCGAAGCCGAGGTGGTGAAGTTGCCGCTCTCACTCGTCTTTGTCCTCTTGGAGGAATGCACGTCTCCGTTGAGGTACAAGTTCTTGAAACTTTTAGTTCGTCCAGAGTATTTTCCACGCGTTCTACCATTTGAAGGCACCGCACCGCCTTGCGGAAAGTTTGGGCTTTCTCCCAAATCATGTCGTCGGAATGCCCAGAAGGCCACTTTGCGTTGGTCTTGACCCAAATCGCCTCCCACAACTTGACCTCCGAACTCACACGAGCCCAGTGAGATTTTATTTGGCGGTGGTTGAGGTTGACACCAATGATGGCGTTCACTCGGTCAAGGACGCGTTGCCAATAAGCCTCTCCCTTTTGATCGACACCACGAATGGCGTCGTTCGTCTTCTCTATCCAAATTCGAGCGATGAGGTCCGTCTCCTCAAGGGTGTAAGTGTGACGAAGCTTGCCCTTCGCCGACGGCTCCTTTTCCTTGAAGGCGCCTTCTGCCGCCCGGCATGCTTCGGCGCCGTCTCACTATGGGCCGCCGGCACACCCCCCTCCTCCGCCGCCTCCTCGACCGTTGGGGGCCCCTCCCCTAAGTTGAATCCCGATAAATCGAAATGGTAGTCGCCGGCAAGATTAGGGGTCCAATTTGGGGAGTAGTAGTTGGGATTATTCGGATCCATTTTGATGGAGGAAATTGAAAGAGTTTGAGAGATAGAGGATGAAGAGAATTGAGTTGTGGGTGTATGATTTTGGTGGAGGAAGAGGGTTTAAATAGAAGAAAAATTATTTTAAAAAAAATTGAAAAGATAACCGTTGGAAATTAAAAAATTAAAAATTTAAAACGGTCGAATAGCCGTTAGAAGGAAATAAAAGATAAAAAAAAATTGGAAACGGTCGAATCACCCAATTTCAAAATCAATTATTTTTATAATAGGCACGTGTACTTATCACCGTTCGAGCAAGCCTCGAGTAAGGCCGTGCCCACATCGGCTTACTCATCGCAGAGCTTACTCGAGTAAGCCCCTTCAAGTATAATGATGTGGGTGTTCTAAGGGGATTAAAAAAGTAGTTAATTAACATATCAGGTTATTTTTTCCCTACCAATTTAAATGTGTTGAATGTGATTTATTTTTTGTGAACTCATCACAGGTTATGTGTTTGAATCTCATAGGGAGCAAAAAAAATTAATTTTTGAAATTCTAACGTTTACAAAGAGAATTCAAACGTATTCTATTTAGAATTAAGACATTTACACACGATTTTCAAAGATTAAATCTCAACTGTCAAATTATGAATAAATCATCAACATAAAAACCACTTTCTTTCTATTTTCTTTTTCTTTATTTTTTTTTGTTTTATTTCTTTCTCAAATTATAAAATTTGACTAATTATAAAATATTTAATATGCATAGCAAATTAAAGATCACGATAAAAAGCTTTAATTTAATATATTTTATGTAAATATTTGATTTAAATTGTAAAGGTTATATTTATTTAAAGATTAAAATTTTTAAAAATTCTCTTTCATCACCCATATTATTTTGAATAAATCTATTTTTCTATTATTTTTTATTTATATTTTATTTCTTTAAGTGTTTTTTTGCTTTTTCATAATATCAATTTTTATAGTGAATTCTTCTCTATATTTTCTTTTCAATATTCAACTCAAATATATTTAGTTAAAATTAAAATTTTATTATATTTATAAATATAATAATTGAGTTGGTATCATTTTTATTTAATATATAAAAATATAATAATGATTTCCGTGCATTGCATGAGATGCAAATGCTAGTTATATATTTTTAATAAACAAATACACGCATAAATAAGTGACATTTTAACATCCACTAATATGATAACAAATATACAAGTCTTAGAAATATAAAAATGCAATATTTTTGTTAAATAACTACCACTTTTTAATTTCTACATCTAAATATTTTATGTTAAGTATTTGATTAAAAACACAGAGAAATGAAATGATGAGTGGTGAATGTGGTTTTTACCAACACTAGTTTTAACGTCATCAGAGAAAGGAGATATCAGGCTGCTGCTCCAAGTTCAGAAATGATGGCTGCTGCGTCGGTCTGGCAGACGCCTGCGCCTCAAAAAGCTATCGTCAACGCTTGGAGAATTTTGAGGAAACGACTTCCGACCTGTGACGAACTGAGAAAGCGAAATGTCAACCTTGGTGAAGGAGAAGATCGATGTAAACAGTGCGGATCACACACTGAATCGATCTGCCACGTTTTCACTTTATGCTCAACAACACAAGAAGTGTGGAATGAAATTCAGCGGTGGACCGGAATCCAAACAGTTCAGCCTGCCTCGCCGATTGACCACTGGCGGAGTTTCTGTTACATTCGCAAGGGCAAGAAGATCGAGAAGCTGTTGAAAGCGATCTGGGTTGGATGTTGTTGGCTGTTATGGCAAAGACGGAATGGCAAAAGGTTCGAGGACAAGGACTGGGAGCCGAAGAATCTGGTGTTGGAGCTTAAAGCTAGACTGTGGAGCTGGAATAGATGCTTTGGTATTTTAAACAATGAGATGGAGTTCTCCTTATGGAGCTCCAATGATTTGTTCTCCCGAATCTTGTAAGTTTGGTACCGCTGGTACCTCCTTTGAATAAAATGCTTTTCTTACCAAAAAAAAAAGTTTTAAGACACAATTCTCGGACCTAACCTGGTTTCGAACTCATGGAGTAAGATGGGACGCATAGGTTTTCAGTGTTCCTTCCCTTTTCCTCGATTATTCTTTCCTAAGCTCTTCTTTCTTCTTTAACGGTAGGATTTTTCAAATGAGGATGACCAAGATATTTCTTTTGGACTTTTCCTAAGGAATTTGAGTAATAATTTGAACTTAGGACTTTCAAAGACTGATATCCCTACCTTTTATAGAATGCATGTCCTAAGGGGCAATCTAGTAATTTCATTGCTCAGATACGGAGGGGTAGTTCCGACCTTTTACTTCTCATTTTCGCTATGGGGGAGGGTAGAACGGTCCTTTCTACTTTAGAGCATCTTCCACGTCAACCGACAAATTGTTAGTCTGCAAAAAAGGAGAAAATGACCGCCTACAATTCAGTTATACTAAATGTCTGCAAGTACACTTCTCTTTTTCGTATTTACTTTCTTTTCGCCCGTATTTCTCCCATTCTGATACGATCTGACTAAGACCTTGTACCACTCGGCTCTGGTACTAGGGGGTAACTTCTTCGAATTTATCTCTCCTCAAAGGGTCCTATAAACGAGGTTCCCCTGCTTTTGAATTTCGCTCTGAGTTCCCTTCCGAGCGGGTTTCGCTCTGGTAGACGCGTCTTCCTTTTTGGGATGTCCGAGGTATTTGGGCTTTCGGTTTTGTCCAGAGACCAAAAACTAGAGCCCCGAATTCCATCCTCATCAATGAGTATAACTTTTTAATATTGAATCAAAGTACATTTCACAATTTTGCAAAAAAAAAAAGTCTTATTATACTAATTTTCAGAAAGCAAAGTAATGAAGTTGAAAATCAAATAACAGGAAAATTTTCATATAATCAGGCGAATACATTATTTTCGGGTTAACCCTATAGAGTTCGAATTATTTTCAGGCCAACCGATAGGGTGTCGAGCTATTCGAGCTGTAACTTTATCGGATTAAAAATTTTCAGCGTTAATCCTCTTGAATTATCGGGCTAGTCGGGTCAGCCTACGGATTTTAGGCTGGATTGAGATGGACAACTTGAAGAGGCTTTTAAGCTCTCATTTTAATTAGATCTTAATTATAATTAATAAATTTTAATTAAAAATTAATAAATCTGGCTTGTATTCAATTATATATGACGGATACGCACATGTTTTCTTTTTACCTTTAAAATCTGGGTAGCAAAAGCTTAGTTTCTTGAACAACTACGATAGTATAACGAGACCTTTAACCACTACCTATTATATATATTTGAAGCAATTAAGTTCTTATGGGGTTAAGAAATATCAACTATATCAAAGCTGAGACATTTAACACAGGATAAAAATTTATTTGTTTCAAAGTGTAATATGTTTGTAAATATTATAATTTAAATTAATAACACCATAAACATACAATAAACAATAAACAACATACAAATTGTGGTACTCATTTCGTCTCATTTTCAAAAAATGTATAATTAACCCTTCAAAATGTGTGGATTTTACCATCTTTAACCAATTTATACTTCCTTCTTAATTCTCGTATCCAAAAATTTTGAGACAAGATTATTAGGACAGAGGGAGTATTATTTAAATCTTTGTATACACGCTTATAATAATTTTATTTATACATAATTTGGTCTGGTCTAAAATTAAGAGTTATTTGAATGGAGATAAGTCTTCGCAACAAAATTGGTTAACAAAACAATATATCTATAAAAAAAATTAAATTTTAATAAAAATATTGATCTTCTATGCTCATATACCAGTAAGAATTTTTGACTTTAGACAAAGTTAACAAAATATATATGGAATACTGGATTATTTTAATGCTCATAATTTAGTCTTGATAAATATATAAGATGAGCTAACAAGTTCACTTGAATTCTCTATTTTGACTTTTTAAATTTAATTATTGCTAGGTATAACATATTTCACAAAATACTAATTTTCACTCATAATCTCATATACAATGACTATAAACAAAAACAAAGTAAATCGTTGACTTGTACTGATTATTTAACCATTCACAACTCTCAAGTCATAGCAGTCTCAATAATCTGTAAAATTGAGGATGTTTATAGTAGATTGTACATGCTATGTTGTTGGTGGTGTAAATTGGGATAAATTGAAAGTTAATTATTTGGAAATCGTGTTAAAATCGCAAATAGGTAAAATTGAAAATGGTGAGAAAGTTAAAGGACATAAAAGGCGGAGGAGTGGGGTTGGGAAGCAGCTCTCTCACTTTCATCCATATTTTAAGTGTAGTGGTAGTGCTGCCCACCCACATGTGACCTATATATATACACTATACACCTCTATAATCATCAAATTAATATTCATGACATGCCAACACGCATCTCCATATTCCTATTTCAACACAAAAATAAACACAAGAAAAAGAAAAAGGCAGGCTAGTAATTACATTTGATTACTCCTCCACTTGGTATTGTATTGCATAGTGTATACCCCTCCAACATTAACACCATTATCTTAATCACCACCATCATCATCCTCTAAACCGCTCTGCCATTTCAACAAACACTTGGCGTGCATCTTATATGTGTTGGAAATAGAATGATGGGCATTATTTGGGGCTGGGTGGCCGCCGCGCTCCTCTTCTCCGCCGCCGCCGCCGATCCCAACGACGAGCGCTGCCTCACCCACCTCAGCCAGTCGCTGCAGGATCCCCTCAGGAATCTCCAGAACTGGACCAAGGACACCTTCGCCAGCCCTTGCCAGGGATTCACCTCCTTCCTCGAGGGCGCCACCTGCAACAACGGCCGCATCTACAAGCTCTCTCTCTCTAACCTCTCTCTCAAGGGCTCCATCTCCCCCTTCCTCTCCAACTGCACCAATCTGCAAGCCCTCGACCTCTCCTCCAACCAGCTCTCCGGCCCCATCCCGCCCGACCTCCAGTATCTCGTCAACCTCGCCGTCCTCAATCTCTCCGCCAACCACCTCTCCGGCGACATCCCGCAGCAATTGGCCCTCTGCGCTTACCTCAACGTCATCGATCTCCACGATAACCAGCTCTCCGGCCTAATTCCGCAGCAGCTAGGGCTTCTGGTGAGGCTCTCTGTCTTCGATGTCTCCAATAACAAACTCTCCGGCCCCATTCCCTCCTCCCTCGGGAACCGGAGCGGTAACCTGCCCCGCTTCAATGCGAGCTCCTACGCGGGGAATAAGGGCCTCTATGGCTACCCCTTGCCGCCGATGAAGAGCAGCGGCCTCTCCGTTCTGGCCATCGTCGGGATCGGGCTCGGCAGCGGCCTTCTCAGCTTGGTCCTCAGCTTCACCGCCGTCTGCGTTTGGTTGAGAGTCACCGATAAGAAATCGGAAAACGATGAAGGCAAGATCAGCCAGCTTATGCCCGATTATTGAGATCGTCATTCATTAATTGCTCGGAGATTATTTAATTTTGCAGGTATGCTTTTTTTTTTTTTAATTGTTAATGGGGATTATTAGTGTAATTGGGTAGGTGTAGCCTAAGCCATTGTTGTTTCTATCTTCTCATCTCATCTCATCTCATCTCGTGATTCTTTTCGTATGTTTAATTAAGCTTAGTACATTTTCTTGACAAATTCAGTACAAATATGTAAAGAAATGAATGAATTTTGGAGTTTTGAATCCGTGTGTCGGAAAAGTAAATTTGTTGGCGTGCGAAAGGAAATGAAATGCACATGACAATGATGAAAATATGGAAATGATTTAGTGAAATGCGCAAAACGACTTTCCGGCATCGTTTACCAGAAATGTTGGGTGGCTCCATAATTTAAGGTAAGAAGGCACCCACAGCTCGTGGCCCTTTTACTTAATTACATGGAATCGAAATATCTGCTTTTTCCACTCTATACAAATTACTACCTTCTTTTCTTTTTCTTTTCATTCTACCAATTCTCAAATCCATCATTCATATACAAGCTGAGTCCAACTTTGAAACCCATTTTCTTGTTGCGACATTCAGTCAACTCTTTTATGATATCATTTTTATTGCTTCCTTGGGATATTTTTTAAGCTTATCTGTTCCCTTTCTTTTTTATTCGCTTTTTAATACAATGTAATGTAAATACAGGAAATTTGGGGCCCAGTATACATGTAGAAGGGCAGGGGCTCAAGTATATATTTCTTTTAAGTTTTTTTTTTTTAATGGTTTATTTGACCATACGTGACAAGATTGGGTGAAGTTGGTACATTGGATTTGGAAATAGGAGGGGTGAGCAACATCCAATCGAAATTGAAATTCGGTGGCAGGGGAATTAGGGTTGGTTTTGATGTCATTTTGAGTTGGGTTCCATTTTTTATTTGTATGTGAAATCAAAATGTAGATTCGGCCGGTTTAGTTTATTGATGTAATTTGCTTTATAATTTTCAATTATAAATTTTTAAAGTTTATATATATTTTATTTCCAACATATTTTTCAATTATCCTTTATTCAGTTTGGACAAAAATATGTTTTGCATTCTTAAAGCCCAAACCTCATTTAATCGGCATCATATTTCACGCATCGGCATTGCACGAATTTGTTACTACTTTTTTGTTTTCGGAACACTTTAATCATGAAAAACGAGGTTATGTGAAATTATATAGAAAAAATTTGTGTACATCTTTAATGTATCGGACAATCAGTTTAATTAGAGTTTACTAATCTCTAATTAGAGTTTTATATCACCAACTTTTCAATCAAACTTATTGCCGAAGTAACCGTCTGACTGATTTTAACTCGTTCATTTTGCTACCTTTGCAAACAGACGTAGTTTTAGTAATGGACGAATTTGGATACATAGGATTGCAGACGGCTACTTTAGCACTAATTTTGGCCGGAAAAAAATGAGTAGGATAGTAAAATGATTAAAAAAATACTATTTAATACAAATTTAAAAATTGTTATGCAAAATATGAATATTTTAAAAGTTTAATAATTTATACATAATTAACATTTTCTTACATATTACTCCCTCTGTCCCATTAATAAAGACATAGGTCTTTTGGGCACGGAGATTAAGGAAAGATAGATTAGTTGTTAAAGTGTTGTGGCCCACCACTATTAATGTAGTTGATTAATATCTTTATTAAACCCCAACTCTCTCTCTCTCATCTGCTCCGACCACCGCCGACCACCAGCGCCGTCGCCGCCGTCGACCACGATCGTCGATTCCCAACCCCAACCCCAACTCTCTCTCTCTCTCTCATCTGCACTGATTGAATCAACCCAGAAACAATTGGACAGATTGGAAATTGCAAATTGAAAAATCGAACCCAAAAATAATTGCAAATCGGAACCCAGAAACAATTGCAAATCAAACCAAGAGATAATCGAACCCACAAACAATTCCAAAAAATTTAGCCCCAAAATTTGATTCAAAATTAACATCAAATTTGTAATAGCAGTGACACCGGCCACGGACGTTGGCGGAGGAGGGAGGCGGTGGCAGAATTGGGGCGAGGAGATGGGCGGCGATAATGGAGGATTCTAGAACCAAGGCGGAGGGGGTCTTGCCCAAAATCGAACACTTGCAAACCCTAGCCCCTAGCCCCCAGCTCTGCTGCCCTGCAAACCCTAGCCACTAGAACCAGATCTGTCGGAGAAGAGAAGAGAATGGGTGGCGGCTGTTCGGTCGGAGAAGGCGGCGGCGGCAAACACAGAGGTCGAGAGAGAGATGAGCGAGAGAGACGAGGGAGAACCGAGAGGGGAAGAGAGAGGAGTCGGACAGGGAGAGATGCAAACAAGAAGGAAGGCGGTCGCGGCGCGGCCCCAGAGCCGCCGTCGGCTGGAGAAGGAAAAGCAGGCGGCGGCGGAGAAGGAGAAGAGAGGGGAGGGGCGCCGCGCTGTTCGGCGGGGCTAGGGCTAGGTCTCGGCCCTCTGCCCCCGTCAGTGGTCGGAGAGGCGAGGGGTGCTCGGCGGTGGTCAGAGGCTCGCCGGAGAAGCTGGATTGAGATAGAGACGAGAGAGTGAGAGAGGCGGAGAGCTGGATTGAGAGTGAGAGAGGCAAAATGAAATGTATTTTTATTAAGGTGCAATTAATTAGTGTATCTTATGCCCTAATTATTTTCTTTTTTGAAAATGTGTCTTTATTATTGGGACAGCTCAAAAAAAAAGTGTGTCTTAATTAGTGGGCCAGAGGGAGTACATATTAATGTAATTAACACTTTCTTATACTATTACATATACATATGAATAAAAATAGATATAAAATTAAAATCTAATAGTCAAACTTTTGGAAACTTTTGAAAAGGGTAGAGTTTGAGTGTGGGAAACAAACTTATTATAGCTGTAGTAAAAAACAAGAAGTCCGTTTCAGGTATGATGATTGAGGTTGGTGGATGAGTGGCTACTTGTTTCGTCATGATTTTTATGATCTAATTTTTTTTACTTTAAATTATATGTGCCATTGTTCACGAGACTTTTTATCACATGTCCCAATTTTGGCGAGGTACTTGATACATTTTTACTTTTTATTACGCATGCATACATAAATATTGGATCGTGCATTATTGAGAGTTTTATTTTTTAAATATAAATTATTAGATTACCATAAGTATCTCGTAGCAAACGAAATCTTAAAATACTACAGAGTTGTAATGTTGCTTTTAGAATGATACATGATCTTATTGATATTGGCTCAACATTGTGAATGGGACATCCACCAAAAAATAGGGTTGTAAATCCGTCCAATTGAATATTAATAGGTTCAAATTCGATTCATTTAAATATTTGAATATTTAAGTTTGATTCGTCGCTCACTCATCGAGCTCGAGTTCAGCTTGAGCTCGTCTCATATAACACTTGATATATATGATCAAATTCAAGCTTGAGTTCAAACTCGATTCGTCAGATATTCGTATAAACAATGCTCAAGCTCAAACTCATTAAAACTCATGAAAAGCTTGAAATATTCAAAATGTGCTCTTGATCCTAATCAATATATTACTCGAACATGTTTCCAAACAAACAAATCTGAACTTGTTCGTGAGCTCAACGAGATAAACGTAATTAGGTTCGATCGAATCAAGTTCCGAACAAACTTTTTTTAAGTCGGATCTCGAATAATTTGTGAGTAGCTATATTCATTTACAATTTTAATCATAATAATTTTTCTCTATTAGAAAAAGTCAATTAAGTATATTATATCTTCCGTATTGTGAAATGTCGCACATAACTTTAATTAAAAAATCAATTCATCTTCTAATATGCCTGTAAAATTTAATAAAGTAGGAAGCAATGTATGGCTATGTGCAATTTTTTTTCTTTTAATAAATTACATAAGTAAATAAATAAATTCAAAGATTGCGTGACGAAAGATTCGAACCCAACACTTCAGATTTTAGGCATTAAACTTCCTACCACTATGCCAACACACGCACACAGTTATGTGCAAATCTATATATATATATATATAAAAGCAAAATAAACTCTATCCTATGTGGCGTCGTATAATCACTTCATTCTAATTTTTCCCAATTCTCATTCATTCTTATTTTTTTTCCTATCAAAAGAAGAATTCTTTGACAAATCTACTATTTTTTTTTTCTAAATCTCTAATCAATGCACTTTATTTTCTTTAAAAAAAATGTTGTCCAAGTCATGGAAGAAATGGAAAAACAGGTTACTAATACACAATCCGCTAATATTCATTTATGTAGATGACGAATACTATCTAGATATTCAGTATAGTGCATCTCGCATGAGCAAAATAAATAAGTTGACACTGAGAGAGTTCTTAGCATTCAGGATATAAGACAAAAAAAAAGAAAGTGCAACAATTACTTATTAATATTTCAGTAGTATTTTCATCTGAGTCCACCTTATCATCAAGATAGGATCAAATATTTCAAGAGTGTTAAATTTGATTTTGTTTTCGTTGAATTATCCTCAATATTTATCATTTCAAATATTTCAAGATTGACTCAAATATAGATGAATCCTATCAAAGGTAGAATTCTTTGTGAAATTAACTATCTTATATTTCATCTATAAAAAGGTGTATAATTAATTTTATTTCTTTAACCTCAACTATTCTTCTCGGTTGGCAAGTTCATATACCAGTATTTCTCCTCTATTTCTCTGTATGCTCTCTTTCTACGTAGATGTATTCATTCATCCCTTTAATTATCATTGTGTTGGTTAATCTTATCTTGATTAACTTTTCTTTTTTGCTTTCTCAGCTTTGATACCATTCGTTGTATTTTAATTATATCCCTTTTCTTTTGGTGTCTTTTAATTTTGTGCTAATTGGTTGAGTGTTACTTATTGGCATAATGGAAATCAGGTAGATATAATATTTAAATTAGATTACATCGCATAAAACGATTCAATAGGAAATTGGTGATTTTCTTAAGCAGCTAATTTTTCTTTTGCAATCATGTATAATGATTTAAACAAAATTAAGATAGATATTACTTCAATAAATTAGATGACATGAATATTTAATGTATATATTTGGGAGGGATAATTTTAATATTTTTTTTCACGTAAATAGATTTAATAAAATAAAATCTTAAATATGATGAAATATTTAGAATGATTTTAAATAAAATTAAGATAGATATTAATTCAATAAATTAGATGACATGAATATTTAATGTATATATTTGGGAGGGATATTTTTAATATTTTTCTTCACATAAATAGATTTAATAAAATAAAATCTTAAATATGATGAAATATTCATAATGAGGAAAATCTTCTCAAAGCATAAAGAACTTTTTTTACCAACTAAATAACTTTATATCAAGTTAAATAATTAATAAGAGTAATGTTTGATTTGCATGATTCGAAACATCATTTGTTGTATGATTCATTACGTATTTGATAATTGATTTATTTATTCTAAATATAGGAAATGTCAATGAATAATGAAGCTATTCGTTTGAATGCCATCAATTCAAAAATACGAAATAAAAATGTGGTGGTCAGAATTTTGCGCTTATGAGTTCATAAAGATAAATTGAGCAAGGAAGCACTTTAAATGATCGTGGTTGATGAATGAGTAAGTTTTATCATAGTTTTATTAAATAAATAGTTTTGTAAAATTATTAATTTTCAATTTATACTATTTTCACTAAATTTCCTATTCGGTTTTAAAGAAGGCAATTCTTAGTGAATGTTTGTTCTGCTATAACAATAAACAAGAGTTAGAGACAAATCACTTTCAAATTAATGTAGGATTATACCTATCATAACATGTGATTAGTCATGTACAACTATACGTGGCAATTTCAAAAGTCACTATAAAAAAGGGTCTAAAGATTTTAGTATATGATAAGAGTGGTCATACGCATAACACAACAACTAACATGGTGTATGATGAAATTTTCGTTAGATTATGAATTAATTACAAATTTAGTAATTTATGTCTCAATAGCGTTCAAGAAAAAGTTTCATCAGTTCCTTAACGAGATAATTGTTTTGCTATGACAATAAATAAAGTCAGGGATAATCTCTTTCAAATATAAATTATACCTATCGAAACTCTACATGGAAATCTTAAGAGTCACTAGAAAAAGAGGTCTAAAGATTTTAGTATGTGATGAGAGTAGTCATACGCAAGACACGACAACTAACGTGGTGTAGATTGTGAGGTAAATGCAAATTTAATATTTTATTCATTATTTAGATGTTTTAAGTCATTATTAATATTATTTATAATATTTTCTTCTTATTTTTTCAATTACTGGTTCCAGCTACAAGCATGTGTTCTATATTTCAGGTGCATGCTGTGCCAAGCAGAATAGAGGAAAAAGAGTAGCAGGTGATAAATGTATTAGAGATGCACATTCCATGAGGAAAAATTTTGCATGTGTTTATTTATGCGGTCTCCTATGAGTAAAATTAAAATATTGCAATTTCACTTTTAATATTTTTTGGATCAAAATTCTGCTTACATAGACATTTAATTTAAGTTAATTTCAAATAAATATTACATCTTTTACTTAAAAACATATTCACTAAATATTTTATTTTAGTGAAAAAAAATTCTTCAAATAAAAAATGTATTGAATAATTATAAAAATTTATATTTTAATAGATCCCGTCGAAAAATCGACGGGTTACCAACTAGTTTATACTCTAAAGAGGACGAGCACCCACCCTCTAAATAATTTGTAAACTACTGCACGTATGAAAATACAAGAGACGTGATGAAAGGTTGTGGGAGAAGAAGGGCGTGTTTGGTGATGATGGAAATGGGGCCAGGCAACGCATGTTTGTTGTAAAGTTTCACAAATCACAAACATTGAGTCCCTCATAGGCTCATCCCATTCGCTGCTCATTTATGTATAACATCATGTACCACATACTATCTTCAATTACAGTAATATTATTTTGACAAAATATATCCAAATAAAAAATTATTAAATATTTTAAAAAATCTATCTATTTAAAATTTTTATTTCAAATACAAAAGAATTAGTTAGTTTTATTATTTTCTCCATATTATAGTTCTTTTTTAATTTTTTCAAAAAATAATATTTTCATAATTTTTGAAGTACAAAAATTATAAAAGAATAATAAAAAATTATAAAATTATAAAAAAAATCTATAATATGGAGAAAACAATAAAGCTAACTAAATCATTTTTAAATCTGAACCAAAATTTCACATAAATTGATTTTTAAAAATATTTAACATTTTTTTGGTCTGAACATATTTTGTCCAAATAGCATTGCTCCTTCAGCTTCAAGTATACATAAATCTAGTGCAAGCCTTTTATATAGAAAAGGAGCATTTTTACAATTGATTTTAACAATAAATATCCACAATGTTGAAAAATAATAGTAGCAAATGCTTTTATTTTATTTTTTTTGTTTACTTCAATTAAAATAAAAAATAATTTAATTAGTTTTAATGTTTTCTCCACTATATAGTTTTTTTTTGTAATTTTTAATAATTAGGACAAATAGAGTCAAAATTCATCAACTTTGGGCGAATTCTCATTTTTCCTATGACTTTCAAATGTTAATGTAAATTACATAAACTTTTGATTGAGTATGATTTTTCCCATAAATTGCATCCCCGTCCTAGACAACAAGCGAAATTCATCTTCAATAAACAAGAATTTTCTACAACAATTCCAATGGCTCCACTAGAAAGGCATGAGACAGTGACTTCTTAGTGTTTGCACACAAATGAGAGTAAAATAAGAAACAAATATGAAATTATGATGAATTTATGATAAATTTAGGACTATTAATTAAATCAGTGACTAAAACAATGTCGTTTTATCTATTTTATCAAACGACATCGTTTTCAAGTCAATATTAGTAAGCCACGTCATTTATAAGTCAGCAAAAGTATGGCCGAAAGACTTTACCTTGGTAAAAATAAAAATCAATCCCAAATTTATGTATTTTATACTAACATTTGACAGTCAAGGAACAAAATGAGAATTCGTTCAAAGTTGGTGAATTTTTGCGCTATTTATCCTAATAATTATTAAAAAGTTATAAGAAAACTACAATATGAAGAAAATAATAAAACTAACTAAATTCTTTTTAAATTGAAACAATTTTTTAAAAATAATTTTTAAAATATTTAATCTTTTTTATTCGAAAATATTTTGTCCAAATAACATCATTCATTTAATTATACATAAATCTAGTGCAAGTCTTTTACATATAAAATGAGCATTTTTACAATCGATTTACGATCATATTCATTTCAAAATAGTGTTGGAAAACATAGCAGATGCTTTTATTTTATTTTTTTGTTTAGTTCGATGTTTTTTTTAAATCATTAAGAGTAACTATTACTTTTTTTTTCGATCAGCGATGAGAAAATGATCCATTTAGAAGAATAAAAATCAAAGACAAAAAGAAAACAAGTTCAAAATGGGATACACTATTTTAATACCATAATAAAAACACTTCGTTCAAATTTTTTTCATAAAAAAATCAAGTCCGGCGTCCTGAAATTCAACATGTCATTTTATCACATCACACATATATATACATGTATTAGTAAACATGAAGTTGTTTCAACATGGCGTAATTAAACTACATCGTATTGTCGTTAAATAGGATATTATACATTTATACTAAGGGAAAAACATAATTAGGGCTAAAGATTGCGATTCTATCATTTTCAGAGAATCAAAAGAATAAATTCCGACACTTTTACACATCTGTTTATTGCGATTGGTCTTCAAGGAATAAGAGAGATGCCGTGGAGAACGTGGTGGTCCCTGATCGAGACATAGTTGTAACTGTTATGACAGACAGGTAGGCCTCAATTTTTTTTGTTTATTGCGATTTTGTCCATTAGCTGTTAGAGTTTTGATATAAATTTGTTTATTATTGAAAATTGGGTTGTTCAATTAGGATTTTTGAGCGAAATGTATGTGAATTAGGACAATGCCAATATTCTTTTATATGTTGGTTTGTACTTATTTATAGTTATTGTAACTATATATGATAAGGGTTACTCATTGTCATGTCTAAAAAATCTTATATTCGAAGATGATGATGAAAATTGTATTTATACTCATAGAGAGATTTCTTAGAATATTGTTATACTTCATCCGTCGACGAAAGAACTTTCTATTTTTCATTTTTGGAACGTCCACAAAAGAACTTTTCATCTATTTTTGAACTATACCTCACCACTTACTTTTTACTTTTTCACCACTCCCAATACTAATAAAAATACATTTTTACCACTTTCAACACTCAGCAACCTTTCTCCACTCTCAATATATTTAACTTTTTTCTTAAAATTTGTGTCATTCTCTCCTAGGAAGTTCTTTCGTGGACGGATGAAGTATATGTATTAATATACTCCTACCGTCCTCATTAAATATATCCAATTTGTCATTTTCGTCCGTCCTCATAAAATGTATTCAATCTATGTTTGGTAAGGTTTCAATTCATAATAAAGTGAGACCCTTACTTCACTCACAACATATTCAACTACTTTATTAAAGCTCGTGCTATTTACAAATAGTTACTTTTTTATAAGGATGGAATGAGTATTACTTTATTATTTTTATATTAATTATTCATGTAAGTAAAATTATATATATATATATATATAGGGTGTGGTTATAATGAGAACCACACTTATCGTGAGAACATAAGAACCATTAAAATCAATGCATCTGCTATATAAATTAATGCATTCGCTATTAAATTTAATGCATCCGAAAATAATAAAAATTTTGCTCCCTTCAGGATTCGAACTCAGGATCTGCATTCATCCACCAAGATGATGCATCCACCGTAGATCTTGATGATCGAGTGACTTAAAATGGTTCTCCGTTCTAATTTTATTTAGTGGTTCTTATTTGAACCTCTCCCTATATATATATATATATATGTGGGGTTGACTAAAATAAGAACACTTTTAAGTGTATACAATATAAACAAATCTTGTTAATTAAATCTTGATTGATCTTGTGACTTGAAATTTGTCTAATCATAACATAATTCGTAACAAAAGAACTTAAGATTCGTGCATAGAATATAATTCATAACAAAAATATTTTCAATTCGTAATAAGAAAAACGTATGAATTGCAAGGGAAACCGTTACAACTTTCGGATCTCCATATAATTTGATTTGAGCAATTAATTCATTATGATATAATGAACATAATTTGTTCATATTTTATACACTTAAAAAGTATTTTTATGATAGCACACCCTTCATATATACTCCCTCCGTCCATAAAAGAACTTCCTAGGAGGGAGTGACACGGGTTTTAAGAAAAAATATTGTTGAGTGTATTGAAAGTGGATAAAAGGTAGTTGAGTGTATTGGGAGTGGTGAAAAGGTGTTATAATTAATATTGAAAGTTGTGAAAAGTGAAAAGTAAGAAGATTATAAGTGGTGGGGTATAGTACAAAAATAGGTAGAAAGTTCTTTTGTGAACGTCCCAAAAAGGAAAGATAGGAAGTTCTTTCGTGGATGAAGGGAGTATAAATTTAGCATAAAAGCCACACCAATTGTGTAAAATTTTACGTCGAAATATTAGATTTTAACAAGATTTTTAATTAATTAATAGTAATAAATTATACAGCCACAAGAGCAAGGAAAAAGAGAAGAAAAAAAAGCGAAGTCAGTCCAACCCGGTCCGATAATTCTGAAACAAAAACCTCTGAAAAACCCTAATCCACATCGTCGTCACCTGCAACGCGCCTTTCACTCGAAAACTCCCAGCATCAATGGCGAAAAGAAAACGCAATCCCCAAAACGACAGCGTAAATGAGAAGAAGGAACAAGAAAAAGCGGTTGTTGCAGGAGAAGTAGAAGAAGAACAGGATGACGACGAGCGGAGCTTCGAAGAATTGGGCCTCGACGCCCGCCTAGTTCGTGCCTTATCGAAGAAATCAATCGAGAAGCCCTCTCCAATCCAGCGCGTTGCTATCCCTCTCATTCTCGTATGTGTTCTTCATAATTTATTTGCTAAATTTGCGATTAGTTATTTTTTAAGCTCAATTTGTGTTTTCTATGACGCAGGAAGGCAAAGATGTGGTGGCTCGAGCGAAAACCGGCTCCGGTAAAACATTAGCTTATCTGCTCCCGCTGCTTCAGAAACTGTTTGCTGATTCGCCGTCAAAATTGAATCTTGCTCCCGCCGTGATTATTCTTGTTCCAACTCGAGAGCTGTGCCAACAGGTATGTTTCTTTTAATCTAGTTTCAGAAATGTAGAATTTTCCACTTTCCTTTTTTTTGGTGGTTATTAATTTGCTCGTGATTTGTCAAGGTTTATTCGGAAGTGACGTCACTGATTGAGTCATGCAGAGTGCAACTAAAAGTAGTTCAGCTGCGGAGCACGATGTCTGATTCTGACTTGGTTGGTAAATTTAGTTTGGCACAATCTAATTAGTTTGGGATCTAAATTGTTCTAATCAGTTCGAATTGTAATGTCAATTTGCAAAGTATGAAATCTCTTATTCGTTTTCTCATAGAAAACGTCTTTGGCTGGGCTTCCTGATATTGTTGTATCAACACCTGCTTGTGTACAAACATGCTTGAAAAATGGTATTCTTCAAGCTAAAGCTCTTCAAGAATCACTTTCAGTTCTTGTCCTTGATGAGGTATGCAGCCCCCCTTTTGTCCTATTCAAAATTTCTGTTAATAATTTGAATTCTATTAGAATCTAATTGACGTGTAGAACATAAATATAATTGAAAGTTGTTTGTAGAACCGATGCTTAAAAGTTCGTTCAGAAAGTTTTGTAGACAAAACTATAGGAAAAGAGACATAGACTGTAATGAAAGGGTATGCACCTGCTCGTCTGCTTATTGTCTATCTCTCGTATCAGTTGTAGATACTATCTGCATAAATTTAATTATATTATTAGTGTTGGATATGGTATTTGCAGTAAAAATACCAGTTTTAGTTATCATTAGCCACTGGCTTTCTATAAGTTATTGATATTTAAGATCTGTCATCACTTAACTGTGTGTTTAGAAGAAGAACTAGTGGCCTGCCACAATACAAAAATACATAAACTTATTAGCCAAGACCATCCAAGAATCAATAAATATAGAGCATGTATTTTTTATAAGTGTGTAGTTTCTATGGATGTTCATCATCTTTACATAATAATATAAAGTTGATAAAGTTGTACCATGTGATTTATTCTGAATATTATCTCAGGCAGATCTTCTGTTGTCATATGGATATGAGGACGATATAAAAGCACTTACAGCTTATGTTCCAAAGCGCTGCCAGTGCCTTCTCATGTCTGCTACTTCAAGGTTCATTTCAGTTATAATATTGTTGCAGTAATTACGTGATAGTTGGGTTGGCACCTTTACCATTTGAATTAAAGTTAGTTGGCTCTAGGGCTGGCAAATCGTGCGTGTCGGATCGTTATCGGGTCGACCTGATATCGACCCGACCTGTTAAGGCCAAACCTGAACACGACCTGTTAAGGAATTGCTCGACACGAACCCGAACCCGACACGATTTACTCAAACCCGAACACGACACGAACCCGACACGAACCCGATAGCAACACGATTTAAATCGGGTTGACACGATACGATAACGACACGATATGCTTATAACCTGAATTTGACCTGATTAAACACGAACACAATAATTACACGAATTTGACCTGATTAAAACAACACAATAATAATACAATAATATGTGAATTACATATCAAATTAACCACTGAACAGATTCATGGTTTGAAAAAACAATGAAATTTAAAAGCTCACATAATAAGTCCCATTCATCAACATAAATCATAGGTTGAGTCCAACAAAATAAAAGTCTAGCAACATAAAAATATCGCCATCTAGTGAAGTGTTTCAAGTTCAACAAAATAAAAGTCTAACAACATAAAAATATCGCCATCTAGTGAAGTGTTTCAAGTTCAACAAAATAAAAGTCTAACAACATAAAAATATCGCCATCTAGTGCCCGTTCTTGGAGTCCAATCCACAAATAGTTCTTCATATCAAGACATACTCATCCTGAAAATTTCAAGATGAAAATATAAGAACATATCAGGCTGAAATCAAGTCAATCCAATTAGGAAAAGGCATAAGTTTTATAATTTGTAGACTCAATATAATCTTATCTCAATAATGGATCAATTTGCTCAAACTAACCATCAACAACAATAGTGGAGATCGAGGAGGATTCCGTTTGAGGTTCATCATCGCCATGTAGAAAGTCTTCGGCTAACTCACATGTTGGTACTTCGCTTTTGAAGGCTTTGAAGAAAAAAAAATATGAATTGGTATATATATCAATAATTTAAAATGTCAACATTAATAACACAAAGAAGTTATACCTTTTTCTCCAAACAACCAATCTCTAGTGCAAATAATTGCCTCCACTGTGCTTGCTTTAAGTGAGCTACGATATTGATCAAGTACTCTTCCACCAACACTAAAAACAGCTTCGGAAGCCACCGTAGTTATGGGAATGCTCAAAATATCACGAGCCATGCGAGCTACTTGTGGATACTTGTATTGATTCCCTTTCCAAAAGCCAAGAACATCAAGATTGGATTTGGCATCCAATCTTGCTTCTTGCATATACAACTCTAATTGTGACTTTTGTTCGCTTAATCCAAACTCATCCAAAGCACTAAACTCCTGTAGTTAAAATACAAATGAAAATTTTAATTAACAAGTAAGAAATTTGAATAATATTAATAACATAAGTAAATATAATTTAGTAATTTACCTCAACCACCGCTTTAGATTCTTCGTTTGTGAATTCACAGGTTGAATCATTTAATGTCGAACCCCCACTTCTAGTAAGACCAAAACTGTCACTGTTGCTCTTATGATATTCTTCAAATAGAGCAAATAACTTCTCTCTTACTAGTGAACACTGACGAGAGTTAGGGCCATACAACTTCTTATAAAAGAATTCCACAAACTGAAACTTATAGCGTGGATCAAAGACCACAGCCATAGTCAAGATCAAGCTGAAATCGGACCAATACTTCTCAAACTTTGGTAGCATCTTCTCAGCCATTTTCTTTATATAAACATCCGAACTATTGCAACTTTGTCTCAATGAACTGTAGCACATGACAACGGGCTGAAAATACAAATTTGCTGTAGGATAATTGCTACCAGAAAACAAGTTCGAGACATCGTAGAACAAGCTCAAGAAACCACGAATCTTCTCAATTCTATCCCATTCAACTGAAGAAGGACAATGCTTGTAGTTGGGATCAACAAGTTGAAAATTCATGAATGCTTTCCTATAATATAGTGCATTATCAAGCATCAAAAAGGTAGAATTCCACCTAGTAGGGACGTCTTGCCTTAGTCCTCTCTTACTTTGCAAAGATAACTTGCTTACACATTCCAAAAATTTCTGCCTCCTCATTTGTGAACCCCTCACATATTTCACACTTTCACGGATCTTAACAACAGAATTTTCAATATCATTCAAACCATCTTGGACTACCAAATTGATAATATGTGCACAACAACGGATATGGAAGAATTCACCATCACAAAGAAGTGCATTATTCAAGTTCAACTGTGAGATCAACAACTCAACAGACACATCATTTGCACTAGCATTATCCAAAGTCAAAGAAAATACTTTGTTTTCAATCCCCCAGTCACAAAGCATGGAAAACAACTTATTTGATAATGCTACACCAGTATGAGGAGATGGCATCAAAGAAAAATTCAACACCTTCTTACGTAACACCCATTCCTCATCAATGAAGTGACAAGTAAGAGAAATATAACCATCTGTTGTAATAGAACTCCAACAATCAGAAGTCAAGGAAATTCTACCACATGCTTTTTGCAATTCAGACTTAATCTTCATCTTTTCTCTTTCATACAATTTCAAAACATCAGCCTTCACTGTATTTCTAGTAACCATCTTAATATCCCACTTAAGATACTCAAAAATAGCTATAATGCGTTCATATTCAACGAATCGAAATGGCAAATCATGAACAACAATAGCAGCACACAATAACTCCCTAAAGTGATCAGGATCAAATTTTGTTTTACTAGTAGTCATCAATTCACCAACATCATGTGTATTCTTCCTTTGACAACCATCTAAATGACGTTTCAAGTTTCCAGTTCCACATTTGCTTGTCACTTTGTAATAACGATGCCCACAATAGACACACACACATGTTTTGGAACCATCTGCACTAGTAGTAACTTTATAGTGATTCCAAACAGCTGACCTCGGTTTTCTTTTGTTCGTTGGGGGCTTAGCTGTAGGATTGGACGTCCCTAAACCAGTTTCTGCATCTGTGGCAGCAGAAGGGGCAGCAGCTGCAGGGCTAGCAGTAGAAGCAATACAAGGCATTTCACTTGTATATGTCGTAAAAGTATTTTCATCACCATCATCATCATTGCTAGACATAATTACCTATAACAACAAAGAACAAATAACTATTAGTACATAAGATTTAAATGAGCAATAAAAGACAATCAAAAATTGAGATCACAAGAACAGCAGCAAAGGGAAAGTGTAACACAGCCTCATTTTCGAAACTAAATCATCTTTTTCCAAATGTAGATTATGTCTACAATTTATTTCCATTAACAGTTTAACACCATCTTATTTCCATTAACAGTTTAACGTGGTCTCTACCAAACAAAACAAATAAACAATAGGAAATAATCTGAATTACTCTTTTCTCATAGAAATCTGAAATCTACGAGTCCTAAATTCTTCACAATCCAAAGTCTTCTCAATCTCGAAAATAAATATCCAGATCATGAGAGAGAGAGAGAATCAGAGTCGGAAGACTCGGAACCAGCGAAACACATAAAACTCAGCAAAGCATAGTTCCTAATACAAGAGGAGAATCTCTGCAAACCATTAACACAAATTTTGCAAGTGAAACACATAAAACTAAAGGGTTTATCACATCAAGATCCATTAGTGCCTTCTCCCATGCCTCCTGCTCTTACCCTTCTTCCGACGACTCCTCTCCTCCGAATCAGAGTCGGAACCAGAATCCGACTATGAGGACTCAGACGACGAGAAGTAACTCCGATGCCTCCTCTTCCTCTGCTTCTTCTTCTTGCTCCTCCTCTCCTCCGCGCCGACTGGAACTTTGGGAGAGAGGCGGCGAAGAGGGAGCCGTGAGATTCGACAGTGGGATGGGGCGGCGACTCGAAGAAGGGCTGCGCCGGGCCGTCGTCGTCGATGTGGCTGTGACTTGAGAGTCGACGTCGAGTGCGGGCGGCGGGGCGGGGCAGTGCGGCGGCGGGCGGCGGAGTTGGAACTTGGAAGAATGGAAATTGGAAGGGAGTCAAGGGACGAAACGGGTGTGCGGCGGGGAAATTGGAAGGGATGAATGATATGAAACCCTACTAACCTAAAGTAAACTAAGAAAATAAAAATTTAAAATTTAAAATAAATGTTTAATAAAAATAATAATATTATTATCGGGTTACCTGAACCGAACCCGACCCAACCCGAACCCGACCCGAAATTATCAGATCCTTATCAGGTCGACCCGATAAGGACCCGAACCTTATCGTGCGTGTTTCTAACCCATTAATTTCGTGCGGTTTCGTGTCGGGTTATCGTGTCGTGTCGAAAATTGCCAGCCCTAGTTGGCTCCATGGCAGACTGTGGCTTGAGTCTGTTAAATGTGGGCATCGACATACTTGTGTGTGTTATCCCTGCAAACATACAAACACCCAGACATGCACATATACAATATTGTGTCTGTATCTGGACTTAATGTATATACCCAAAACCATAAATCATTAAGTTGGCATTTTCTTTTCTGAAAACTATATCTTGTTTTCTAGATCAGTGGGAGCCAGTTGCCTTTTCTTTTTGAAAATAGGACTTGTATTTTTTCTAAACTAAGTGAGGTACATGCTGCTTATTTCAGATGACTTTGATCATAGTGCTATCTGTTTAAACCAACTTGTGTTTCTTCTGTGTAATTGAATCATTTAAGACACACACACACACACTTGCATACATTCTTTCATGACAGTCATCAATGTATTTTATCATTCTAACCAAGTTAGCTTGTTTCAATCCATGTATATTTGCTTCCATGTTCTCACTTTGTGAACTGAAAAACATGGCCAGCTCTAATGCTTCCTTTGACCTGGATATTATTCAGTGCTGATGTTGAAAAGCTGAAAAAGCTTATTCTACATAATCCATACATTCTAACACTACCAGAGGTGGGAGATGTAAAGGATGATATCATTCCCAGAAATGTTCAGCAATTTTATGTAAGTTATCCTTATTTGTTTCTACCACAGTTATTGAAGTAATTTTTCTAGGTATGTTACTTTTGTATATTACAAATTTACAATTGTGCACTGAATAACTATTTTCTTGTTCTATTCAATTTTTTATTGATGTTTCTTTGTAAATTAATGTCCATTTTTGAGTTCAACCTGCCTCAGTGGATTTTGATTTTAATCTGTTGCCTAACTATGGTTTTTGTTGTTGATCGTATTACTTGTCTAGATTTCATGTAGTGCTCGTGACAAGCTTGTCCATATCCTTGCTCTCTTAAAACTGGAGCTGATTCAAAAGAAAGTGCTGATTTTTGTTAATTCTATTGACACGAGTTTTAGACTGAAGCTTTTCTTCGAACAGGTAAATAGTTCACCACTTAACCATATGGAGCGATGTTATATTTATGCTCAAATGTGATTGAAACTGAGAATCCTCTTTAAGTTTTTCTCAATTCTCAAGTAGACTGACCATGTGTTGTATAAAGTCATATTACCACATGTCCAGCCTTAAATATTTCTTGGTAAAACATTGAGAAAGTGTCAAAATCAGTATATCAGTATTAGCTCCTTAAACCATTACCGACAAGAAAAGTGTATTGTGTTGTAGTATGATATTTTCTGCCTGTTGTGATTCAACTCAGAATAATTGAAGAGGAACATATCAATCACTTACAAGGAAGCAACTCGATGAGAGATTATTGAAAAAAGAAATACTTGCAGATACAAATGAGAAGTAAAAAGCAACTCTTGTATGTAATTTGGAATTGGAATTCTTCTAGATAAATATGCATGTATACATATCACTACAAATAAATTATAACTATTGTGTTTGGACCTGTTTTCTTTATAATTAAATGCTGAAACTAATTCCAATTTATAGGCCATTACATGTACTTAAATAATCATTGGCAAGTGAATGTGACCGTGTGTTGTCTAATATAACTCCCGATGGCCATGATGGTTGACCAGGAAATGCTATTTTCCAATATATAGTAATAGTATCATAGTTTAACTCAGCTTAATTCTTTGTAATAGTGTTTTCGTTATTGGGGATCAATAGACTGACTACAGTTTTAATCTGGCAGTTTGGAATTAAATCTGCAGTTTTAAATGCTGAGCTGCCTCAGAACTCTCGTCTACATATTCTTGAGGTATTTTTGAAACTTGAAATGTTCTCTTTGCTAGTTCTGATCTAATCTTAGTTTTTTTTTTTTTTTAGAACTGTCTTGCACAATCATTAGTCAATTCTAAACTTTTATTTTTATCTCAGGAGTTCAATGCCGGTCTGTTTGATTACCTTGTTGCTACTGACGACAGTCAATCAGCAGAAGAGCAGAATGATAAGGAAAATCATGCTTCTAAAAAAAAATCTAAAAAACACTCCAAGAAGAAGTTGGATGCAGAATTCGGTGTAGTAAGAGGAATAGACTTCAAAAATGTGTACACGGTGAGCTGATGCTTTGCCACTTGTATCTCTTAGTTGAGTATTGTCAGATAGTTTATGTATGTCATTCTGGATGGGCTTCTGGTGATAGTCTCCTAATCTATATTATCTACTTTTGTGTGTGAAATGAACTGAAGATTTTTTATGACTAATTTCATGTTGATTTAACATTGTAATTTTACCATTTTATCTGTGTGAAACTTGTATGCTCCCTAGTCTGACTTTGTTGTCAATTTCTGCAACCCTGATCATATGGCAAATTTGTGTTTTCGAGTTGTTTCATTAACATAATTTGTGCACTACTTAGCTTGTTTATTTGATAATTATTTTTCTGACAAATTGATGCTGCATGTTTGATCTATCTTAATTTTTTATAGGTGGTGAACTATGACATGCCTCAAACTGCAGCTGGATATGTGCATCGGATTGGACGTACTGGAAGAGCATATAATACTGGTGCATCTGTCTCTTTAGTAAGATTATTCATGATATCTCCATTGCACCTTCAAAAGGACTTATTAGTTATTACTTACTTTTGTTTCACCTAGTTAAATGAAGTTTTCTTTAGTAGCAGCATTTGTTGAATATGCTCGAATTTTCTCATGCCTTCCACTAACCTTTTCGACCTTTGAATAGGTTTGTCCTGAGGAGATGGAAATTTTTGATGAGATTAAATCTATTTTGGGTGAAAATGATACGGAGGACTCAAAATATATTGCTCCATTCCCGTTGCTTAGTAAAAATGCTGTGGACTCCTTACGCTACAGAGCCGAGGTAAATTGAATTCATTATTCATTTCAGTAAAAGTTTCATTGTACAATTGGAAGAACCCCTTCAATAATGTCATACATTTCTATTTACAAAGAACATGCAGTTCACATTGTGATTCTTCTTCTGTGTTGTAAATTAGGTCGTGTAGAATATCTGAGGCTATGCTTCTCCACAACCACAATCCATCACAACATTTTTCTTTCCAATATTGCAAAAACATGAGTCACAATCTTTGAATCATGTTTCCCTTCTAATGTGCCACATCATGCGATACATTTCTCTCCCAAAATATACTTTAGAAACACCCAAATAGATTTCCGTCAATGATCTTAGTTCCCCAGGAAGGGTATTGGTGGAGAAAATGATTGCTGAAGATTGGAAAATCTTTACATTGGAACTGTTATATGTTAACTTCTGATTATTCTAAATTTCCCTAATAACGTCTTTAATTCACTCGGTAGCAATTGCATCAGTTCTTTTGTGACCTGTATCCTGTCAATGATAGTTACTCTTTGTTGCTCCCAAGGTATATGCTCTTCATTTTACTGAATGTGAAACCTTGAACATATTTCAGATTAACTTTTTAATTGTATTTTCCCTTTTTAGAGTTAATATTGTAGAAGGTACTGGTATTTTCTGTAGGCCATTAAAAGTAAAACTGTTGCCCTGTAAGCACAACCTATGACTTGTTTGAGCTGTCTAATTAATAATTATTATTGCTCAATTACAGTGATTGATGTTTTCATATAAGCGTATCTTTCGAATGTAAATAAATTGTGTTCTCAGCATAAAACATGCATGGCGTTTGACTTTATTTATAATGATTGATGCAGAATGCATAGCCTTAACTTTGTTATTTCAGGATGTTGCGAGGAGTATAACAAAAATTGCAGTGAGAGAATCACGCGCACAGGATCTAAGAAATGAAATTCTTAATTCTCAGAAGTGAGTTATCTTCTGACGAGAGCTCTTCTGGGAAAAGCAACTAGTTTCTTCCATATCACATTTTTTTTTTTGTTCTTCAGCTTCTATTTTAGACTTTATTTAGAGATATTTACCACTTCGGTTATGAACCAACATCTTTGCTCCATATCTTGCATTATTGAATGGATGTCTTATATTAGGCTCATCTATAGTAGCAATGGATATTTTGACTTCAATTGCATGTTAGTATTGATTTTATCTAATTTTTTCAAACACTGCTTGTCATATTTCTGAAAATGTGTAGGTTGAAGGCTCATTTTCAAGATAACCCAAACGACTTAGGTAAACTGAAATGTTACTGGATTATATAAAAATATCATCAACTCTTTGGATAGTTGATGCCTAGCTGCTTTTTTTCTTTGGGCAGATCTGTTGAAACATGACAAAGTTCTGAGCAAAAAGGAACCTGCAGTGCACCTTCGTGATGTGCCTGAGTACTTACTGGACGCAACAACAAAAGAAGCTAGCAAGATTGTAAAGCTTGCTAGAGCTGCCATGGGAAATACTGGTTCGACTCGTCGCAAAGGGTTCAAAGGAAAATTCAAAAAAAGCAGAGATCCCTTGAAAACATTCTCTGCTGAGGTAAACTACTTTCCAGCTCTTGTGTGACTATCGTCTTCTATATTCTCTTTTTTGCTAGTTGCTTTGTAAGGAACCCAGGTCCAATGCAAATTTTTCGTAATGGAAAAATCCTTGTTGAAAATGTATTGCATGTCTCTTCTCACAAATGATTGCATATGGCTCCAACATTTGTGCATTTGAATTGCTTCTTTATATAGGATTCTTGTACCATAAATGTTATTTTGGCTTAACTTATTTCTACAATTATTTGAGTGAGAGCTGCCAACCAATTGCAGTTTTTTGTTGTGTGATTTTTGAGAAGTATCCATGTCATTGCCTTTTAAATAAAGTCTTGGTTTCAGGCACCAAAGCGGGGACATAAAGGTGGAACGAAGAGGAAAGGTAAAAACCAGGATGACGGACACTAACACCAGAAAACAGTATTAACTTATAGTTAAAGTGGATGTTATTAATCTTGAGGTACGAATCTTCACATACATTAGCTGTGAAAGTCCATAATTAGTATGATTGGTTAGGGACAGTCCATCCCATGTGTGCCTTCTAATTGCATTGCTGTTACATAAAAAAGGGAAAAAAAATCAGTTCTATGAAATTTTCAGGATCATGAGGTGAGATTAAAAAGCTGCACCACAAGGACCAGGGAATAGCAGCTGTGACAACATTCCTTTACAGATTTAAGATGGTAGATGAATTTTTTTCAGAGACTTTGTTATTGAGCTCGACTCGAACCTCAGCCCAGAAACCACTCAACCAAAAATGAGAAAGAAAAAATGTACACACACATTGATTCTGAATAGTGGTAGTCTGGTAGATATTGAAAAATCTGTTATGTGATGTGGGAAAAGTGTAGTTGGCTGTCAAATCGTTAGAAAGTTCCTCTATATTCATGTTGGAGGAGATAGTTACAGGGCACTGGAAATTTTGGTAGATTGTAGTAGATTATATGCAAGCTACAGGATTGATATATTCAAGAATTGTATATTGTTTCCGTTAAATTAATTACTTGCTGATATTGTTGGTCATGCCATTGAGTGTCAAATACTTTTAAGACATTGAGTTGATCAATGGAATTTCTTGTTGCTGAAAATTTTGGTTGGAGTATCATCATCATAATATAATGTTGGCAACCAATTTCAATTTCCTGCTACAGTTTGGTGTTGCATCTGGTAAGTCAAATGGATCAAGCTGGGAGTGTCTAATGTTGTATTTTAAATTAATGATTTGAACTTTTGTCGTCATAAATTCATTCAACTTTGTTTAAATTAGGTCGGGTTTGGCCGCTGGCACAGTTGACGAATCTTGTATAAGCTGTGGCTGAATCTATTTTTGCCTAATTTAAACAGAAAATCATTTTAAAAATTCGGCCAAAATGTAATATCATAAAGAACATCATAGTAGTGGAAATGACTAATGAGAAATGAGATATCAAACATATATCAATTAAACTTGAGACTTGAGCCAAAAATGTTTTTCTCTTTGGATCATCAAAACCAAATATTGGAGGCCAATTTCTACCAGTAGAGGAAGACAGAAACCAGAAACCGAGTTCCAAAATTGAAGCTAGCTTCCTTCTCCTTCAAATTTGTCGGCCTCGCCAGCGTTAGAGCATCAGCAATGAGCTTATTTGATAGCCTACTTGATAGTGAGGGACCACATTGAGTAAGTAATGCTGCATTGGGGTTACTTGATAGCCTACTTGATAACATTAGTTTTGATTTTTATGTTTTTCATTTAAATTTAATTGCTCAAATTTAGATAACATATTTTTCTAATAGTTAAATACGCCATTAAACTAAAACATCATTAAAAATTACATAAAATTTAAAAACACCTAAAACATCATAAAAAATTACATAAAAATTAAAAACACCTAAAACATCATAAAAACCCATCATTAAAATTACATAATTAAAAGGGTTAAGGTGCAGATAGGCCCCTCAAGTGGAGGCCCTTAGAGCGTTTCAGTCCCCTTACTAACTGTGTGTGCAAATTGGCCCCCGAACTCAAAAAAACGGTGCAGATCGGCCCCTCTGACTTAACACCGTTATGGGCCGTTAGTCAAGGGGGCGATCTGCACCGTTTTTTCAGAGTTCAGGGGCTAATCTGCACCTTTTAACTTTTTAATTAATTCATCTCTCTCGCTCAAAATTTGATCGTCGTTGTCGCTGATTCAAGCTCCGGCGAGGCCGGCGGAGGGCGCCGCCCCTTTCTTCCTCTCTTGGGCCCTAAACCTCGGAGCTCGCTCGACTGCACACGCTTAGCGTCAAGGACGAGCCCTAATTCTCCCATTCCGTCATAAATCGCCGCCGCAATATCCGGTGAACCCGCCGCCTGACTTTTCTGGATGAGGAGTTGCCTAGCTTTTCTCGATAAGGAGTCGCCTCTTTCTCTCAAATCCGGCGAAATCTGGTGATAAAGGCCGACGATGCCCGTCGCCATCTACACTATCGGCGTGCTGTTGAAGAATGATGCCTCCAAATCAGAGACCATGGCCAACATGATCTCGATCTCGATTGGGGTCACGATCACCGCCTACGGCGAGGCGAAGTTCGATTCGTTGGGGGTGATTCTGTAATTGGGGGGCGGTGACGTTCGAGGGAGAATTCGAGTTTCCATTTCGATTTTGTGATTTTCGGGAGCAATGACGCCGATTTGGAATTCCCGATTTGGGGCTTGGGAACTTGATTTCGTGATTTTCCTCATCTGACGGCGATTGACGCCGGAAAAGTTGGTCGGAGAAGATGAGATGTGATTTTTTTTTAATGAACGGTGTGCAGATTAGCCCCCGAACTCCAAAAAGGGAAAAGGTGCAGATTAGCCCCTGAACTCCAAAAAAACGGTGCAAATCGCCCCCTCTGACTAACGGCCCATAACGGTGTTAAGTCAGAGGGGGCGATCTGCACCATTTTTTTGAGTTTGAGGGCCAATCTGCACACACAGTTAGTAAGGGGACTGAAACGCTCTAAGGGCATCCACTTGAGGGGCCTATCTGCACCTTAACCCTAATTAAAATCCTAGTCTAGACCACGACGCCTGAGCACGTCGGCGACCATGGACGCGTGCAATGCCCTTTGTGCATCCGTCATGTGCGTCGTATCCGCGTTCAGGAGCTGCATATCGAGCTCCCTCTCCTTGATATCGTTCCTCCGTGTGTACTGGGCGGTGAATGCCCTCATCTGTTGGTCGGACCTGTCCAACCTCTCCACTATTTTGGGTGGAGGCTCCGAGCTCATCTGCGACGCTGACACCTTCCCTTTCCCCTTTGCCGCCGCCTTCGCCGCGTTGTTGCCAATGGGTCGGGAAGAAGAGATCTCCTCGCCCGACGCCGAGGTGGTAAAGCCGCCCTCTTCCGTAGTCTTTGTCCTCTTGGAGGCATGCACGTCTCCAACGAGGTACATCGACTTGAACTTGGAATTGTTCCGGAGAACTTTCCACGCGTTCCAAAAATTGAATGCGGCCTTTTTGTGGGCTTCGAGCCTTGAAGAGGAGTTGGGCCTTGTCACGAAGCATATCGTCAGAATGACCGGAAGGCCAATTGTTGCGCGTCTCCACCCAAATAGCTTCCCAGAGACGCACATCTGCGCTCACTCGGGCCTTGATGATGGGGTTGACACGTGCGCGGATCCGTCCCTAATACGCCTCCCCCTTCTGATCCGTCCCACGGATGGCGTCGTTCGTCTCCTCCGCCCAAACTTGGACGATGAGATCCGTATGCTCGGGAAGGTAAGTATGACGGATCCTTACTTCCTTGTCGTGCTTGATTTTGTTGGCCATTTCTTTCATCCGGCCGCCATTCTTTGGTTTGGAGGCACTTTGCTCTGCACTAACTGGTTCCTCCTCGGCTGGGGTCTCCTCCAAGTTAATTCCCCCATATCGGGGTGATAATCGGCGGAGAGATCGGGGCACCAATTAGGATCATAGAAAGGGTTGCGTGGATCCATGAAGGAATAAAATTACAAGAGAAATGGAGAAGAAGAAAATTGGAGAAGAAGAAATGTGAGGATAAATGGAGGAGGATGGGTTTTTTAAAGAGGAGAAAAAGAAGAAAAAATAATATGAAACGGTCGGTCAAAGCACGGAGATCGAGGAAAAACAATCAAATTTTGAATTTAAAATTCGAATTTCTCTATTTTTTTATTAAATTAAGGCGCCTGCATTGCACACGCCTTCCCTCTCCCCCTATCGTGCATACTCGAAGACTCGAGTATCACGCGAGTAGCCCCCCCTGCAACGCCCTACTCGAGTGCAACGCTCTACTCGAGTAGGCACTCGACTAGGTGCGTTGCGGATGCTCTTATCCAGCTTGTCTACTGGTAAAGCATGAATGAACGGTGATCGTTTGTTTGGTGAATTGTGGATTTTACCTAGAGATTGATCGTAAAAATGATAGAAGATTGCTAGATTGCTGAGAGCACGAGGAAAGATTGCTGCAGTAGTAAAAGTATTGAAGGCGTAAGATTACAAAGTGTGTATATGCGACTATTTATAGACTACATGCTAAGGGTAAAATAGTGATTTCGCCTTCGAAGCATGCTTCCCGCGTGGTCCAAGGCATAATGGTAATTTTGCCCCCCAGGCGGGCGGTTCCTTTGCTCTTCAACGACTTCTCTGGCATACGTGACTTCTCTGGCGTAAGTGACTTCTCTGGTGTAAATGACTTCTCTGGCAAGAGCTATTTCTCTGGCAAGAATCATTTCTCTGGCAAAAGTCATTTATCTGGCAAAAGCCATTTCTCTGATCGGGAATGATTTTCCTGACATATCCGCTCCTTTGGTGAGGTCCATTCCTCTGATAAAGACGTTTTCTCTGCTCTACATATATTATTCCTCATCATCTACCAAGGCGCGTGTGCGACACTTGCTGGTTGGCGCGTGAGGCGACTGGCAGCTTTTAAATTTTTTTTTCTTCTCTGATAGTTTTTCATTTCGAATTTTTTTAGTGTATTTTACAATATGATCCTTTTAACTCATATAAAATATGTCAAACATGAAACATATATCTTATGTTAAAGGTCATGATGGGAGTTTTTATTCTACATAAAATCGTACAAATTGAATTTGAGACGAGCAAATGATGATATTTCAAAAGTTCAAAATTCATAATTTATAGATTATATAATAAATATTTATAATTTTTTATATTATATAAATATTTATAAGGAAAAGGTGCTGATTGGGCCCGAAGTAGTAGCCCCTATAGCGTATAACCCCTCTTACTCACTGTGTGTGCAACTAAACCCCTGAACTCCGAGAAAATGGTACAAATTTCCCCCTCTGACCTAACGCCGTTAAGTGTCTGTCAACGTTTGGGTTTAATTGCACCCTCTACTTCAGGGGTGGATCTGCACCTTAATTTTTTATTTTATTTTTATAATTTCAGCAACCCACCTCCGGCATCAACTTAACCGCCCCCCGTACTCATCAACTCCAACTTACACTTTCTCAGCTCGCACACGCTCAATCTCTTGATCGTCGACTGCTTACTACCGACATGCAGCATCATCACCAACTCCAGATGTGGACCTGGATCGAATCCTGCTTGATCCAAATCCATATCCGTATTTTTTTACTTAGGTCAGGATCCGGTCCAAATCCATTAGATCCAGAAAAACGAGATTCATGTCCAGATCCATTAGATTCACAGGGTCTCGAGTCCTGACCCGGATCCATTCTTTTTTCTCTTTTAAAATAAATTTACAAATATTAAATTAACCAAAAATAAAATCATAATTATTATCTAGAGTTTTAATAATTATTCAAAAATAAATAAATAAAATTTAAATATATATTATATAGATAAATATATACACAATTAATATCATAAGATAAGCCTAAAAGGTTAAGGTGTTGAAGGAGATGCTGTTGTGCGGGGGGGGGGGGTGAAGAAGCTGGTGGCGTTGCTGCATGTAAGCGGTGGGCAGTCGACAACCAAGAGATTGGGCGCGTGCGAGATGACAAGGTGCAAGTCCGAATCGATGAGTACGGGGGTGGTTAAGTTGATGCCGGAGGTGGGTTGCTAAAATTAAATAAAAATAAAAATTAAGGTGCAGATCTACCCCTGAAGTAGAGGGTGCAATTAAACCCAAACGTTAACGGATACTTAACGGCGTTAGGTCAGAGGGGGGGGGAGGAATTTGCACCCTTTTCTCGGAGTTCACGGGTTTAGTTGCACACAGTGAGTAAGAGGGGTTATATACGTTATAGGGGGCTACTACTTCGGGGGCCAATCTGCACCTTTTCCCTATTTATAATTAATATTTTCAGTGCCAATGAAAAGTATTTCCAACGGCCATTTTATTAATTTTTCTAACGGCTATTTTTTTGCAAAATCCTGTACATATATCTATTCTTCAATTTTACATTTTCACTCATCTTTCCAACATTCCAATCTTCTTCGCTTCATTTTCATGCCAATTAAAATGATGGATTCAAGCTCTTACAATTTTGACTCTAGTCATTCAAGGTTCCTATTTTTCAAGTTCACAATATCATCAAATGTAATTTCAATTTATTATTTATAATCATAAATTCGTCTTATTTTATTGTATCAAATCATTAAATATTAAATATTAAATTAAATATATAATCTAAATATGTAAATAATAATTTTGTTAGATAAGCTAGGCTTGAGAGATAAAACTAAAGAGCTGTGTATTCATTTCAATATTGTGAAAATCAAATCTGAATACATTGTGAAGAAGATAGACTATATACAATGTTTACACAATAGCGATTATAACTAACTACATAACAACTATGTAATTATCTAACTAAAGGTATAGTGACGTGGTAGAGGAGCCCTGAGCTGCATGCGCCATTCACCATATGTGAATACTTCAATAGTCCCCCATTGAAGCCTAGCCATGATCGATGACAACCAAGTTTAGTTATCTCTGAGTGTGCAGAAGCGTGTTTCAGCCAAAGGCTTTGTAAAAAGATCGGCAATTTGATCATTCGAAGGAACATAACCCACATCTACTATACCATCCTTGATCTTGTCACAAACACAATCGACATCGACTTCGATGTGCTTCGTTCTTGCATCAAAAACTGGATTCCCAACCAAGGCAAGCGCACTGACATTATCGCACCATAACTTGCGCGGAGAAGGCAGATGAACACCAAGCTCAACACACACGACATGTAACCACACAATGTCTGTCGTTGTAGTGGTCATACTGCGGTATTCGAATTCTGCACTACTGCGTGAGACCACTTCCTGCTTCTTAGCGGACCAAATGATAAGATTTGAACCCAAATATATGCAGTAACCTCCTGTTGAACGACGGTCATCTAAGCAACTTGCCCAGTCCGCATTGGAGTATCCTACAATTTGAGAGGTAGCAGAAGGCTTAATGATAGTAACCTCTTGCAAGCAGTCCAGTGAAGAGTAGTGGGGGCAGTCAAGAACTGACTAAGCTTATTCACAGAGTAAGCTATATCAGGTCTTGTAATGGTAAGGTATTGGAGTGCCCCAACAGTGCTCCTATACAATGTTGGATCATCAAATAGAACACCACCCTCCTTAGATAATTTGGTAGCAGGTGTCATAGGTGTAGCACACTATTTGCTATCCAACAGCTTTGTCTTAGCAATAAGTTCATGGATATACTTGTGTTGACACAAGAAATAAACATCAGCATCATGAAGAACCTCAATACCCAAAAAATAATTGACATCACCAAGATTTTTGACTGAAGTTTTTTGATGAAGATGATCTATTACTGAGTTGACTAGAGCAGAATCATGACCAGTTATGAGGATATCATCCACAAAAACAAGAATAAGAGTGAGGGGAAAACATGTTCTCTGATAAAACAAAGAAAAACCTGAGGTAGATTTCTTAAAACCCAAGCTGCAAATCTCAGTGGTGAGCGTATCATACCATGCCCGAGGGGCTTGCTTCAAACCATAAATGGCCTTCTTCAATTTACACACATAGAGACAAAGCTAAAAGGAAAGGAAAATGTAAGGCAATGACATCTGAATATAATGAAATGTATGAAGAAATTCGTGCATTGAGACTTAGTAGAGATCATGAAAATGAGTTAATGACTGCTAAAATTGAATTGAAACATGAAAAGCTTAAAATGAATTCTCTGAAGATGGAAAAAAAATGTTGTCGCATTGTTGGCGAATGATCATTTATCTCCATAAGAAGAAGAGATGAAAAGTCATCTCATTGTAATTTTATTTCCGAAGTAGTTTTCAATTATGTAATTTTAATTTATGTAATTTTCAATTGTGTAATTTTAGTTTGTGTAATATTGTACTATGTTATTTCAATTCTGTATTGCCCTGTGTAATTTTACCTTGTGTAATTTGTTTGAATTTTCAATCCAACTAATGAATATAAGAGTCTCTGACACTATTCACGTGGTAGTTCATCACAAATTTCCTACCATTTCACATCTCAATGTCCATCACACTTTTCCTTCTTTTAACATGCAAATGTCCATCACACTTTTCTTGCCATTTCACATGCATACTTATTAATCTCTGCCATTCCACATGCAACTTTATGATCCATAAGATTCTCTAAGATTTCACATGTTGGGAACCTTGTGGAATATCCTAACCCTTGTTTTGATGATACCAAAATTCATAGGACTTAAATGTAATAGACTAGAATCGTTTTTGAACTCAAGTGTTAGAGTTCATTTCTAGTTTAGTTGCGGTGTCAAAGACTGAAGACTGAAGAACGAAGACTGAAGACTGCAGTTACCAACTGAAGTATCAGTTGAAGAATCAGTTGAAGACTGATTATTTAATGCGCGCCATGGACTGATACTAAAGTCAAGTATCAGTTGAACATTCCTCCTAGGACTGATCTTCCAACGTTCAGAGGAAGCCACGTACGCTCAAGTACAGCCGCATTAAATGCAGAGATATCTTAATATCTTATCTCTGCAGAGGTCATTCCTATCTGGTGGTTACTTTTCAGAGATGTCACATCTCCTGTCCATCAAAGAGAGCCGTTTCCACACAGACAAGGAACCTCGAAGATTGAAGCCTCAGCCCAAATTCGAATTGCTCTCCAACAGAAGAAATCTTGAGGACGATTTACGCCAACGGATCTATTCAAGAGTTCTCCTACAAATAGCGCTCGAGGATCACTTCAATCTTCACCGATTCAACGACATAAGCTGAAGCTCTGCCGAAATAGCTACTCAGCCTAAAGCTTAAACCGCCCAAAGCTTGAATCGAAGAAGAGAATTCCAAAGCCAAAATCAGTCACTGCTGATTACATACATTCTCTTAGACCCTAGGCATATATTCTGTGTACTCAGAAGCCAAAGGTCAAACTTGCTTCAAAGAACTCGTTCTTTGTAAGTATAGTTGGCACTCGTTTAAACCTCTCCCCCATAAGAGTGTTTGAGTGACTCGGAGTTTCAGAAGGTGTTCTGAACTCTGATAGGGAAGTCTGAGCACGAGGTGTGCTTAGCAAGGAAATCCTGCGCGAGCTGTGTAGGTGCTGAAATCCTGCGCGAGGTGTGTAGGTAGGGAAACCCTACGCGAGGTGTGTAGGTGCTGAAGAGAGAGTTTATCTTCAGTTCACGGTTTGCAGTGCACCAGGGAAGCACTTGCGGAGTGGATTGTTGGTCTGATCAACCAGCCGTGGATGTAGGAAAGAGTTTTTCCGAACCACGTAAAAGTCTCTGTGTTATTTACAGCTTTCAGTTTTACATTCATAACTGTGTTATTTCAATTGATAAAACTGAATGCTGACTAACTGAAAAGAGAAACCTTAATCCAACTAGCTGCTCCACCGAGGCTATTCGAAACTAAGTTTAATTTCCGCTGCGTATGATATCAATCTGACTCACTATCCTCTGATAGTAAGGAAGAGAGATATCATCTTCATCTTTGCAAACACGACTGAAGCCCTTACGTGGATCAGTTAAGTTCCAGTGACTTAACTGATAACTCTTTACTGAAGAGCTTTCAGTATCAGTCGTCAACCCTGTGGGTCAACACTTATTTCGGTTAAACAGGTGTCTTGTTTGCATGTAAAGTTTCGCTTCTATCTCTGACTGAGATTCCTCTGATTGAGGTTTGTAGATAGTCACAAAAATAGCCTATAGGTGTATTCCCCCCCCATACACCTATTCGAGACCCCCGGACCTAACAATTGGTATCAGAGCAGGTTGTTCGCAAGAACTATCTGTCTCTGACTAGTTCTACTTGAACTAGATCCTTTTTGGGGGAACCGTTGTCTTTGATCAAAAATCTCTTCTCGAGATTACCCTTGTGTCTGCTTGGTTTGTGTCCATATCCTGTTTCCTGTGTGCTTCTACCTTCATTCTCTAACCATGTACAGGAACAAGACAGATCCCACCAGCGACTATGTTCATACATATTTTCGAGGGATCAGCGGACTTGAGATGGGATCATTGGATTCTGATGAAGAAGAAAGATTCATCTTTCCAGAAGAAAATCAGAGTCCAACCCACTCACAAACAGAAGCAACAAGCAGATATGATCAAACACGACTAGAGTATCAAAACCTAAGTACAAGATTTGAAAATCTTCTTAGGGAGCACAAACAGATCCTCAAAGAGACTGATCAAGTGCAAGATGCTCGATGGATTGTCATGCATCACTTCATAACAGATGAAGACGAAGCAGACAAAAGAAATGTTCAGGCACACAGACTGAAACTACTTCAGTCTCAGAAACAAGAACTTCTTCAACGTCTCAAGGAAATAGAGACAGAATTCAAAGCGACGTCAGAAGTCCTTGAAAGAGTGATTCGTGAGGAATCACTACTGCACAGAAGAAAGATGGAACGAGAAAGAAGCATACAACAACAGCCAACGGATTCAAAACCAAAGGAGAATCAGTCATAAGTCTCAGGGGAACTTACACTTCAAACAAAGTCATATCTTGTAATTCTCTCTGTGTAAGCCTTTCTCAACAATATCACTTGTATCTATGACTGCTTTTCTTTAATAACTTGTTTTTGGCTGTACTATACTCAAATCTGATGTGTCTAAATGCTTAAACTCCTTATTTTATAGACACGTGTACATTTATTCGAAAACGGTTGTCACACGATCACACGATCCCGCCTTTTTTTTACTAACAAGCGGAGTGATCCACGTGGCACGACTCCATTTGCACGGATTTCAAACGTTTATTGAAACCGCCTTTTGCACGATCTCTCACACTTTCTTCAAAAACGTTTCATCTTCGACTAAAGATTTTCTCAATCTCTGAGAAATCTTAGTGTGCCAAAATTCTTGTGTGTGTCTTTCTCTGCAAAACTAACAGCAAGAATCCACAGTTCCTTCTCTGTGAGAATCAATCTTCAGACTTTTGCAGAAAACCTCTAAAACAATCCAAATGGGAAAATCAGCTTCGCTACAAGTTGTGTGTTACGAATCTGTGGTAACACTGGAGTCGCTCCAACAGCTTGCTGACTTCAAAAGGATCGATGAGATCTTAGGACGACATGGATGGATGAAGTTCGTCCAATGTTCACCAAGTTTTTTTCTCAACGAGTCGATCATCCGAGAATTCTACGACAACATCAAGACGGATGAATCGACTGGTGAACTTAAAACAGAGATTTCTGTTTTCACCAACGAAGACTTCTCAGAATCAACCAAGATGTCCATCAATGTATCTGAAGCTGTGAGAGAGATGTTCAACCTTCCAACTGATGGATCAGCTCCATTCTTCACTGACGAAGAAGCCACTGAGCATATGAGGGAAGCACTGACAAGCAATGCGACTGCCGATCGCGTCATCACCAATGTTCTAAGCATTTCAAGAATTCACACTCATCTCAGAACCATTGCAAAGATAATCAAGAAATGCTGGTTCGGCACTCATGGATCTCCTGGTCATCTCTCACGACCACACAAACTTGTGCTGATTGCCCTGATGCAGAAAGGCCCATTCAACTGGGAGAAGGCCTACATTCAGATCCTCGCTGAAGAGAAGAAAGAGTCTCACTCCACCAGACATCTGCGTCAAGGAACAAGAGTCTCAGCACTCATCCTCCATAGTGCTAAGGGGACTCCTTGCTTCTGGAAGAACACTACTCAAGTGTCTTCCACCATTCATCTGTTTGAAAACCAGAAAAGCTCACTCAGAGGAAATTCCATCATCTCGACTGAAATTCCTCTCCTTACATCCGAGCCACGATACAAGACTCGAGGCTCAACCAAAAGAAAGCTCGATAGCATGTCATCTCCAGTCAAGATCTCGCTGGACACCCCACTGAAATCCCACGATGAGGAACATGAAGAAGATGCTCCAAAATCTTCTGAAGAAGTTCCAATGCCAAGCACAGAAACTCCTCAACAACAGACTCCATCTGTCACTCCTGCAGATGAAGAAAATCAACCAACAGAGGAGACTCGAGCAACCTTTGACAAGAAAACAGAATCTGAAGAACTTCCTCTCAGAGGTTTCTTCCATTACTGTCTTGAAGGGTTCAACAAGAAGGCAAAGTTTGATGAAGTTTCTAACGGCTATGCTACACCCTCATCCTCAACCTTTGTCAATCAAAAAGCCCTTCTCAAAAGCTTCGTGACACAACTGTCCGAACACTGTGTCACAACCCTTTTTCCCACAGTCTTAGCCTCCCTGAATCCTGAAGAGTTCCAAGCTCTTGTCAGCTATTTCTTCTATATCTTCATCAAGACTCTACCCAAATCTCAATACAAAGAGATTGATGAAGTTCTCACTGATGGTGAGATAAAAGCTTTGGAAAACAGCATCTTTGAGAAGTTCAGAGTCACAAATGTTTGGGATGGCATCCACGACTGGGCACCCAACTTTAGACTGTACCTCACCTCCAGAGGTCTTCTCAAAGAAGACAATGATGAGGACTTTGAAGTCCACCATGAAATTCCACTTCATCAGTCGGCTTCAACAAGAGCAACGGAAAAAGAGAAGCAATCTGAAGAAAAAGAGCCTACTGAAAATACCACTGATGAAAGGATCCAGATGCTGGAAGAAAGGATGCTCATTCATGAAGAAGTCTCATATGAGCTAAGAGTAAAAATCGCGATTCTGGAATCAACAGTCACTCACCTTCAACAACAACTGGACATCCAGGACAAAGTCATCAATGTCCCTGAATCTTGTAACAAGGAGACACGTGAAGAAGACAGGAAAGGAAAAGGGAAGCTGACTGAAGAATCAAAAGGAAGTCCTCCAAGGAAGCCAAACAAACAACTCCGCATCAACTAAGGACTAAGAAAGAACAAGGAATGTCATCTAAACAGAAACTCATTATTTTGTATATGATGTTCTTGGTTTGTCTTAGCTAGCTCTTCCTTGTTATGATTTTCCGTATTTATGATACCTTTTGATTTAGACTTTGTTCATAGATGATTCATGCTTATTCAGTCTTTGCCTCTTTTCACACGATGTTTATGGGTTACACTATTCAGGGGGAACAATGTTTAAGTTCTTGTTTTTCTTCTTCAGGACCTGACTGATTGTAATTACTATTTGTTGGGAACCTATTCGTATCATTTACTTGTCCTATCTTTAATAGGGCCTAGGTGTGATTTTGACTGACTGGAGAGATTGCGTTCGTCTTTAGACTTTCAATTTCCAAAAACTCCTTTTATGCATATCTTTTCAAATCTCTGCAAACACTGCACGCCGCCTATTTACGGCAAATGATTATGACAAATATTCTATATCAGTGCATATCTCATTTTTCTAGGCATTTATATGTAGGGCACTTACTACGGACGTCAAAATTTATTATAATTGATTTAGCGCGCACATTTCAAACCGCGCCCACGTCTTTTCGTTTACCCTATGAAACTGTTCATCTCCCACGATCACACTTTCTTCATTACTACTGCCATTCCACCTTCTCCATCGCTTTTGCACATTCTCTCTAACATTCCAAATCCACAGCAATCTACTGTGAGATCCCCTTTTGCAGAAATTCTCTTCACTGATATTCTGTTCGAAATGGCCAATACTTACATGAAGAAGACTGACAAAGAGAAGGAAGCTTCAATGAAGAAAGAAGTCAGATATGAACAGACAATACATGAAGAATCATTTGAAAAGAAGCCAGAATTTTTGAAGGTCTCTGAAATACTTCGCCAGAATGGTTGGACGAAGTTTGTCACAAGTAAACCAAATTACTTGCTCGATGAAGCTGTCAGAGAGTTCTACAAAAATCTCAAATTCAACAAGTCGGGAGTACTTACCTCAAAGGTCAGCATCATTGATGGAGCAAAACGTTTTGAAGAGACTCTCAACATCTCTGAAATTGTTGGGGAATTGTTCAATCTCCCAAACAACGGATTTCTACTCTCTTCACTGACTGATGATGAAGCAAATGAAACCCTCAAGACTGCACTAAAGGATAAATCTGAATCAACAAAGAGTCAGATCACTTTGTCTCATCTTCATCCAGAATTTGCCACATTGGGCAAGATTATCCAGAAATGCTGGATAGGCGCTACAGGAACTCCAGACAAAGCTTCTCAACCGCAGAAGCATGTCATGGCTGCTCTGATGAAGAAGGAGTGCTTCAACTGGGAAGAAGCTTACTTAAAGCTTCTGTACAATGAAGCCCACAACACACGACCGGCAACGATGGTTCGACAGGGGAACAGAGTATCTCAGATCATCATCGAAGGAACAAAGAAGCACAAGTATGTGCATTGGCCTCAGATGATCAAATTCACAGACAGCCTGCGCCTCTTCAAAATTGCCAGAAGAGATACCAAACCTTCCTCGAAGGAAAAGGTAATCAACATCTCTTCTCCTCCATCATCAGATTCTGAAGCCCCTGCTTCATCTCAATCAAATCCTCGCACAAGAGTACCTCGACGTACTCGTACCACCCTTCCCAAGAAACCGTCAATACCAACAGAGATGCCTTGGAAATTCTCTCTTAAATCCAAAGGCAAAACAGTTGTAGAGAGTGTACCAGAATCAGCTCCCACTTTTGCTTTGAAAGGAACTCAGGAAGCAGTCGACTTTCTGACTGAAGCTCAACAATGTGCCACCAATCACCTCCGAAGCATTATTGGAAATGTGGATCTGTCTCAAGGAGTCTACCGGGACCTTCACAGACTCCTAACGTATACTCTGCTGAAAACGGCGCCATGCCCTAGAATTAACAGTCTTCTCGGCTCTGGAGCTGAAGACTCATTTGAAATGGAGGAGGCTTCCCTACTCAGCCTCTTCCAAATTGAAAATGTTTGGGAAGTAATTCATGACTTCGACAACTTCGCCATGAGCTACTTGTTCTCCTCCAAATACTACAGACGCTTCTTGACATACAACAAAGAAGCAGAAACTTCAAAAGTGCTGAAAGAACCTCTCATCACAGAAGAAGTCATTCAACAACCGGAGGAAGCTGTTGTTGATCATGCCATCTATGATCAACCAATGACTGACTCAATCAGTCAACCGGAGCCACCATCCACCCATCCGACTGTCACTGCTGAAAAGGATCCGACGAGCATCACGGCGATTGATACTCCTCCTTCTGTAGAAGAAGAGAGATCAGCAGACAAAGCTATTCCAGAACGAGTTGATAACATCTTCGAATCTCCACCAACTTCATCAACGCTCTTAAACACTGATGAGGCAATTCCACCGGAAGACCAAAACATTAGTCAAGAACCAGAGATTCTGCAACCCATTGAAGGAAGAACTGATTACCCTGCCACATCCAATCAAGCTGAGGCTTCCACATCCAAGACTGAAGAAGAACGTCAACAAGAGGAGAACTCCTCTGACGAATCAGACATTCCAATAGAACACGTCGAACGCCCGGAAGGACCTGTTCTATTTGATTCAGATGAAGAAACTGATGCGCGTCTTACTATCTGGAAGCACAATCGGCCACGCAGACATCTCTTAAGGATAGCTGATACTGAAGAAAGCCCAATGGATGTACTGCTGAATCAGCTTGCTGATCAAAGGCTTGAGATCGACTCTCTCAGACACGAGCTTGAAGGGCAGCGAATCTATGGTGAAAAATTCATGAAAAAGCTCAAAGAAGTCGGAGAACAGGCAACCGAAGATATGATCCATCATGACGGGTTGATCAAGGAGATCCATCAGAAGATGAAGAAACAGATAGATTCTCTGATCAATTACAAGCTTGAAATGGTTGATACAAAGATTGGCTTTCCCAAAGTACAGAAAGAGCACGAAGAACTCTACACTCTCTTTCTCGAATCAGAGATTGAAAGGAAGACACACTTCCTCAGTCTAACCACAAAGCTCGAGGAAATGGAACTTGAGTTCCTAAAGAGGTTCATGCCAAGAACAGAGGTTCAGGAACTAGTTGCAACCACGGTACAGCCTATAATGGAACGATTAGCAAATGTGGAAAGGGAACTCCAACAAACCAAAGAATCGACTGACACCGCTCTTGTTCAGAAAATGCTCACTGATCTTCAAGAGTTACAGAGCCAACTTCCTCCAGCTGATGCCAAAAAGGGGGAAGAGGATATATTGAGACGAATGCAAAAAGAAGCGGACATGCTCCCCGATGTTCTCAAAAAGATGGAAAACAGGGCTGAGGAAATCACGGCAAGAGTAGCTCCCACCTTCGCCTCAGTTGAAGCTAGCAGGAAGAGAGACAGAGAAAACTCTTCTAGTGAATCAGAACTGAAGAGGAAGAAAACGGTCGAATTCATCTCAACTCTGAAGGAAAGTCAAAAGCTTGAGCATTATCTCAAGAGTGAACTGATTGTATCCTATCTGGAGAAGTTTGAGAGACCAGATAAATGGATACCATCAAAGCTGAATGACTGGTGGGAACAATTCAAGGAACGCTACACCAAATGGATGGTGTTTGCAAATATTCAAGGCGAAAAGGAGCGCAGGTATGAAGCCTGGAAGTACTTCCTGATGCATTTCCAAGAACATGAACCTATTCATCAAATGTTGGAAGCTCATAAGGCTTATGGACGAAGCATACCTGACCCTCAAAAGAAAGTAGTAGTTCCACCAAGGTTCAGAAATGGTGTTGACAGAGAGAAGATCAAGAAAGAATGCAGAGCCGTCTGTAGAATCTGGAACTTTCATCCAGACTCCAAAGAAGCCAAAAAGGTATGGGAAGTTGTTTGCAAACTCTACAATCAAGTACCTTAAGTTAGATTGCAATACTCTGTAATGTTCTTTTTATATTCTCAAGCTGTAATCTTAGATTGATGCTTCCCTTATAAAAAGGACAACTTCTTATTGATCTCACCCTGAAGACAATGACTCTTTGTCCAGGCTCTGATTTATGGTTATTTTTCTGTCTTCTTGCTGTTCTGTGTTTAGAACTGTTTTCGTTCTTGCTCTGAGTACAAGTTATTTAGGTTCTGTTGTTAAGGGGGAACAGCTTTCACCCCTTGTCTAGAACTTGTACTGTGAGCTCAGTCTTTTTGCTGTCTAGAACTGCTGTGTGGTTTTGGCATCATCAAAAAGGGGGAAATTGTTGGGAACCTTGTGGAATATCCTAACCCTTGTTTTGATGATACCAAAATTCATAGGACTTAAATGTAATAGACTAGAATCGTTTTTGAACTCAAGTGTTAGAGTTCGTTTCTAGTTTAGTTGCGGTGTCAAAGACTGAAGACTGAAGAACGAAGACTGAAGACTGAAGACTGCAGTTACCAACTGAAGTATCAGTTGAAGAATCAGTTGAAGACTGATTATTTAATGCGCGCCATGGACTGATACTAAAGTCAAGTATCAGTTGAACATTCCTCCTAGGACTGATCTTCCAACGTTCAGAGGAAGCCACGTACGCTCAAGTACAGCCGCATTAAATGCAGAGATATCTTAATATCTTATCTCTGCAGAGGTCATTCCTATCTGGTGGTTACTTTTCAGAGATGTCACATCTCCTGTCCATCAAAGAGAGCCGTTTCCACACAGACAAGGAACCTCGAAGATTGAAGCCTCAGCCCAAATTCGAATTGCTCTCCAACGGAAGAAATCTTGAGGACGATTTACGCCAACGGATCTATTCAAGAGTTCTCCTACAAATAGCGCTCGAGGATCACTTCAATCTTCACCGATTCAACGACATAAGCTGAAGCTCTGCCGAAATAGCTACTCAGCCTAAATCTTAAACCGCCCAAAGCTTGAATCGAAGAAGAGAATTCCAAAGCCAAAATCAGTCACTGCTGATTACATACATTCTCTTAGACCCTAGGCATATATTCTGTGTACTCAGAAGCCAAAGGTCAAACTTGCTTCAAAGAACTCGTTCTTTGTAAGTATAGTTGGCACTCGTTTAAACCTCTCCCCCATAAGAGTGTTTGAGTGACTCGGAGTTTCAGAAGGTGTTCTGAACTCTGATAGGGAAGTCTGAGCACGAGGTGTGCTTAGCAAGGAAATCCTGCGCGAGCTGTGTAGGTGCTGAAATCCTGCGCGAGGTGTGTAGGTAGGGAAACCCTACGCGAGGTGTGTAGGTGCTGAAGAGAGAGTTTATCTTCAGTTCACGGTTTGCAGTGCACCAGGGAAGCACTTGCGGAGTGGATTGTTGGTCTGATCAACCAGCCGTGGATGTAGGAAAGCGTTTTTCCGAACCACGTAAAAGTCTCTGTGTTATTTACAGCTTTCAGTTTTACATTCATAACTGTGTTATTTCAATTGATAAAACTGAATGCTGACTAACTGAAAAGAGAAACCTTAATCCAACTAGCTGCTCCACCGAGGCTATTCGAAACTAAGTTTAATTTCCGCTGCGTATGATATCAATCTGACTCACTATCCTCTGATAGTAAGGAAGAGAGATATCATCTTCATCTTTGCAAACACGACTGAAGCCCTTACGTGGATCAGTTAAGTTCCAGTGACTTAACTGATAACTCTTTACTGAAGAGCTTTCAGTATCAATCGTCAACCCTGTTGGTCAACACTTATTTCGGTTAAACAGGTGTCTTGTTTGCATGTAAAGTTTCGCTTCTATCTCTGACTGAGATTCCTCTGATTGAGGTTTGTAGATAGTCACAAAAATAGCCTATAGGTGTATTCCCCCCCCATACACCTATTCGAGACCCCCCGGACCTAACATCACATGCATCCAAATGTGTCAACAACGATAAAGGAATGGTTCATGTGCATATGTTAGATAACTTAAAATTGAGTTTTATAACTGCATTTATTTTTCTATATAACATACCTCATATCCAGTACCTAACCCATTCTAAAGCCAACATGTCTTCTTCATCTTCATCTTCATCTTCAGATGAATGGAAAGAACGACGTTATCAATAAAATCGTCAAATTGATTGCATTATTGACGATGTGCTCATAAACAATCTCAATCTTATTTTAGGAACTTCTTCTTCCACCACTAAAAAAATGTATTGTGATAGGGAACGTGAAGTTGGTGAGCAACGTTTGATGAACGACTATTTTTTTTCCTAATCCAACGTATACTTCGGTGCTCTTCCGATGTAGATTTCTCATGCAGAAATCATTGTTCCATCGTATAGTGGATGTCGTTACTGCTAATGACGAATATTTTCAACAAAGACCCGATTGCACGGGTAGGCAAGGCCTTTCACCACTACAAAAATGCATTGGAGCTATGAGGGTGTTGGCTTATGGAACTGCAACCGATGCCGTTGATGAATACTTACGAATAAGTTCAACAGTCACGAGGGATGTTGTCATTCATTTCGTAGAAGGTACCATTTCTTGCTTTGGTAACACATACCTTAGAAAGCCTAATCAACAAGATTTGCAAAGACTACTATATGTTGGGGAAAAACGTGGTTTCCCCGGCATGATTGAAAGTATTGATTGCATGCATTGGGAATGGAAGAATTGTCCTACTGCCTGGGCTGGTCAATATGTAGGAAGAAGTGGAAAACCAACAATCATTTTGGAAGCCGTTGCATCATATGATTTATGGATATGACATGCGTTCTTTGGAACTCCAGGTTCGTGTAATGATATTAATGTACTTCATCGATCTCCAATTTTTAGTGATATTTTAAAAGGTAGAGCACCAAAGATAAGTTATGTGGTCAATGATCGTCAGAATGATAGAGCTTATTATCTCACTGATGGCATATATCCCTCTTGGGCTGCATTTGTCAAGACAATTGCAAGTCCGGTGCTCCAAAAGCACAAGTTGTTCGCTCAACACCAAAAGACTGTAAAAAAATATGTCGAGAGAGCCTTCGGAGTTCTACAAGTTCGTTTTGCATTTATTCGACGTCCTTGTCTCATTTGGGATAAGATTTTGATGGGAAAAATTATGATGGTTTGTATCATCATGCACAATATAATAGTGGAAGATGAACGAGACACATACCAAAACTATTACTCCCTCCGTCCACGATTTAATGCCCCACTTTGGTGTGAGCACGGAGACTAAGAAAGCTGAAAAATGTGATGTGGATGAAATATAAGGGTAGTTGACTAAAGTGATAAAGGTGTTGTGAGTGGGTCAACTAGTGATAAAGTGTAGTAAAGATAAAATATAAAAATGATAAAGATGTTTTAAGGTGGGTCCATTAGTGGCAAATAGTAGTAAATATAGGAAAAGAAGAAGAGTAAAAAAGTACAAAAAACATAATAGGACTTTAATTTGTGGACAAAAATAATTTAAGAGTAAGTAGGGCTTTAAATTGTGGACGGAGTGAGTATGATCCCACAGAATTTTTGATGTATTTACCTTCAGATGAAGATGCATCTATTCACTACTCAACTGACAGAATTGCAAGTTTGTCTAATTAAATGGTCAACATGGTGATCACTAATTTATTAGCAACAAAAACTGCAACTATAGCAGTGTAATTGTAGCAGCAAATAGCAAGCAGAGTATCATATCCACGAATACTGATAATTGAAAATTACTCTAAATAATCCTAAAGAAAACTCTAGCAATATTCAGGCAGCACACCAAGATGAAAGGTTTAATTAAAACTAAATTTAAAACAGAGCAAATAAAATTAAGGTAGAAAATCAAATGATAAAACGACTGATCCTAGGGAAGTAAATTCATTAACCAAATTCACGTATTCAATCTATTAATCCTATTTACCAGTTTAATCCAGTTATGATGAGAGATCACTCATATTACACTCGCTAGAGCAGCAATAACAGTACATTAGTAAATTATCTATCTCTGTTAGGTCTTAAGAAAATCTACTAACTCCCAAAAGCTCCTAAGAATAGCTCCCTATGATCCACCTATCTCCGTTAGGTCTCAAGGTTAAAATCATATCATACATTCCTGAATCCGCTAAACAGTTATCTCCGTTAGGTTTCAAACCGAACAACTACACATGCAAACTATTGATAAGATAATTCACAAAAATTCAAGTACCATGAATTATGAATTATAAACTGGAAGGCAAAAAGTTATTAACAAATTAATTACATGAATTCAATTAACTATTTACAAACCCTAGAATCGGCTGGATCGGCGACCGCCGATCAGGTCGCCGTTTCCTCTCTATTTATCCTCTAAATCGGCGACCGTCGATTTTTTGCTTCATAGTGTAAATTCAGTTCAGATATTTCGGTGGGTGAAACAGCGATCGCCAATTAGGGTGCCGAAATCCTCCTCCAAAAGATCCAAACTCGACGGACGCCGTTTTTCCAAACCATAACGTAAAATTGAGACAGGGACTTCGGCGAGCTCAACGGCGGTCGCCGTTTTGAGCGCCGAATTCCTTCTTCAAAACAGCCAAAATCGGCGACCAATACCCCCGATCACCGTTTTGCTTCTTTAGACGGATTTTCTAGTCTTTTCTTGATATTTGAGCCTGTTTCTCTTCCATTTCTTTCCTTAGACACATTCCCTCATTTATAATGTTCCAATAACACTCATTCCTGCATCAAATTAGCCAAAACTACACCAAAACGTGAAATCATGAAATGATATGAAATAAACGCTAATGATAACACAACGGGCACAATCTCGACACAATTTACAGAATATCAACCATATAAAGACTATGCAAAATGAGTGTTTATCACAGGGATCGACTTCACAATCGTGAAGCTCTCACAATGCTCTTCAGAAGGATTTAATTGAGCATATATGGGAAAAATTTGGCATGACTAATTGAATATGTAATTTGCATCTATTGTACTTGTAATTTAAATTTTCTATATGTATTTGTAATTTATTTTATGTATATTTAATTTTATTTAACTCTTGTAATTTTTGTTGTATGATCAAGTAAATTTTGAATTTTATTTATTTTTTATTTTTTCTCTATTTTTTAAAATTTTGAAAATATATTTAAAAATTATTATGACTAATATAAGAATAAAAATGAAATAAAATAAAAAAAATATTTAGGTCATGTGAGTGTCACTAATGGGAGTAGATTTAAGATAAATGTTGAATTGTATATATTGAAAGAGAGAAATGAATATTTTAACTGAAGGTTGGATTGAGGAAAAGTCATTAGTGAGAATAGTCTTATGGACGAATAAAATTCTATGGACTGACTTTGAATAATAATTTTTAGTTTTACTTTCGATACTACTGAAGTTTAAGGTTCTCAAAGAAAAAAAAATTGATTACCAAAGTTTCCAATAGAAGTTACTTTATTATTTATTCAAATAACTCTCAAATTATTAAAATAATTATTTCAAAGCTAGTTAGAAAAAGTTTCCCCGGTGAGTCCGAGATCCACATGCATCTTATAAGATCCCACCGCCTCTGCTCCGCCGTTGCAGCGCCTTCTTCCGCCTCCGCAAAATTACGTTTTCCTGCCGGAATCTCCCGCGTAGCAAGACTAAAAACAAAAAAATATTTCCCCGCTTTCCACCTTCACATGAACACTAGCGCAATCCTTCCGTATTCGAGCTGGAATTTCAGCAGTTTCAATTGTGTGAGGATGGAGGCCAACATTGTCTGGACATTCTTCACTTTTCTATTCGGTGTCACTGCCTTGTGCGTTTTACGCCGCAAGAGCATCGATTCAGCGAGGGGAAAGAATGATGGCATGAAACGTGGAGGGTCTGAGATTCGGAGCAACTCGAGCAATGGCGAATGCCGACCCGATGAGGACTCCGAACCGGATGTTATTATAGTCGGAGCCGGCGTTGCCGGTGCGGCTCTTGCTTATACTCTTGGAAAGGTCAGAGTTTCATATTATTGAAATTTGAAACAGATTAGGCTGTGTGATTACTTTGTATTTTAGCTCTGGACGTTGATAAGTTGGTGGTAGTGAGATTCCAACGTATAAACCTTTTATTTGGCTTGATTAGTTAAACCATGATGAATGATCACTTCGGCCTAAGGCTTAAGCTGTTATGAGTAGGACCTTTTTTGTTGTTTGTGTTCAGAGATGTGAGCAGGGAAGAAAATCTCTCATTCACTCACTTCTTAGTTCTTACTATTCATGCTAAATGGTGGTGATGGGTTGGATCCAGGACATTGTGTGCCGACATTTTGGTGATATAGCATCTTCTCTTAATATATTTGACAATAAATATAAGCATCTCCGAATTTAGAGGATGGAGTCTTCTTCAACCTTTTGCACTATAATACTTGATTTGCCGACCCAAGTTGATTACTCAGAAGAGAAACTTAGTATTATAATTTGGAGACAGTTCGTGTTTGGAGCAAAAGATTTGTGCTCTGTTGAGAAAGATTAAGATAAGATGAACGTGTTAATATGATAAATAGGTGGAACAGTTTACAGGATCCTATTGCTATCGAGTAGGAGTTGATCTCATGTAACTTTTTCATTGTTCTGTTCTTGATTTTCTAAATTAAAAAGTTGATGAGTTAAATTCTTTCCTTTCCATCGTGATGCCTGTCAATAGAACTGGCATATGCATACTCGGACATTTAGGAACTTTTAGTTAAGTCGACTTGCAACTGCGTTGCACATAGATGAAATGTGCATTGAGATTTCTAGAACAAGATTCTCCTCAGATGTAATGAAAAAATAGTGCAAAATTTTCATATATGAAAGAATAATTATATCTTAACACAATTCACCAATATATTTCCCCCTTTGACATTTGTGAGAGTTTAGAGAAATCTTTTAGATGCACTATACAGCTTGGTCAGCGTTTCAGCAGAATTTGATGTTTTTATTCTTCTTGTGGATATGCCATTCAAGTAATTATATTTTGTATATATTGAATCCTGTTAATGGGGAAAACAGAAACAGAAAAAGGAATGAAGAGCATCTGGGGACAGTTCATAGTATATCTTTGTTTAAATCTTCATACATGTACACTACAAATTACTGAAACTTTTGTGGTATTGCAGGATGGCCGACGAGTACGTGCCATTGATAGAGACTTATCAGAGCCGGACAGAATTGTTGGTGAACTATTACAGCCAGGGGGGTATCTCAAACTCATTGAACTGGGGCTTGAAGGTGTTGTTTAAGATCTTCACCAAATTTTTCTTTTATTCTTCTTCAATGGCTATGACATTAATTCAAACTTAATGTGAACTGGGAAACTCACTATGAGGTGGTGGGGCAATTGCCCCCCTTCAAAAAAAAATTAGCGTACTTACTATATTAATATATATGTATAATTATTATTATTTTTTTAAAGTTTGCCCCACCAAAATTTTGAGAAAAAAGGGGCAAAATGTGGAGATTGGAAAAAAGTTGAGTTTGATAAACTACATTCTTTTTCTTTTGTCTAACATGGAGATCGGAAAGAAAATAAAGAAGTTAAATTTGCACAATTTCAGAAGTCTTGCAATGGAGATGGTGAAGACAAAAAAAGATGTTGTGTATTCATTGGTGTATAAGTTTATTAAACTGGCACTTGTTTTACCGGTGACAACTACAACTGTGGAAATAGTTTTTTCTGCTATTTAGATTGTCAAAGTCAGCTTCGAAATCGAATGGGCGATCGTTTGATGAATGATTGTTTAATTAGTTACTTATACTAAGAAAGAAATTTTTGAGACAGTTGATAATGATTTGATATTACGTCGCTTTCAGAATATGAGTGATCATAGAGAATTATTTTTATCAAAGTTATGTTAAATTTTCTTATCATGTTCTGCCCCCCTTGTCTTTAGGGGCCTGGCTCCGCCCCTCTTGTGTGTCTCGCTGATAGAAGTCTCAGTTTAACTTCCCAACTTATGTTGTTTCTTTGGATCATATAATTTTAGAATGAAATTGTATACACATATTTTTATCAATTGCAGATTGTGTTGAGAATATTGATGCTCAGCATGTGCTTGGCTATGCTCTTTTCAAGGATGGGAAAAGCACTAAATTGTCCTATCCCCTGGAGAAGTTTCAGTCTAATGTGGCTGGAAGAGGTTTTCACAATGGACGCTTCATACAGAGGATGAGGGAGAAAGCAGCCACACTTCCCAAGTACTCACACCATCATCCTTATACATGCTCTCTAGTTTGTATTTGATATATTTGCCAACTTTTACTGCCCTTAAGTTAGATAAGAAAATTTAGGTACCGATTCATAATTTTGATTTGAAGGGAGGCAGGAGACATTGACTTGTAAAGGGTGATATCTAATGAGCCTATTTTTGGCATGTTATGTGTAAGCACATTACGAGAAAAGAAAATGGTAATTTATATATGAATTTTAATAAGCATCTTCCACTTTCTCCGAGTTGTCCTGAACAGTATTGGATATTGGCTGTGTTAATGAACTTCTGGAATTGTTTACAAGAGAGTTAAATTTTTCAGTAGTTTATCATGCACAGTTTCTTTTGTACATCACCTTATAGAACTGGGATCGTCTTAGTGCATATACATATTCAACGTCTATAACTTTTAGTTTGTTCCCCCAATCCGTATTAATGTTTAATAGTGTACAACTGGAGCAAGGTACTGTAACATCTCTGCTCGAGGAAAACGGAACTATTAAAGGTGTACAGTATAAGACCAAAGCAGGTGAGGAGGTAAAAGCATATGCCCCTCTAACAATAGTTTGTGACGGATGTTTTTCAAATTTGAGGCGTGCTCTCTGCAATCCTAAGGTAAAATTTTCAGAACCTCTTAACATAATAAAAGGACAACTTTGACCTTTTTCTTTTTAATCTCTAATTTGAAATAATGAGAATATAAATTTGGCACACCGCGGTCTCTTTGCAGGTAGATATCCCCTCATGTTTTGTTGCTTTGGTACTGGAGAACTGTCAACTTCCGTTTGAAAACCACGGGCATGTTATTTTGGCAGATCCTTCTCCCATCTTGTTTTATCGAATTAGTAGCTCAGAGATTCGCTGTTTGGTTGATATACCAGGGCAAAAGCTCCCTTCTGTTTCAAGTGGTGAGATGGCAAAATATTTAAAGACACTAGTAGCTCCACAGGTATGCATGGCTTTCTAGTTTCTCTAACATCTGTTTATTGAGAGTGTCATCTGGACTTGGTCTGCATTATGCCAATTAGCTACTAGTGTAGGTTCCAACTGAGCTGCATGATGCCTTCATCTCTGCTGTTGATAAAGGAAGCATTAGAACCATGCCCAACAGAATCATGCCAGCAGCACCTTATCCTACCCCTGGAGCTCTATTGATGGGTGATGCTTTCAATATGCGTCATCCTTTAACTGGTGGAGGGATGACCGTGGCACTCTCTGACATTGTTGTGCTACAGAATCTTCTGAAGCCCTTGCATGACTTGAAGGATGCTGATTCATTGTGTAGATATCTTGAGTCATTCTACACCTTACGTAAGGTAAAGCTAGTTTATGGTTCATGTTTGTTGATGTCTTGAATGATTCTGCAGACTCATATTTTAGGGGGCAGGACGTAGGAAGGCGGAAGAACACTACTCTATAGGGGCGTTTACTTTGAGCGATAGGATAGAATGATAAAATATAGGATTGAGTATTTGAAGGATAAGATGGTCAAATAAGTGCAAATTTAATCAATCCATCAAAGTAAATGGTAGACTAGCTTAAATTATTTTTATTAATCAATCCACTTAAAGTGCCCCTATAAGTTTAATTTTTGTCAATCTAAATTTTAGAAGCCGTGTTACACAAGTTATAAGTACTTGATCTATGGGAATTTCCTACATTTTTAATTCCAGAGAAATGAAGCATGCACTAGTCTGAAACGTGTTCAATCCCAAGAAAATGGGTTATAGGTATATAGGAAAGGATCTCCATTGTAAAGTCTCTAATTTCCTGGTTTGTTTGGTGCTCTTAACAGCCAGTGGCATCCACCATTAACACTCTGGCTGGAGCCTTGTACAAAGTATTCTGTGCCTCCACCGATCAAGCAAGGAATGAAATGCGCGAAGCATGTTTTGATTACTTGAGCATCGGAGGGCTTTGTTCAAGAGGACCTGTTGCTTTGCTCTCAGGTCTAAATCCTCGCCCACTAAGCTTGGTGCTCCACTTTTTCGCTGTTGCTATATTCGGTGTTGGTCGGTTGTTGGTTCCATTTCCTTCTCCAAAACGATTGTGGATTGGAGCCAGATTAATTTGGGTATGCATACAGCATCCTCTTGAATGGACATTTCTGCTCGTATATCTGCCAACTTTATTGAACGACACATTTTCATCTCTCAGGCTGCATCGGGTATCATCTTTCCGATCATAAAAGCTGAAGGGTTCAGACAAATGTTCTTCCCTGCTATGATTCCTGCGTATTTTCGAGCTCCTCCAATCAAATAAATGGTGGCAGAGGTTTCGGTTACTGTGAAAATGAGAAAGAAGAGGCAGTAGAGTTGTGCAGAAATGAAATATAAGCAGATGTCGAAAATGTGTGCATAGTTGTGTATTAAATGCTAACTGCAGCAGCTTCTCAATCAATCCTTGTGTATATACTTTCCAATTTAAAATTTTGGGATAATCATCCTTCGATTTTATGTCAAACAACTCAGGATATTCTCTTCAATCGCAAGGGATTTGTCGAGGTCTATGTTAAAATTTGATGTACATGTACTAAATTACACATGAAACTCTGATAATTCAACAATTCAAAAGTTTGATTGAACAATAAGAAAAATAAATATATTAAAGATGTTTTCTGAACTAAATTCCAAATACTTCTTTATACCATCACACATCGTTCTTCAAGTATAAATAAAAAAGTTCAATATTGAGCTAGAAACATGATAATACCAAACATGTATAAATTCCATATATAGCGCCGAAGTAAAACTAGGGATGCTTACGAAAACTAAATCCTAATTAATACTCCTAATTACAGTTAAACTACTAAAAACTAAAACTTTTAAAAATGATAAAAACTGAGAAATTCATATGTCATATATAAATGAAACATCAAGATCTCTTGTGCTGCCAAAAAAGAAGAAGAAGAAGAAAAAATGTAGTATCTGATTATATCCTCAGATATGAACCGTGTGGAAACCAGACCATAGATGAAGGCGGTTGGAGATTGCACTTAGTTAAAGTTAATAATTGAAATTAATGGACTCTAATAACTAAGTTAGAAACTCTCACTTGTCAACGAAACACTGAAGTGCTTCAACTTATCACAGTATATTGTCTAATTGTAAGAGTAAGAGTAATGTTAATATAATAATATTAATAACATTTAAATTGACACGCAACAAAATTTAACATAACACATGCATGATATATTTTCACGGATTATATAATATAATCCGTGAATGCCTCGTGATCAAATATTGATTTAACACATAAAATAGCCAAATGATCTAAGATTAAACGATCAAATAAACAATTTGCTACGCTCTAATGACACCTTGATCTTCGATTTTTACCCTTGTCCCCCAACAATACAGAGATAATCTTTACATGATTAGCTGCTTAAAACTCCTTCGTCAAGCAATACTCGAAGCAATCGTTTCACGTTTATAGCAGGAAAATGACAAAATGATTGTAGTGAATATTAGCTCGGTGATAAAGCACTTCCAAGTCGTACACATGACTCATGAGAGAGCCTTCTTGCAACTCTTATAGAGTGGCAATGTTGTGGTCATTGGTCAATATGCTCGATTTTCCACGTGTGGATTCTTCCTATAACCGCTACAAAATCTCTCCCTAAAATTGCTTGTTAGTTTGTCGTGAAATGTTGATTGAAAATCATGCTTCTGAAAAATAGGAACAATTGCCCTATTATCTTGGTCCTAATTAATCCACTTTTTTACTTATCTATTAAAATCATGGCTAACTGTACAAGGCAAGTTATTCTGCAACTAAATAACAATAAAACGTAAAAAAGAAAAATATTAATAACATACAGTTTACTTATGAGAGTTAAAGCCCAGCTAGCTTCAAGAAAGAATTCAAAAATATTGATAACAAAATACTCTCTCCAACCAACTAAAGTATAGTAATATTTTTGGTGGGTACATGTTTTAATAAAATGAGTGATAATTTTTATAAAATATTGATAATAAAAATACTCCCTTCAACCACCAAAAATATTGTACTTTTAGAGCATCAACAACCGTGCACCCATAGTGGGTGCAATAGAAGTGAGACTACTTCTATTGCACCCAGTTCAGCAATGGTATTGCACCCGCCCGGACTCAATAGATTTTAATTTCATTTTCTCTTTACTTTTATTCTTTTTTCAATTTAAATTAAACAACTTCAATTTTAACAACATAAAATTCATTCAATTAAAAATCCAAACATTACAAATAAAAAAAACAACAAATATTTAAAACATCCAATGCGTAGAAACAACTCCCGGCTCATGCGAAATCGACGGCGAAAGAATTGTGGCCCATAAACAGGATCGACAGAAAAATAATCGCGATGGAGGCGCTCGGCTCCACCTTCACGGTCACGACGAACCACTATCCGCTTCTTCCTCGGGCGTGGTGGAGGTGGATCAAAACGATATGAACTTGCCACTGTCATAAAATTCACAGCACATCTCATAAAAAATAAATCGGGGGCTTGAGTAGGATCGGGAAGAGGAGGAAGTTGTGCGGGATCAACATGAACTTCTTCGTCGGATGAAGAATTTGAGGAAGAATAATTGTTGGAAGAATTGGTGGATGAAGACATTTTCTTTTAATAATTGAAGAGAAAATGAGTAGTTTGATATAGTGTTTGTGATTGAGGAAGGGGATATGTGATTATATATAGGTGAAAAAGAAAAAAAAAATGGCCGAATTCGACCGTTGAGAAGGCAACGGTCATTTGACCGTTTAATTTTCTTTTTAATTACGGAAATGGGGCGCGTGTAGCACACCCATCCTTGCTTCACCTCCATTGCACCCGGGTGCGGCATCGGTTGCGGGTGGCGGGTGCGATAGATCGGGCTCGATCCCGGCTTCGCACCCGCCGATGTTGATGCTTTTAGTGGACACATATTTTAATAAAATGAGTGATAATTTTTATGTAGTGAAAAAATGGTCCTATCAAAATTTAAAATGAATGGTGAATTAGAGATAATCTTTTTATAAGTATGGGGTGTTTGTAAAAGGAAAAATAAAAAATAAAAAAATCTTAAAATAAAAAGTGACACTATTTTTTATTGACACCTAAAATGATCAAAGCGTTGTACTTTTGGTTTTAGCATCGTTATTCCATCCAACAGGACCGATGCATAGAGAAATCACCGCCATTTTTGATTCTTCTGCGTTCACCGTTTTCCGGAGCAGCGGAAATCTGAATCTCGATCAGCTATACTTGAGAATTGTTCGATCAAACATATAATAAAGAAAGCTAAACATGCTAAGAAGCATTCTCCACTGGCGTTCCTCCCTACCCCTCCATTCCACCCTAAACCCCATAAACCCTTCATCAACTTTGGATTTCTCAACAATACCATCTCAATTTTCCCCCTTTTTTCGCTATTTCTCGAATTCAAATCAAAATCAAGATGAAACATACAGGGACCCCGACGCCCCACCCCGGTTGTTCGTTGTACAGCCAAGGCTCCGGCCTCAAACCCATTTAAAGGTGAAGCTGGAGGAGGCGTTGTGTCTTGCTGATTCTCTCGAGCAGCAGCGTGATGAGTTCAGTGACATGAAGTTTCCAGACAAAGAAATGCCGCCGCATCTTGTAGTCCAAAACCCCGCTGCCAAGTCACCTCGGGCCGGTAATTCCTCCATTCCTTATTTTTCCTTCAGCTTTATTTATGAGTTTGTTTGTTGGTACGCTTTTTAGTTTTTGAATTGGTTTTGAGAAGTAATTGTGCTCTGTGCTGGATATTGCTTTAACCTAAGTATATCACGAAGAACGATTTCTAGTCTAGTCTCTGCAGCAATTCATTTAGTCATAGTTGCAATATGTCCTTGTTTGCTGTTGCAATTGCAAATACACGAACAAATTGAGAATGAAACCAATAACTGAAACCACGATAACCATCAATCAGAAAACCTCTATGAAACTAAGAAAACAAGGACACAGCAATATATGTGGTTCGGCAGATTTATTGCTCAACAATCGAAGGGGAAAGAGATACGAAATTCCAAGAGGTTACAGAAACAACTTAACTTACACACAAACTGCCACAGCCTCTTTCTTGCCTATCTTTCCCTACAAAAACACTCTCGAGATTAATTGTCAATATACACTAAAACACCTTATATATGTAGCTGAAAAACTTAATCACAGTCTCCAACTTTGAACGACTATGATCAGATAGTTAGATAAAGATCCCAGCTGCACCAATTTTGCTGATCAGTCCCTCTTTCCATTTGGTTCTGCTGATAAGTCCTTCAAGAATGATGACAATTCAGTCACAGTTTCTGACAAATCTCCACCTTCACCAATGATCATCATCAAAGAATAAAACTTGTCCACCATCCCTCAATCCTGCCCCATCAGAGGGCATACCACCTTCAATCTTCGAAGTGATTTCAGCTTCATCAACTCCAATCAATACTTAAATTTGGTAGCTGGTAAAGCCTTGGTCAATGCATCAGCTGCATTATCTTCTGTGGATACTTTGACAAGTTTAACCACTCCTTTGTTGACCAAATCTCTCAACAAATGCAATCTCATATCAATATGCTTCAATCTTTCATGAAACATTTTATGCTTGGCTAAATGCAAAGCACTCCGACTGTCACAATTAACTACTCCCTCTGTCCCAATAATAACGTCCCAAATTTCCTTTTTGGGCGTCTCATTTATTATGTTCCAACCTAAAAAAGGAAGTAATTTACTTTATCTACTCTCTCAGTCTCTCTATCTTTCTCTTCATTTACTTTATCTCTGTTCGTTTACTTTATCTCTCTTATTTTATCTACATTTTCATAATTTGGGTGCCCCATTTTTTGGGACGTTATTATTGGGACGGAGGGAGTATTACATTACATGCCTCTAATTTATTCCAAATTCCTCAAGAATCCCTCTTGGCGTCTCAATAACTGTGCAATGTCACATTATTGACAATTTCTAAATATAATTAATCATTTTGCTTGTTGTGGCAGATACATATTTTGGACTTGGGACAGTGGAAACAATTAGGTGTCACATAACTAATTTGGAAGAAAAGGTTGGCCATTTCATTTTGAAGTTATTATTCTTTTTGTTTGAGATTATGAATAGAAGTGGTCCCGTGAAAATGATGGAATTTTGCCGTGGTTGTTATCTACCTAACAGGAAGAGGTGGATGCCATTTTTGTCAATGCTACTCTTAGGGGTATTCAACAGCGGAATTTGGAGGCAAGTTTTCTGTGTGTAATTACTGATTATGTGTCCTCGTCCTGGCAGACTCCATTTCAACTTAATTTTCTCAGCAAGTCTCCATGGACTTTTCTCATCATCATGCTGGTTTCCTAATTTTACACTTTTACAGAGGGCCTGGGGCAAGCCTGTTCTAGATCGTGTTGGGCTCATAATACAAATTTTTAATGCTCATGCTCAGACCAAGGAAGCTAAATTACAGGTAATCTTGAATATCTCTGCAATCTTCCTATTCTTGCTCTGCAAATGATATTCGAAATTTAGCCATAGGATTTTTATCAATGTACAGGCTGAGTTAGCAGCTCTGATGTGCAAAAGAAGCACGCTTGTCCGAGTTCGTGGGCCTGATGGACGTCATACATTTGGGGGATTTGGGGGATCTGGAGAAATAGAAGTTGTTAGTGCTAGAGGGTAACTTTGCTGTTTTTGCAATCAGCAAACCTCTTTTTTGGCTATGTATTTCTTATCTTATTTGTCTTTGTAAAACTTTTTTCTCCTTCACCCAGGAGAGCTGTCATGTACAGACGCTAATATCTGTTGTACTTCTCCAAACATCTCATATTGTTCTGAAATTAAGTTATAGTGATTCCACTCCAGTATTAGGGTTATCAGATACATATTAATGATTTGCAGGAGAGCAAGCGGAGGGCGTGGTTTTATCAGTGGTGCAGGAGAGACTGAAATTCAGCTTCAGAGGCGAAGGTATGCTAACTATTTTATCACAACATTATTGCTTATCTTTTTGTTTTGTACTCCCTCCGTCCCATAAAAATATGCATAGTTTTCCTTTTTCGTCCGTCCCATAAAAACATGCATAGCCCATTTATAGTAATAATTCTCCCACTAAACATCACAATCAATGTGAGACCCTTTTTCCACTCACACTATATTTTACAAGATTTCTTAAAACCCGTGCCGTCTCAAACTATGCATGTTTTTATGGGACGGAGGGAGTGTTTGTTACCACATGGAGAGTGATTTCCTGTACAATGTATGTTAAAGGTTTAATTTTCCCTGCCTTTTTTCTGTTAATTGACCTCTTCTTTTGTATGTTTGATTGATCTTCCCTTGAAGATATTACAATGATGATATCACTTCAACTGTTATGAACTCAATTACAGTATTAACTTGAATAAAGTAGTAGTGTTGGTAATCATTTTTATTTGGATGGATATGGTTGTCCAAGGCTCCCTGTTGAATAAGATGGCTTAATCTGAAATATGAAAATACACCATGCAAGTGAGAAGCCTAGTGACTGTGAGACTTCTTTCTTCGGCATTGAAGCATGAATTGGCAAAGTATAGGACCGGCAAATGCATTTTAAAATCCTTCACTTTTGTTTTTGTATATTTTTCTCTTTTTGTTATTTTCAGAATCTTGGAACGGAAGCAGAAGTTGTTAACTGAAATTGCTGATGTTAGAAGAACTCGAGCCATGCAGCGTGCTGCACGGAAAAGGGATGAAAGGTTACCGGGACAAGAAATCCCCACTGTTGCTTTAGTTGGCTATACAAATGCTGTAGGTGACACACTTACGGACTTCTTCATTGTGCATTTGGATCTAGACTAATGTGATACCATTTTGTACCCCCTAAACTTCTTCCAGGGAAAGTCTACATTGGTTAGCAGACTCTCAAACAGCTATCTTTATTCCGATGATCGGTAAGACAAAGGAATTGCAAAGATACTTGTGAAGTTCTTTCTTCTGTTTCTTAAGCCTGCTACGTTGTGGATTTTTATAATCTCTTGGGTGTGCTATACATGTGAGCAACATTCATATGATGCAACATCTGGACTTATCTTGTGCTAACCGTTGACACGAAGTTTTTCACTGTCAGATTGTTTGCAACAGTTGATCCTAAATTAAGAAGTGTTAAGCTTCCATCTGGGTAATACTGTTGTCTATTTACTCTTTTGATATTTGCTGTTATATTTAAATATCTGTCATTAGGTTTTCTTGTCTGATGGCTATTGATTTTTTTTTTTTTTTTGTATTTAGGAGAAAAGTACTGCTTAGCGACACAGTTGGGTTTATCTCAGATTTGCCTGTTCAGGTAGTGAAATTCTTCTAGATTATCTTTCAGTATTGACGTCTACTCTTTGTGGTCATGGATGTTTCATTGTGCAGCTAGTGGAAGCATTTCATGCAACATTGGAAGAGGTTATCGAAGCTGACCTCCTTGTGGTATGAGTTTTAGAGAAACACCATTCCTCTTCCTGTTAGTAGAGCTGGTTCTTTTGGAATATCTTTGAATTTTTAAAGGTTTGCAGCATGTACTGGACTCAAGTGCTCCAAATCTTGATGAAAATCGGGAATCTGTAATGGAAGTTCTTAGGAAGATCAATGTGCCTGAAGAGAAGCTCCAAAACATGATTGAAGTTTGGAATAAGGTAAATAACCTTGATTGCACCCCGTTTCATGTTTTTTTCCACTGCGTATCCTTACATTCCATAGAATTGACTTGGTGTCCTAATTTTCCCTCCAGGTTGACCTTCTGGAGGAGAACTCTGAGATGTGTAAACTTGATGATGGACAACACTCTAGCAGTTTGCCTGATGAAAAAGATGTTGATATCGCTTGCGATCAAGTTACTGCTCTACGTGATGATAACCAAGATATAGATTGTAAGGACTCCGGGGATCTTGAAGAGGACATTTATCACGAACAAACTGAAGATGAGCAAGAATCCCGGCTTAGCTACGATGATTGCTCCAACAATACTGTCAACAGCCAGTTTTCAGGTGAAGGGGAGGCAGCTATTGCTGCTGATATAAGTTCGGGATTTCAATCAGAATCCTCGATGCTTGTCAAAACATCTGCTGTAACTGGAGTTGGTCTACAACAACTGCTCGAGCTGATCGACAAGAAGCTAAAGCCGTGTGAAGTGGTAGAAAGGAGTAGTTTCTTCCACCAAAAGTGGAGACCACCGCGTCGGGAAGATAGCGAGGTTGCAATCCAACAATAGGATTGCCCTGCCCACTTTGGTTGGATTTTGGTACACAATCTTTTGGCATACAATATTTGGTCATAACTCTTGTAACTGCTGCTTTTGGACTTCCATTGTATCACTTTTGAAGTACCTTGTAAATTCATTTTTATGAAATTTTGTTAATTAATAAGAAGAATCATTGCCTAGAACATCCAAATACTAATTTGCTGGTTGGTTTTTTTAATTCACCAGAAATCCCTACAAGAACATTGCCCTTGTTTAAAGTGGTGAAATCTATGGCAGTCTCTAACAGTAATTTCCCTTGCTGTGATATCAGATATAATCCTAATAGCATTATGACAGTCTCCACACATTCTCAAGTTCTTCATCACCAGCAAAGGAGCAGCGGCCTTGGTTGACAATAGCCCCATTGCAACTGCCAGCTTCTCACTGTGATGCAACACCATCGTCTCCTTCTCTTCTTCCGTTACATCGTCGTCTCTAACCGAAACCCATCTCACATCCGCCACATACCCGGCTCCCTTCATCTTCGCACACATCTCTTCCCAGAATTCATAAATCCTCTTCATCATCGGATGGGATTTATCCTCTGCCACGAACACGTGCACCTTATTCTCCACCTCGATCCAGCTGCACCCCACCCTCCTCTTCATCCTCCTATCAAGCATACGCCTTTTGACTATCGCGACATCTTCCCATCTCTGTGCTCTGGCATACAGATGTGAGAGCATGACATATGGGGCTGCGTTTGACGGGTCTAGCTCAAGGCACTGGCTTGCAGCTTTCTCCGCTAGCTCCACATTGCCATTCGTTCTACATGCGCTCAGCAACGATCCCCAAATCATGATGCTCGGATCATATGGCATCATCTCTATCAGCTTCTCTGCCTTGTCTAGTCTTCCTGCTCGGCCCAAAAGGTCGACCATGCAAGCGTAATGCTCCATCTCTGCTTCCATCTTGAACTTGTCAGTCATCATAGAGAAGTATCTCTCTCCATCCTCGACTCTCCCGGTATGGGCACAAGCACAGAGTAGAGACACAAAGGTTACATTGGTCGGGGCGAAACCTTTGTCGAGCATTTGCTTGAAAAGCAACAAAGGCTCAGTCCCAAGGCCATGCTGAGCGTAGGCAGCAATCATAGAATTGAACGAAACACTATTGTGCTCAGGCATCCGATCAAACACCCTTGTTGCATCTTGCAAACTCCCACATTTGGAATACATAGTGATGAGAGCATTGTTTATCGAGACTCTGTTAGTCCGAACATCAGATTTGATGAACAATGACTGCACTTGCCTCCCTTGTGAAGGAGACGACATTCTAGAACACGCGCTAATCGCACAAACGAAGGTGCAGTCATCGGGGGCGTGCCCTGCACGCTGCAACTGCTTGAAGCAGTCGAGAGCCTCCTCGGAGAAGTCCTCATAGAGGGAGTATCCCGAGATCATCGTGTTCCAGACAACCAAATCGGGATCATCCATCTCTTCGAACACCTTCCTGCACTCCACCATATAACCCCCACATTTCGAGTATAGATCAATCACAGCGCTTCCGACGTGGCCGTGTCCATGGAAGCCCATCTTGATCAACTTACCATGAAACTGCATCCCACCGCGTACATCCTCCAAGCTCGTAAACGCGTTCAAGATGCTAGCCAATGAAGAGATGTCTACATACAGCTCTTGATCCATCATTTTCTGATACAAATCAAGCGCCTTCAGCCCTTGTCTCTTCTGTGCATAAACGACAATCATCGAATTCCAAGACACCTCATCTTTAACTACCCCCATATGCCTAAACACCCTTTCGGCCTCGCGAAGACATCCGTTTCTACTGTAGCCAGAAATTAAAGCATTACTCACCGATGCATACCCGTCAAACCCACCTGAAAGAGCCCAGCTGTGCAGCTGTTTGATCAATCCGACGTCGTCGCAAGACGCGGCAACGACTGCAGAAAAGGTGAAGCCGTCAATCCCCAAACCAGAGTCCCGCGCACCCAAAAGGAGTTCGAGCGCTGGGCAAGGCTGCCCACATTCAGCGTAAGCGGCGATGAGTGTGTTGTAAGAGATGAGGTCCGGTTGGGGAATTGTATCGAACAGGTGGTGTGCAAGATGGGGCAGTGATTCTTTAGCATAGGCGTGGATCATGACGTTGAAGGAGAAGACGTTGGGGGCGAGGGTGGCGTGGAAGGCGTTGCGGGCGTCGGAGAGACGGCGGCATTTGGAGTAGAGGAGAGTGAAGTGGTTGGAAATGTAGGTAAGGTGTGGAACGACAGACTTGATGTAAAGTACGTGTAAGCATTTTCCGGTGGCGATGTCCCTCCTATCTATGCACGATTTCAAAATATGCCGGAAATTTTGCACTATCCATGAAATTTGGGTCATCTAACATCCACCAAATCAAAATATTCCGTTTTTGAATTGGGTTTGACAGGTAATTGTAGTTGTGCAAGATCGCTGCTTACTTTCTTGATCCCAAGAATGTGCGTTGCTTGAGTTTGGATTGGATGACATGAATCTCTGTCTAGTATATCGGTTTAACTGCAGTTCAACAGTCCAAAAAAAATCTTTTAAACGAGCTACTCCCTCCGTCCACGAAATGAGTACCCATATTTCCTTTTTGGTCCGTCCACCAAATGAGTACCCATTTCCTTTTTTGGTAAGTGTACCCCACACATCTCACTCACAATAAAAGTGGGTCCCTTATTCCCCTTACACACACTTAATCAATTTCTTAAAACCCGTGCCACCCCCAAATGGGTACTCATTTCGTGGACGGAGGGAGTATTTGATTTGAGTGAAGTATGATTAATAAAATAATTTAATTTAATTAAGTATTTGATTTATATGATTGAATTCGTAATGGATAACACGATGTGTACTGTAATCATGCAATTGAGTGATTATTTTATTTAATTAATCGCTTTTCAATTTATCTATTTCATCCACCAAATCAAACGATATACCCGATTCTTGAAGTTTGTCGATGATTATCCATTCATTGACACACTCTTTCCTCGATTATGCATCCATTCTCATATAATAAAAATAATAAATAATCAATTTCTGTGTTAGATTACAATATAAGACGATATCGAAATACTAATTTCAGAATAATGGATACAAATAATACACACATATATAAAAATACTCACTCTTACCATTTTACCCTATAGTATGTAGGCGTGCATTATACTAATTTTAGCTAATGCAAGCTTACATTAGCGTGTAAGAGTGCATTACACACTCGCACGACCTAACATGCAAGCGTGTAAGATAATGCACACTCACACACTCTCACAACCTAACATGATAGTGTGTAAGCATGTAAATATAAACACGAGATGCAACAATATCAATAATAACGATGATGCAAGGAAGGTGACTGCAGGGGTGAAGGACTAAACAGTGGTGGTGGGGGTTGGAGAAGACTATGAAGCCGATGGTGAAGGGATGATGCAAGGAAGGCGACTGTAGGAGCTGTAGGAGCGAACGACCAGGCGTTGGTGGCGGAGTTGGGGGAGACAATGAAGCCGATGGTGAAAGGGGTTGGAGAAGATGAATTAATTGGATGAGAACTGTAGAATACAATGAAGTTGGAGAGGGAAAGCGATTTTTTTTATTTTTTATTTTATTTACTTTCTCGGCCCATGAAATAAGTTGAGATAACACAGGTTTTAAGAAAAGCTAGTTGTATATTTGGTGAATCAAGAAATGATCCCACAAATTAAAAAAAGTGATGATAATTAGTGGAGTTATTTTGAAAATTCGTGGATCCATAAATGACAATGTGTGTAGATATATAGGAATTGTAAGAGTGATAATTAGTGAATTATTTCCAAAAATGGATTAGAAAGATATTCCGTGGACTGATGTAAATGAAAAAATAGGAAGATATTTCGTGGACAGAGGGTGTATTTTAATAAAAGCTCGTTGTATATTTGGTGAGCGGAGAAAATGTCCCACAAATTTGAAAAAAAAATGATGATAGTTAGTGAGATTATTTTCAAAAGTGGTGAGTCCATTAGTGGCAATGTGTGTAAATATATGAGAATGGTAATGGTGATGGTTAGTGGAATTATTTTAAAAAATGGACTAGGAAGATATTCATTAAGGATAAATATGTCTTTTTAAATGAAAAAATGGTAATCTTTATAGAGGTGGTCTCCTGTACACCCGGGTATACCGTACACCCGGCCCCGGGTGTAAATGACACTAACAATAACACTATCTTGGAATGACACTATCTTGAAATGACACTAACACTATATTAAAATGACATTAATACCCCGGATGTACATGAGATTTTGTTATTTTTATATGTGTAGATATTATTTGTTTTCTGTATTTCAAAACGTGTACTCCGTCTGTCTCTCAATTTCATTCCCTTTTTGTCATTTTATTATGTCCCTCAATTCCATGCCCCTTTCTATTTTTTAGTAAAATTACTCCACAAAACCCCATAAATGACGAGACTCTTATTTCACTTTAATCACTTTAACACTCTCATAAAAGTGAGACCCATATTCCACTCACAACACATTCAATCATTTTATTAAAACTTGTATCATTGTGTGCGTGTGTTCACTTAGCGGTAGAAGGTTAATGCCCAAGACCTGAGGTCCTGGGTTCGAGTCCTCCGTCACGCGGTCTTTAAATTTCGCTATATACTTAAATAATTTATCAAAAAAAAAAACTTGTGACAGTCTCAAAGTGACATTAAATTGGGCACCAATGGAGTATTTTTTTTATGATTAACTCTTATAATATTACCCCTCCAATAATTTTTTGATTTAATTGACTTTGCACGAGGAAAATGAAGGAACGTGGAGCTAGATGAGTATGTGAGGAAGAAGGAGATAAAGCGATAAACATGACAAAGATTCGAATAGGAGAACGAGACGATGAAAACGTCGCTGAGCGGCATGATCCAACGGGTGAAGGCGGCGACGAAGGACATAGAGTCGTGGTCTGTGGAGAGAGAGAGGAGGAAGAAACAATGAAGATGGTTTGCAGGTGCTGCAATTCATCTTTTTGATTCTCTATCTTTTAATTTTTGTTTAGTTTTGTTTATCCTATCTTTTATAAATTTATATTTAGGTTAATATTTTGTTCCCAATAATTTGAATTTAATATAATTTTATCTAATTCAGAAAAGATGTCAAATAATCCATACTGATTGTTATGAAATCAATACGAATTGGATCGCAATCGCCAGAATGAAGAATATAAATCCCTAAATAAAAACACAAACATTTACAATGTTCGATTCATAATAAATCTATGTCTACGAGCAGGTAAACTAAACTCCATTATCAATCAAAGATACACAACTCACTGACCAATCAGCTCAACAAGCAACCAGATGCTCAGCATGAAGTAAACTGATGAGCTCTAAATACTTGTTATTTTCAGCTTTACTTGCTTATACTTTTTCTCATTATCAGCATGATCTTACTTAGTGAACTGTTTTGCTCTGATATCTTAGAGAGTCTAGCTCTGTTTTGTGTTGTTCACTAGTACTCTGATAGTATATCTGTTGTTTTGTATTGAGAAGATGATTATATATTTTGCTCTAATACAAAGTCTAGACTCACTGTTGACAAAATTGTTGAAAAAAATTATAAAATTTTAATTTAATACCAAAAGTCCTAGACTGATGTATATGTCATAAGTTGTATCGTGTAGACTGTAGCGCACGTGTCAGGGAGTGTGCATTTTGTATTTATAGATTGCAGCCTGAAGAACCAGACTGAAGTTTCAAGTTGGTGGTCAGCTGATCTGTTTGTTGTCCAGTCTCCTACATTGAAGATTTCGCTAAGTACTAGATTTCAAGCTGATGCTTTATCAGTTTGAGTAAACTGACTGAAGTATCTGAAGCTGACACATACCTAGATTTACTTATCCCACGCTAGCCTTAAAAGTCAGAAGACAAAGTGAAGTCAATCTTTGTAGCGCATAAGAGGATATTAAACATTTAATGCAGAAGAATTGGCATTTAATGAAGATCCCACATTTTTTCAGAAGAAATGACAAGATGGTTTGAGGATTTCTGCAGAATGTCAACATCTCCAACGTACGGAGTTGCAGAAATTTGACACAACATTTCCTTGGGTCCAATGGAAAGATTTTGAACACCAACCACCGAGGTTCTTGAAGCACTCTCTCCAACGGATCTGCTTAACACTTCGATGTATAAACACCCCATGGTATCCCAACAAGAAGACTACCGAAACACTGTGAATTTGAAATCTCTCAAGCTATCAAGCTTTAAAAACCTTATTCTCAAGAACACAATGCATTTTTCGAAGAAGAGAATCTCAAAGTGTTTGAAAGTTAGTTTTTGGAATTACAAGATAAGTTCTTCCGTATTTAGCATACAAACATTCTCTTAGGTCTAGGCCCGACCTCTCTGTAGCTTAAGCTTAGATTTAAGGACACTTATCATCTCAATGTTGTTATTGTAAGTTACAATAACAACAATGACATTGTTACAATTTGTTTAGTTGGAAAATCACTTTGAAAATCCTTCGCCCTCTGTAAAAGTTAGGTGTTAGAATTAGAAGGTAATTAACAAGTAAGCTATAAGTTCATAGTCTGAAAAATGAAGGATTGTATACAGGTTCAACCATGAAAATTGCTTTAACGGTCACAGATGCATAACCTGTGGATCAGTATAACAAAACTGACTGATCAAGCTTACTTGCAGCTTTAAAAACAAGGAATCCCAAGTTAGTGGATTATCTTGTAAACCAGGACGTAGGAGTATTCTCCCAACCACGTAAAACTACTCATGTTCTTTATTTCAGCATTTACATTTCAGTTTTGATATAACTGCTTAGCAAACTAAATACACGCATTACCACAAGCAAAAGCCTCGCAAACTATCATTCAACATATTTCATCAGACTGATTCAAGTCACTGATCGTAAACTTAATATTGATTAAGTTGAAACGATAACTTTTTTTTTCTTTCTAAAAGCGAGTTAACCAACCACAACATTCTGCACTTCGGTTATTAGTCCAACTGACCAGCTTACAAACTGTTTTATTTGAATATTAGTTAGACTAGCGTCAATTAGCATTTCTATATCAACCCAACTGACTCCTTATCAGCTGAGACTGTTCAGAATACTCTCACTTTGAAAAACAAAGAGAATTGTAACTCGTGTATTCCCCCCATACACCAATACGTACTCGCTACTACTCACTCGGGACCAACACCAAGTATATTCTAAGATGTGAATCATAACATAAAAACTCAAATTCACAATCAAAAGTAATTTGAGATTGTGAATTAATATAAAAATTCAAATTCACAACCAAAACTAATTTCGAATTGTGAATTATAGCATAAAATCTTGAATTTACAATCAAGAATATTTTAAGTTGCGAATTTAAATTTTAAAATTAAAATTCATATTTAAAAATTATCTTAATTGTGTATTGCGAAAGTAAAATAGTGAATATTATTATTTTTAATTTTTTTTATTTTAATAGATAATTTTGTTGTTGCTATCTTAATTTGGAAATTTTAAAATTCCGCTCTCTGTATATATATAATGATTTATGAATGCATGAGCACTTCGACTCTTCATCTTGAGAATTCAAATTTAGCCCGATGAAAAACTCAAGGGCTCTGAGCCCATGGAATGGAACCGCCGTGATTACAAAGCGATTCTACTCTACAAATAGGTACGTGTGTTTCTCTCTAGCTCTTCATTTGTTTCTCGCTAGCTGCATCAATTGTCATAGAATCTGAAGTGAGAAATTGCAGCTCGAATTTGGTTGATGCTCGAGCCATCAAGACGGGCTTTGATTTAGAGATCAGTCGTTACAACTTCCTGCTCAAGAATTTGGTTGCACGGTGCCAGCTCTCCGAGGCAAGCAAACTGTTCGATGAAATGCCTCGCAGAAACACCTGCTCGGTGAACATGATGATCTCCTGTCATGTCAAGTCAGGCAATCTTTCTTATGCTCGCGAGTTGTTTGATGGTATGAGTGATCGGACTGCGGTCTCGTGGACGATTCTCATTGGGGGATATGCGCGGAGTAATAGACCTATGGATGCTTTTAGTCTTTATGCTGAGATGTTCACATCAGGGATGAAGCCCGATCATGTCACTGTTACGACTCTTTTGTCGAGCTGCAATGAGACGACAACTAGAAACGATGTGCACCAGGTTCATGCTCATATCACTAAGTTTGGATTTGGCTGTGACCTTGGTGTTTGTAACAGCTTGATTGATTCTTACAGCAAATCTCGAAATCTTGGTTTAGCTTTTCAGCTCTTCAAGGAAATAGTGACGAGAGATACCATTACTTATAACACGTTGATTACAGGGTATGCAAAAGAAGGGATTCGTGAAGCAGCCGTAAAGCTCTTTTCAGAAATGCAGCATTTTGGTTTTAGGCCGTCGGATTTCACTTTTGCAGCCCTTTTACATGCATGTGCTGGAATGGGCGGTGCAACCCTCGGGCAGCAGGTTCATGGTCTGGTGATCAAGACAAACTTCCATTGGGATGTATTTGTTGGCAATGCGCTTCTTGATTTTTACTCCAAGCACGATTGTATGGAAGATGTGAGGAAGTTGTTTGACGAAATGATGGAGTTGGATTGTGTTTCTTACAATATTGTCATCACAAGTTATGCATGGAATGAAAAAATTGAAGAGGTTTTTGAGCTCTTCAGTGAGTTACAGTTGAGCAAGTTCAGTAGAAGAAACTTTCCCTTTGCGACTTTGTTGAGTATAGCGGCAAATATGCAATATATAAAGATGGGAAGGCAGATCCATGCGCAGGCACTTTTGACAACAGCTGATTTAGAAACTCAAGTAGGGAATGCCCTTGTTGACATGTATGCCAAATGTGGCAGATTTGATGAAGCCGATGTTATATTTGAAAACTTGTCTAGCAAAAGCTCAGTTTCCTGGACAGCTATGATATCGGCCTATATTCAACTAGGCCTCCATGATGAGGCCCTTAAGCTGTTCAATGAGATGCGTGGGAATAATGTTTGTGGGGACCAAGCAACTTTTGCTTCTGTTTTGAGAGCTGCATCGAACTTGGCCTTACTTTCACTAGGGAAGCAATTGCATTCATGCATAATTAGTGCTGGATTTATATCAAATGTCTTCTGTGGCAGCGCGCTTCTAGACATGTATGCTAAATGTGGATCTTTAAAGGATGCACTTGTAGTTTTCAAGGATATGCCTGAGAGAAACACGATCTCGTGGAATGCTCTGATATCTGCATATGCTCAGAATGGAGATGGTAAAGCCACTCTCAGATCCTTTGAAGAGATGATAGAGTCGGGCCTGCATCCTGATCCTGTTAGCTTCCTTAGTGTTTTGACTGCATGCAGCCACTCAGGGCTTGTTGATGAAGCATTAGAGTATTTCAATTTCATGACCCAGACTTACAAAGTTGTTCCACGGAAAGAGCACTTTGCCTCATTGATAGATGTGCTCTGCAGAAGGGGACGATTTAAGGAAGCAGAGGCGTTCATGGCCCAAATGCCATTCGCACCAGATGAAATTATTTGGTCATCCATTTTATATTCATGCAGGATCCATAAGAATCAAGAGTTTGCTAAGAAAGCTGCAGATGAACTTTTTAAGCTAAATGAGCTTAGGGATGCTGGTGCCTATGTTACCATGTCTAATATTTATGCAGAGGCAGGAGACTGGGAACACATGGCAAAGGTGAAGAAGGCTATGAGAGATCGTGGAGTTCGAAAAGTTGCTGCTTATAGCTGGGTTGAAATTAAACGAAAGTTTCACGTCTTCACTGCCAATGATAGGACTCATCCACTTAATGAGGAGATCAGGAGAAAGATAGACATTTTGGCGGAACGGATGGAAAAGGAAGGCTACAAACCTGATGTTAGTTGTGCTCTTCAAAATGTGAACGACGAACTAAAAGCTGAATCACTAAAATATCACAGTGAGAGGTTAGCAATTGCATTTGCACTCATAACTACTCCAGAGGGATCAGCTATACTGGTGATGAAGAACCTTAGAGCTTGTGTAGACTGCCATGCTGCTATAAAAGTGATCTCAAGAATTGTTAAACGAGAAATTACTGTTAGGGATTGTAGTAGGTTCCATCATTTTAAAGATGGAGCCTGTTCATGTGGCGATTATTGGTGATCATTTATTCCTTTGCACATGAATTCTTATACCTTGGTTGTTTTAGCTCAACCTCTTAGCTTACTCGTTTGAAAGAAAAATAGTGGCGATGAGGTTGTAGCCCGGGCCTGGAATGCTGAGGCTCCTACCAGGTGCTGTGCTTCTTGGCGGCTGCTCCAGGTTTTATTTTTTCTCTTATATTATTTTAAGTGCTTTTTGAATCTCTTTGCGCGGCTCTTGCTTATACTTGTGGAATGGTCAATTTCGTATTCTTGATACAGATTGTGCTGTTGGATTGCTCTTGTTTTGAAGCCTTGTACTTTGTAGAGTTGGTGATAGTGACATTCTAACTTATAACACTTTTGTTTGGCTTAATTTTTGTTCCATGTTTTGAACTACCACCTCTGATGGAATGCTTAAGCTGAATAGGAGTCTAAGGATATCTTTCATTATTGTTTTCTGAGATGTGCATGGGTGTAATGTCAAGCAAAGAAGAAATTTTTCGAGCCTTGATTTCTATTTGATGCTATTGTTGTTATCATGTTTAACATTTGTATTGTCTTGCGCCTAATCCAGAATGAAAATCTTGGTTTGTAGTTTTTTTCTGGCATCAAGAATTGCTTTGTGAATGAATATGCCTTAAAACTAAGTTGAGTTGGTGGCTTTTGAATGATTTTTCTTTGTTGTGAAGGTTACCACATAGTGAGTATGCCATAGGAGTAACAAAAGTTTATAAAATGGTTGGTGATTGTGACAGGTTGGGTCCAAGGCATCTTGTGCTTTTTGGTGGTGTGGCACTTTTCATTAACCTTTTGTGTGAACTACTTGATTGCGAACACTAGTTAGCTGCTCAGACGATTAGAGTTGATTCTTTTCCCGGAGCTAAAGATTTGTTGGCTTTGTGGAGAATGATTAAGATAAGAGGAAAGTGTCAACTGCTATCACTTAGGAGTGGATGGCATGTATGTATTTGATTGTTCTATTCTTGATTTTCTAACTAAAAGAGTTGATGATCTAATCTCTTTTGGTTCAATCATGAATACCTAGACTACAACTGGCATATGCAAACTCTAAGGCATTTTGAACTTTTAGTTAAGTGGACTTGCACCTGTGTTACATCCAGATGAAATTTGTGTATTGACGATTTCTAGAACAAGATTTTCCTAAAAACGTAATGAAGAAAAAATTAATATTCTAAAGAATAATTATATCTTTAATGTAATTGAGAAAAACATTTTCTCCTGACCTTTGCAAGAGTTTGATTGAAAATTGCATATCATGAAATCCGTTAGATGACTACAAAGGTTGGTCAGTGTTGTAATGGAAGTTGATGCTTACATTGATCTTATGAGAAATGGCATTCAAATAAATAGTTTTTTTTTTGTATATATTGGTGTAGTTAAATTCTTTACCAACTTATGCTCTGTCTCCTTCTCCTTCTCCAACAGCTGGACTATTAGTTTATGAAATTAATTCAAACTTAATGTGTACTGACAAACTTGTAAGTGCTAACAGAAGTCCCAGTTTTGATTTCCATTTATGTTGTTTTCTTCGGATCATATAGTTTTAGCATGAAATTGTATATACTCAAATTTACTATTGGTTGCAGATTTTGGTGAGGATATTGATGCTCAGCATGTGCTAGGCTATGCTCTTTTCAAAGATGGGAAAAGCACTAAGTTGTTCATAATGGAGGCTTCATACCGAGGATGAGGGAGAAGGCAGCCACTCTTCCCAAGTATGTTATTTTCCTTAAACCTGCTCACTAGTTCATATTTCATAAATTCTTCAAACTTTTCATACTTCTTACTATCAGATTTTTTATTGCCCTTAAGTGAAACAATGAAATATAGATACAGATTAATTGTTGTTATTTGAAAAGTTGTCTTGTAAATGGGGTGTTGAGGGTGATATATAAATTTGAATTTCGTCTCAGTTCTCAGATTTTGCAGTAGTTTGTCTTTGCATCTTCAAGGTGCATAACTTCTAGCTTACTTCAAACCATTGTATCTGAATGTAGAATAGTGGACAACTGCAACATAACTACCGAAGAGTATAAGCATATGCTGATGCTGCCCTAACAATAGTCTGCAATCCTAAGGTAAAATTTTCAGAATCACTATATAACATAATGAGTAAAATTTTGAAGTAGCCAAAATGAAGCATAAAACACAATTTATGGCCACACATTGAAAAAACACAAATTTTGGCCATTTTTATTGATTTGGACGTTTTTGCCCTTAATGAGGCGGACTGGGTAGGATCAGGCATGCGGGTCGCGTGCCGGGTCGGGTTAGGCACTTATGGCACTATTAGTGCCATAAGTGCCAAGATGGCACTTATGGCACTATATTAGTGCCATAAGTGCCATCGGAAATCCAAAATAAAACCAAGTAAAATAGTCATTTTGGCACTTATGGCACTATTAGTGCCATAAGTGCCAACGAAATTCAAAATAAAATAAGTAAAATGGTCATCAGCACAAATACAGAAACAACAACATCATTTAAACCCTAAATGAAACATCTAAATCCTAAATGGATAATCTAAACCCTAAATGGAACATCTAAACCCCAAATGAATAATCTAAACCCTAAATGAAATATCTAAACCCTAGGGGGAAGTGTGCACTTATGGCACTTATGGCACTATTAGTGTCATAAGTGCCATACGTGCAACACAGATCAGATCAGATCAGATCTGTCGATGGCTGAAATCGAAGGAGGTGAAGATCAGATCTGTCGATGGAGGAGGCGGCGCAACGATCAGATCAGATCCACCGCCGTCACCTCATCAGATCAGATCCACCGCCGCCTCATCAGATCAGATCTGCCGCCGCCGCCGCCTCATCCTCCGCCACCTGACCGACCTCCTCCATGCCGCCGATTTCAGAGGACCGTATCTCCTCCACCGCCGCCGCCTCATCCTCTACTCCGACGAAGTCTGCCCAAACCGCGAGAGCTCCGGCGAATTCTCCAAGCTCGGCGCCGCTGGAGAGAGAGGGAGATGAGAAAGAGAGAGGAGAGAGAGAGAAGGCTAGAATAATCATGACATACAAAAAATGGCCAAAATTTATGTTTTTTCAAATGGTGGACAAAATTTGATTTTCATTCTTCATTATGGCCATTTGGGTGGATTGTTTTTGAGATAATGACAATATAAATATGGCAAACTGCAGGTGGATGAGTGAACATTTCTACTTTTTGTCGTCTTATTTTCTCCTGGTGCATCTGCCAACTTGTGTATGAATCATCATTCCAATCATAAAACTTGAAGGATAGAGAGAAATGGTCGACTCAAATAAATGATGGCTCCATCAAAATGAGTGCCTACTTGTATATTAATTGGTATTTGTGTTGCAGCTTCTTAATCAATCCCTGTTGCAATTATATTTTGCATCTTCATTTTACGTAAAAGAATTCAGGAAATTCTCTTCAAATCTGTAGAAATCCGACGCCTAGAATTGTCCATTTTTGAAGATATAGTTCATAAGATCCGGGTTGATATCCACAATGATTTTGGATGAATAGCTTCACGAACATGGATCGAAGGTGAAGATGAGCAGGATGAAATGAAGAAACTACCTTTGGATTATTATATCCAAGCTCGGAGGAGTTCTCTGGAGAGAGACTCCGATGCTTAAGTCAATAAGGTTATCGAAAGTTTGGTTGAATAGTTCTCATAAAGAAAATTAAGAGAAAAAATAACTAGTGTTTGCATGAACATGAGTAAGATACTTACAGAGTGAGAAATGTACCTAAGGTTTGATCTCTCATTCATTGTAGAATGAGGGTGATTTAGTCTTTTTAACAACTATCGTTTCTGCTGAGGAAAATCAAGCATGTTCATTTTAGGGCAACACAAGGACTAGTCCCAAAATTATGTTATACTTACAAATGCTTTGAATAGTAGAGAACTAGATCCCTTCACTCACGCTTCAACAAGATTCTTCTGAATTCAACAAGTTCTTTCCAGCTGCACTTCCGAATTTAATTGCATTTGAGATTGGATTTAAGGGAATCCAGTCTCGATACTTTAAAGGATGTTTGGCTAAGCTTATTTTAAAGAGATTATAAGTTCTTGGAGCTTATAAGATGTTTCAATAGTTTATAGATATCGTTTCATAAGAGCTTATAAGTTGTTAAAGTGTTTGGTTAATTGATCTTATAAGTTAGAGTTAGAAGATAAAAAAGAGAGGAAATTAGAATGATACTTCCTCCGTCTCATTATAAATGTCCCATTATTTTTGGGCACAAAGATTAAAAAATATGTAATTAGTACATAAAGTGGGTTGGTGGAGATTGTTTAAATACTCCCTCCATCCGCAAAAAGATGTTCTAATTTGTCATTTGGTCCGTCCACAAAAAAGATGTCGTAATCTATTTTTAGTAATAATTTGTGAATCCCTTTCTCCACTTACTAACTTATGGGTCATTTTCTCCACTCACTAACTTAATTAGCTTTTTCCACTTTTATTAATTTGGGGGCTCATTTCTCTACTCACTAAATAAACAACACAAGTTTTCTTAAAATCCATGTCACTCTTCTCTAGGATATCTTTTCGTGGACGAAAAGAGTATTATTTTAAAGAGAGTAGGATGGGTGGGCCCATTAGTTAATGAATTTAAGTTCCTTGATTAATTGTCAAAAAAAGAATTAGACATTTATAATGAAACAGATGAAGTATATGATGAAAATAAAAATTTATAATTGAGTTAATTTTGTGAAATAAGTGTTGCCTATAAAATAATGAGAAAATAAGTTTGGACAGAAGAAATTATATTTTTGGGAGCTTATAGGCTCCGAATGTATTTTTTTTGGTTGATAAATTTATCATGGTAAAAGGAGGGATAACTCTCTCTTTAAATGTCTCTTTTCTTTTTGCTCATTTTCTAGAAAAAGAGAATTTTTTTGTTGAGCAAAACAAAAAAAATGAACGAGAATTTCATTATTTCTCATTCATTCTTTTCTCTTCAAGATGGATAATATTATCCCTTCATTTTAAAATTAATATTATTCGTCATCAGAGTAGTGTTTTAGGTATAATTGGGACTGTGCGGCTACTTTTGACACTACACATAATATTTTCAGACACCATGAGAAAAATATGAAATCACTATTAATCCTCATTAAAGTTTTAAAAAGGGAGACCTTATGGCCCCCAACGAACTTCAACTTGGCATTACGAGCCTTTCGTAGAGGCCATAGGTATAATTATTGGTCAATCACAATTATGTTTGCCCTCATTTTTAGTTGAAGAATTTATTATCCAATCAAACTCAACTTCTAAATAAATAAACTAATCATGTTTAAGATATATAATATACTTTGACACAGAAACGATCACCTACCCACCGTGGGCATGCATAACGTGCCAACCATGATGTGACAATTGTAATTATATATAGTAAGATAATTTTTAATTAAAGTAAGATTTATTAATTCTCTTTTCTAATTAAAATTGCCACATCAGTGGTGGGCATGTTATGCTTGCCCACGGTGGGTATGTGATCGGTTTTGTGCTTTGACATTAGGTCTCAAATTATAGATCGTTTTTGTTGGGCCCAAACATATTATCTTAAGCCCGGTCCGCGTCAATAAAACTTTGAGTGTTCTATGAAAGTAGGAGCCCATAACAAAGGCCTAATAGTAAGGATTGTGAAAAATTACGGTTTAGTTTAATATCTGGACTGTTGACTTTTTAATAAAAATGTATTGAATTATCCATAATCATAATTAGATATCAGAATTATTGATCTTTAAATAAAAATACTTCGAACTATACATAATTACAATGAGCTAGATACCTTAATTATCACAAAGCTAGGTATTTATTTACATATATAAATGTCCCAAATTCAAACTTCTGTCATGAAATATGTGGCTCGTCCGAAATTAGCATCTAACAAGTCACTTAATCTTCACCTGATTAGTTTAGTGATAGTTGAAATGCCAATAATTCGGGTATCATCAAACTATAGTTTTTAATTTTCCCAAAATTATGGATAAATCTATGCATATATACTATATATAAACATAATAGGATATTTTAGTAAATTATGATTAACTAAAATATAATTTTACATTTTTAGCCTTCAAAAACTTTTGTGGAATTAATTTTAATTTCAAATATGAAAATATATCTCATTCCATAATGATTAAAGATAAGTTGAATTGATTTTATTTAGCATTGAAAGCATTTGGCATAGTAGAATGTGTGGTGTGCATTAAAATGTTGTGATCTTTTTTTCTCTTCCTTTTTCTATAGTCTCAAGATTAATACTCCCTCCGTCCCACGAATCTTGACACGTATTCTTTTTTGGGTCGTCTCACGAATCTTGACACATTTTCAAATAAGGTAATAATTATTACCTTCTCTCCTACTTTATCATTTTTATTACCTTCTATCTCCTACTTTATCACTTTTATACTTTATTAACTATACACTTAAAACACTAATCTACTCTTTAATTCTCGTGCCAAAACCAAACGTGTAGTATTTAATAAAGAAATTTAAAGGTCGCGTTACGGTGGATTCAAACTTAAGACATTTTGCCTTAGGCTTAACCACTCTACCGCTTGACCAACACACACATAAAATGTTGTGTTTTTTTTTTCTTTTTTTGTTTCGATAAGTTACACAAGTAAATAAAAAAATTTAAAGACTGCATCACGGTGGACTCAAATCCAAAATCTCAAGCCTTGGGCATTAACCACCTAATGCTAGGTCAATACACGCACACAAATATTGTGATCTTTGTATCATACAATAGTTGTCTAAGATTTTTTTTAAAATCAAATTAATTTGTAACTTGCATAACATCATTCAAATAGACAAATACACATAATTTGACAGAGAATAAGCACTCGTATAACTATATTGAGCAATGAAACTCAATTTTTGGCCACCCATCTAAAAAACACAAATTATGACCATTGTTTACAATTTCAGTCCAAAATATCCCTGCTCGCACCCATTTTCTCCCTCACTCACTGCCCCGCTGGGGGACCGCTGACACAATTGACACTAATTGTGCCAGTGTACCTAATGAATGACACAATTGACACTAATTGTGCCATTCGTACCAACTGCCAACGACCGCGGGAAAGTCACGGCTGCGCCCTTTCTCTTTGCACAATTGGCACTAATTGTGCCAAGTGTACCTAATGAATGTCACACTTGACACTAATTTTGCCATTTGTACCAATTGCCCGTGACCACGCCTTCTCTCCCTTACCCGCTCTCGTTCACACCATGTTGCCCAACGGTCGCAGGAAAGTCAGCAGTCGCGTCTCTCTCCGCGGCCACGCCCTTTCTTTTGGCACAATTTGCACTAATTGTGTCAAGTATACCTAATGAATGACACAAATGACACAATTGGCATTAATAGTGTCATTTATACCATCATAACCCGTGAGCCCAATCTAAACCCGAAGCCCAACCGGCGCGCGTAACCCTAACCCAATCCGTCTAATTAAGGGAAAAATAGTCCTAAAACGTAAAAAAATTGTCAAAATTTGTGTTTTTAGATGAGTGGACAAATATTTAGAATCATTGCTCAATATGATTATCTCACAAGTTGACTTTTGACTTTTCATATTTGCAATGAATATGAAAATATATATGCACATTTAGGATTTGATAAAAATAGAAACAAATATTTATTACATCATTAATTTTGGAAGAAGGCACAAAATAGAATTGGATGGAACAAAGAAAATGCTACAAAAGAAAAAGGATTGTAAGCGGCAGTTATATTAAGGGTAGAATAGGAATAGAGAAAAATATTATTTACTGTAAAATATAAAGGTAATAGTAATATTATTTACTCCCTCCATTCCCCAAATAACTACATATATTTTCTTTTGAGTTGATGAGCTCAATTAGCCTTTCTTGTAAAAGAAAAGGAAAAAATGTCCACCTAAATAAAAATATGAAAAAATTAGCCTTTTTTGATGTAAATGTACAATTATACCCTTAATATTATTACACACTTTTGTTAAAAAGTGTGTAATAACGTAAAAGTGTGTAATTGCGAAAAAGTGTGTAACAGTGTAAAATACTCTATTACACATTTTTTTAAAAATCGTGTAATAATCATGAAAATCGTGTAATTGTGTATTTTACATTGTTACACACTTTTGTGAAAAAGTGTGTAATAACGTAAAAGTGTGTAATTGCAAAAGAGTATTTTGGTCAAAAATGCTATTATTTCCATACTTTTATTTGTATGGCTAAAATTTTCTATGATTAAAAGGTTTTGACTATATTAGGGTGTTGCCTCTTTTCTTTTTATGACGTCCCCCAAATAACTCCCTATCTATTTTGGGACTACCCCACCACGAATAATGCTAATTTATTTAATCTTACTTTTCACCCTTTCACCATTCCAATACTAATTATAATACATTTTCACTATTTTTTTAATACTAATTATTATATTTTTTCTTCACTATCAATACACTTAATATTATTCTTAAAACTCGTGTCGTAGGAAGTTATTTGGAGGATAGAAGGAGTATGTATAGCACTAACAAAAATTATTTACAAGTTGTAGTAAGTGATGAGTTAAGAGTGAGACCAAATTGGACATTATGAAGGGCCTTGAGGCTGCAGGTTTGGTAAATTAATCCTGATTAGGAGGCACATCAACATAATAGGGAAAGTAATGAGATCTTGCCGGCTTTCTAATTCCACCTAATTACCCTCGCTTTACATCGGGAAAACACTTTCTTTTAGCTTTTCACAACTTTTAAGCTCTCTATATAATAATATAATCACAATCTTAAGTGGCCATTAGCTTCTTATCTGCTTCCTTTATGAAACTTCAATTTGGGGCATTTTGGCAGAAGCTTCTAAATTTCCAGAATTAGATTAATTCATAGTAGGTGAGCTTTTTGTTTAAGGATCTTGATTCTAATTACACCTTAATGCGAAAAGAAATTCATTCAAAAGACAGCATTGAATTTGACTAAATGTTCAAAATTAAAGATAACAATGCACATGTCCATGTACTTTTAATTTGTACTAATTGAGATGACCTGCATTCACACGTAAATATGAATTATAGTAAATTTTTATAAGTGTAAATTTATATTTCATTTTATAGTAATATTTATTATTTAAATATATTTTTTGAACTAATCATCGAATAATTTTTAAAAGGGTAAATATCATATTAAACTGTAAAAAATTATACCAATTTCATGAAAAATATCTTGAATTATAAGAAATATTTTTTACAAACTTCAAATTATTATGTTTGTATAAAAAATATCCCGCAACTATTTTTCGGCTCCCGAAATAATAATGTGACTTGCTAGATGCCACTGTGTAATTTTTATTTTATTCTTTTAGATGACATGGCACAAAACGTCATTATTTTGTGTGATATATATCGCTTAAAAAAATAAAATAGAAATTACACAACAATAAAAATGAAAACTGAGATTTCCTCAAAAGGGGTGGGCATTTCTCTGCAAAAATTTCAGAGACGACAACGAAAAACAAGCTGAAAGCGTTGAGAAGGTCACGATCTTCCCCGTTCAATATGCAAACTTTTAGGGGAACAACACTCTTTTAACTATCCACACGATTTCAGCTTGTTTCCCATCATCCATCACTGAGATTTCTGTAGAGAAACGCTCACCGCTTTGAAGCAAATCTCAATTTTCATTTTTACTAATAAGTCCCCCGTGCGATGCACATGCATGATACATTTATTTATTCATAAAATTTTAAATTATGTAAATATATCATTATTTATGAGTTAGATTAATTGGTAACAAAAAAATATGGTAATTTAAATAGGGTTAATTGCCGTTAAATTCAAAAGCTTTATGAGATTTCGCGATATTCTCACTAACTTCAAAATCACGAATTGAGAATCTGTTCTTAATGTTCCCAAAATTAAAAAATCCGGCGAGATGACATGGCGAACACCTGTGACATGTCAATTAAATGCCAAATAGATATGACATGTCATTTTTTAATTAATCTTATTTTAATAAAATATTAATAAATTAATTTATAAAAAAAATAGAAAATACCTACCCCCAACCCCAAACACCCCCTTCCCCAACCCCCCGACCACCACCTCTCAAATCCAAACCCTCGGCGCCACCCCGTCCACCACCTCCCAAACCCCCGGCGCCACCCCGACCAACACCGCGAGAAGAAGAAGGCCGCCCAAATCAGTACACAAAACCAAACACCCTTCGACTCCTCCATCTACCCCATCCCCAAACACCCAGAGCTGCCGCCGCTGAAAATCGAAAGAAGTAGTCTGCAAGAGAGAGAGATTTGAAGGAAGGGAGGCAGCGATTTGCAGAGGGATTTGGGGTGAGGATTTGAAGGAGGGAGGCCGCGATTTGGTGAGGCGATTTGCAGAGCGGCGATGAAAGGCGAGAGAGAGATGGACCGGCGGCAGGTGTAGGTGAGTGTGTATGTTGTTGTTGACAGTTGAGAACAGGCGGAGATGGGCGGTGGTGGTGGTCTGGTGGAAGTCCAGAACTCTGGCAGAGATGAGTGAGGGAGACGGTGGGAGTCCAGAGCTCGGCGGCGGTGGTGGTCTGGTGGCTGGAAGTCCAGATCTCGGCGATGGTGGTGGCTGGAAGTCCAGAACTCGGCGGCGGCGATGGCTGGAAGTCCAGAACTCGACGGCGGTGGTGGTGTGCGAGAGAGAGAGATTTCTGCATTTTTTTTTCTTTTTTTTAATGTTGTTGGAAATCAAAACGACGTCGTTTTGATTTTAAAAAAACGACGTCGTTTCCTTACGCCGCCGACTATGCCACGCTGTAACTACGGTAGTCCATGTCAGCTTCAAACTGTGGGGATTTTTGAATTTTGGGAACATTAAGAACGGATTCTCAATTCGTGTATTCATACGCCGATTTTAAAGTTGGTGAGAATATCGCGAAATCTCAAAAAGCTTTTGAATTTAAAGACAATTAACCCATTTAAATATTAGTATTTGATTCAAAATAGTATATATATATATATAATAACAATATTATCAACTTAATAAGTATAATATAAAATTTAATGAGTATTGTATAATAATAATAATTAAATAAATATAATAATAATGATTAATAATGAAATTTATAGTAGATTCTATAGAAAATAATTTAGGTCAATCTCATTTTGAATAAATAACATTAAACCATCAATATAAATTAAAAAGCCAGTCAACGTCTGGGCTTGACGTGCTCTCCTCGTTAAAAAGCCAGTCGACCGATTTCCCTCACAGTGTATGTGAGTGAAACGGACCCGCCAATGCTGAATAAGCTGTCGGATCCAGGCAACAATGTGACGGATACTAGCATGACAGTGGTGCCCATCAAATATGAGCAAAACGATCGCCACAACATCCAGCTCAACATAGATACGAGCTAAAAAAGTAATAGTTAGCCTAAGACCCTCTCAAGATGAGCTCAACCTCAATCTGGAAGTGGCAGCATGCAGAAAGCAGTAAGACCTAAAGGTCGTGAGTAAATTATGTATAGTACTCATCTTAATGTCACTAATTTTTATGGCACACATATTAGTTACGTACCAAGCATCATATCATTAGTGGAATTTTTTTTGTAGAGAATAAAACATAAATCATAATATACTTTTAGATTTTTATATATATAATTAAATTACATAATTAATTAACCTTAAATTAATTATATACTCCCTCTGTCTCACACTAATAGGCTCAAATCTTTTGGGCACAAAGAAATTAAAAAACTTGCTTTTTAGGAGGAAAGTGGTGTGGTCCACACCAATTAAGTATATTTTTTTTACTCAAAGTGGAAAACGAGCCTATTAGAGTGAGACGGAGGGAGTATAAGAGATATAACAAATAAATTAATTTTGTAAAATAAGGCTCTTTTATGGTAGATATCAATTTATTTATTTGGTCGCCTCTTCTTTCATTTGTAATTTTCAATTCACTTTTTATCCTAGTTGAGTTCTTGAATGCCGTTTGCAAAATCAAATATACTTTCATTTATGCTGAAATTATATTTACGTATTTTAGTATATAGGGGAGGGCTACATTGAAAACACTTCTTAAAATATAAATATAAACGTTTTTTAATGTACGAATTTTATCCAACAGGGTTACGAATTCATTCAACATGGTTACGAATTGCGAAAAATAAATTTTTGCCACCTTTGGGATTCGAACCCAGGACCACGAATTCATCCAACAAGGTTACGTATCAACCGCGCGTAGATCTTGATGATCTAAGGGCTGAAAATTGTTTATATTTTATATTTTAAGAAGTGTTTTTATTTTAGCCCCCCTTAGTATATATACCGCAAAATCTAACTTTAACATAAATAAGTGTACAGGGACTATAGGGACCTCAATCTTATATTGATTTTATATAAATGAAAGTAGACAAACTCAGTTTTAAACAATAAAAGTAGCGAAACTAAATTATATATAAAAGAACTTAGATATGCATTTATCCCTAAGATAATTCTTTGTAGACCCAAACTAGCTGAACAAGTCATCTCAGCCACCATTGTTTAGGAAAGAAGAACCTGAAATATTCATTCTCTCGATCAAAAACTAAATTACATAATTAATTATGTACGTTTTTATAACTCATGTCATTGGTTTACATGCATTTCAATCATTCACATGCATCATTATTTACAGGAATAATAATTCCTCAATCGACTTGGCTCGAAAACACATTTCTTCAATTCGAGATACAACAATTCACATTTTCCAAATATATTTTCTTCATAATCCCGAAGAAGACAAAAAAAGGGCGAAAAATCTGGTTATCTTTGGATCTAATATTGAGGAGCCTCATGTTGTGTTGCATTGTGTGGGAGCAAGAATGTACGATTTGTGTAAAAATCTTGTCACATTCTTGATTAAAAAATGTTGGATATAATGCTATATGATCACTATTGGTTGCCTAGTTTGGATATATGTACACCTCTTAATCATTTATCAAACCCTAATGTTCCTTTTCTTCTATACAAGATTGTTCCCATTGAGACACTAAATCGTGCTATTTCTTGAGACAACGTGACCCCAATTACCTCACCAAATTGGCCTCGTGGTCACGTTAATTTTGCATGCATTAATTCGTACAAAATTTCATCACATAATTAACGCGTAAATTCGTACAATACAAGATTTGAATGAATACTCTCACTATCAAGCGAAGCTGGAATAGTCCCATCTAATATGCCCATAATTTTAAGACTGTAGTTGAGATCGATGGCATGGGTGGACCTAATATCAAAATTAAATTATTTTATTTGTTGAAATTCTTGCATCCTTTGACGTTGGGGTTTTTTTCTACACTACCATGCGTGATTGCTACATCTGACAACTAATTTATACGTGTATCGACAAATTCTTTGGTATATTGAAAGAAACATGAAGGTCTAGAACTTGCTTCAATGGGGACCTCACAGTGTGAATACAACAAAGTTTCATAAGTTCTAAACTAAATGAGATTAGTTTTGCAATGTCAAATGAGTTGGCAATTTAGAACTTCGATATTCGACAAAGCAGAATTTTGAAAGATTAATGGGTAATTGAGTAAGATATGTATGTGACTTTATGTTGATGAGTCTCAAATATATATTGGTTTAAAATGTATGGATGTAAATTGATTTGTCTAAAAATGGAAGATCAATAGTCTGTTGTCATATAAGGAATTTGATTGATAGTGATATAACTATATATATAGGGAGTGGTTGATGTGAATCTCTTAGCTTTATATATACACACATCTTAAAAAACTATTGTTGAGAATTTTTTACGTTTATTAATTTATGTGACGCTGATTTTATAGCAGTCAGGGAACAATATATTGTAATTTAATTTTTTCATATGATGCAAAAAAAATAATACATATTATTATATAGAAATATGTATATAATTGAACACAAATATGTACATGAAAGTCCACCAGAGCGGCAACCATTTTTATTCATTCAATCATCAAGATCTACAATGGATACACATCATCTTACTGGATAATTAAATACATCACCCGGTTTGAATCTTGGAGGGAGCATTTTTTTCTTTTCTTTTCTTTTCGAGTGTATTAATTTTAAGAGCTGATGTATTAATTTTAATAACAGATGCATTGTGCTCACGTTCTCACAAAACATGCGTTTATTATTTCAATCATTATTTTTATATTGAGAATGACTATTTTCGTGAGAAATGAGAATAACGAATAAATCAGTATATAGTGTTTAATAAGTTGCTGTAATGTATAAATAACCACAATTCAGTAATTAATTGGTGAAATTTTCGTACCCTCTAACATTCGAACTCAGGTTTGAATGATTATTCATTCATTACCAACAACTTATTCAACACTATATATTGGCTTATTCATATCAATTTTCATTCTCACAATCTATGACCATTCTCATTGGAACCTTTCTCTCTCTCTCTCTCTCTCTATATATATATATATAGACACTATTATATACTAAATCAATTATTGTACTTCTTTGTCTGTATATATAATAATATAAATATATGCATGAGAATTATTCAACGACACTATATATCCTTCAATTTTTGTAACATTTTATACAGTGATGTTTCGAATTATACTGACTTAGTTCAACATCGCCATTGGCTTATATATAATTGATTAATTTGCAGGGCGTACGTAAACAATATTAATTTGAAGAGTTTGATTGATTATATTAATGTATATTTATCTGATTCGGTCATTCTATAAAATGGTGATTGTTGTTTGAGGAGCACAAAAGGAGACACCATATGAATTTATATAATCAGAATGATAGACAACGATTATGATAGATATGATATGATCAATCAAAGTTGATGATATTAAACTCACCTAAATTAAGCCGATAAAGTCCTAAGCAGCGAGCGCCGCTGAATATGTAATACATGAAACGCGGAAGCACAAATTTCACGTACAAATCCTCAAGTTTGACTTGAAGGTAATAATTAATGCTCATCAGATTTAAATAGACCACACAAAGTTGATTAAGGAATCGATATTAATTTCGCAAAGTCAACAGCTAGTTAATTAATTTTTGCTCACTTAAATGTAGCAAATTGAGCATGAGAAATGATGACTCAAGTTTCCATGCAAGTTTACGTTAAGTTGTATTGTATGGTCGAGTTGGTAACCGTAGCTTTCATTGACCTTTCAACTTGGCTTTTTGCGCAGACCATAAAGCAACTTCATTATCAATTTGTACGCTTCTATTCTTCTTCTTCTTTAATAAAAAAACGAAAAAAAAAATAAAGAAAGAAAGAAATATTGAATAAATACTAAATCATTAAAAAACTCAATACTCCTTCCATCTTACAAATGGCTAGTCATCTCAAATTATAAACATCCTTCATTTTTGTTCATATTTTTTAATCAATAGTCTTTCTTCCTGCAAGAGTAAATAATGAGGGTAAGTATGTAGAGAAGAATATGTGTGCACTTTTATAAGTATATATATTTCTTAGATAGTGTGAAATGTCTATCTTTGTAGTAGTTATTACTGAAGTTCATATGTGTAATCAATTAATTTTGGCACATGCATGTTAATTTTTCCATTAAGAAAGGACATATACGCGTTAGTGATGAGTTAAAATTAAACAATATTTTAATTGCACGAAATTGTGCTATATATAACCTTATTTCGTAATGGATAAACACTATTATATTCTAGTACACGTACTTACTTCTTACTATAACATGTGTGGATTAATACAAAGCACATGAATTTGTGCCATTTAATGTTAACCCATATATTTCCTCCGTGTCTGATAAATGTAACGCTTGGTGGGCGACATCAATTTTAAGAAATATTTGATAGATAATATATTGAGAGAAAAAAAAAAATAAAAAAATTCACCAGTACTTTTTAGGTGTGGTGTTTTTAAGAGATAGAAATATAAGAAGTTGTGTGGGGTCATATTCCAAAATAGACGTGATATAGTTTTAAGAGACAGACGAAAATGAAAAAAAATGATATTTGTGAGGAATGGAGGAAGTATAAGATTCCAAACTCTTCTCTTTAATTAATCTTTACATCTATGCCCAAATGATAGTAACAACCGTCCATCACCAGCATTTGTTTCAAGAGTAATTAACATCTTCGTGAAAAATGTTAAATCCAAAACATCTGTTCCGACATTTCAACATGGGATACTAATCCGACACTAAAGGTTTTGTATTTCACATTTGTAGGATCTACAATATTTCTTGTACGCATAATAAAAATTATATAATGTATAAAACTGAATAAATTGGTAAATATATATGTATTTATAATAGATGAATGGGATTTAAGAAAATGAGGGCCCACATATTTGGAGAAGAGGGAACAAATGGGACATATGTGTGGGGGTAGAAGTGAGGGTGAGGGATGGAGTGAATGTGGGAGTCATGTTAGATGTCACCATAACCAAACTCTTCTCTAATGGTCCATTCATCCACTGTAAGAGGGGGTAGTAATCGTATGTGGTGGGGGCTTTCACATGCCCTATTCACCCTCCTCTCACTACATGCCACGTGGACCCAGGGTATACTATGATTCTCTCTAATTACCTAGCTATGTTGCAACTAATGCAATCCTAACAACTTAATTTTGTATTCGACATCGCACTTTTACTACGTATATATATAGTGTTTAAATGTATAAATATATATATGGCCGGGGCGGTATTTAATATTGTGTATAATATATGATTTATATATATATTGGTATGAGATTCGGCTGCTTACATATGAATTAGGAATTGTGTTGGGGATGAATATAAGTATGATTGAGTAGCCTGAAATTTGAATAGATATTGGTTGCTTGACTTAGGAACTTGCATGTGCTATTGTTTGGACTCCTACATGTGAAAGGAATTGAAGTCCCATATGCCTAATTAAATTAAAATGTAAGTTGAAATTGTGATTGGGCCACACCAACAAAGTCAATTGGTTTTAGTATTTAAAACTCATCAATCATGGTCTTTTCTTGAGGGAATACTATTTTCGAGATATTTGAGAAATTTTCAAATGTTTCATAACTTTTTCCAAATTCAAGTATAAATATTAAACCTTAAACTGAGATGTGTTTAATTATGATTTATTTAGTTTTAATGAGTTCAATGAAAATCCAGCATTCTTTTTTCTTTACATCCTGTATATAATAAGAACTATTTCCCATCCAAATTATATTAGTTCTTTCGAATGACTATTATAAATCATCGTTTTTACAAATTGGATAAAACATTTAAGGAATAACTTTTGAAACGTAAAATCTATTCTATATAGAGAAATGATTTGACGGATCACTTGAAACAACTAAAGTTGTTTGGGTAAATATATGTATATATATGAACCTATGATTTGGTTATACAACATCAATACATAAGGAGATTGTTATGCACCCAAAAAAAAAAAAAAAAAAAAAAAAAAGAAGAAGAGAGACAAACAGACAGACCTCATATGTAGGCAATGTAAAACGAGAGTTCCAAATAAATAAACTGAAATGTCAAAATGAATGATTTTGACATAATTGATTTTTAGAAACAATAATTTTTAAGAAAAAAAAAATAGCATTTTTATGATTTTCCAAAATCTCACAACAGTAATATGGCTGAGATGTCATTTCGTGTCTGTGGATTAACCTCGATTAGTTAACAAGGATTTGAATGAATGAAATCAAGTGTTTACCGTTTGGGAGGCCGCCTCTGCTCATTGATTGGGTAGGATTTAATTAAACATCTTGATTAACAATTAATCAGATTCATCATGTCTATAAATTTTGAGTGTTGTTGCGATCGTCAATCAAATCAGCTTACCTTAGCAGAACCAAAAATTAAATAAAAAAATATAAACAATGAGAAAAAACATAGAGTTCGCGATTACTATTATTTTTAAAATTTGTTAACAGTGACGACATGTCACCGTCTCGATATTTAGATAGGCAGTTTGGTGATTACAAACGAAAAATCAATAATCTTTTTGATGAAAATGATGGAATATATGTAAAATTTTATTGAAGAAAATATTGGTCAAGGTGAGCTGCAGTTCCTTCACATCCATGGGAAAATTATAAGGGGTGTTTAACTAACCTTATTTTAAAGAAAAATAAGTTTATAAATTTCAACAATTTATAAAAATATCGCAACAGCTTATAAATTATTGTCTTCGTCCACAGAAAATAGTCAATTTTCGTCATTTTTGGATGTCCACAGAAATTAGTTCCTTTCTATATTTTAAAACTATCTATGACATAGTGGGTCATATTCTCCACCTCACAATATAATTAATAATCATTATAACTTTTTAAGTGAGATCATTTCTCCACTCACAATACAATAATTATTTTTATTAAAACCCGTGTTGTCTCTTACTATGATTATTTTTTATGGACGGATGGAGTATAATTTTTTACAAATTATCAAAATATTTGAATAATTGGGCATATAATTAGTTAGAGAGAGTTTTTAGCTAAAGAGAGAAAAAAAATTATTAGAAGGAGAAAATTGAAGAAAGATTAACTTGGAAGGGTATGTGATGAAAATAATTATAGTCGCATAATTTTTATAAATTGAGTGTTGCATATAAGATTATGAAAAAATAAGTTGGGATAAAGGAATTTGTTGTTTGGAGAGCTTATAAGTTTTTGAACTTTTTGTTAAAGGTTTTGAAGATTAATATTCTAAAGAACTTATAAACTCTGCCATATACATCAATGACTACTGTGTGAGCTGCGCTTATAATAAAATTATTCTTAAAATTAAAATAAATAAAAATATTTCATCACAAGGACTTGCCCGCCCCAGATTTAGAAGAAGCCCCCACATATGAATTCTACAATTTAACGTGAATTCATGATTGAATCAACAAAATAATTAAATATTCTGATAGGATTTATATTATACAAATAATACGTGAACGACGAGATTTGGTGGCGGTAAAATCTTTAAAAGTACTGAATTCACTTACGGCTGCAAACAATATCGAAAATCTGTCCCAAATATAATGGAAAATAAATAAATGTACTATCGGAAATAAATGGAACTAATTGTTAAAATATATCGTAACTTTCATTATTATTAAAAAGAGGATTATATGTTATGAAATTTGAAAATGAAAATTATATATTACAGAATTTAAAAATGAGGATTATAATTTCAATTTTTTATATTTACAATTCTATTTCGGGCCGTGATGAAAGCTATAGTTTTCATTTTGATGTGTTAAATACTAAATAGAAGTGTAAATATAAAAAATGAAAGTTATGGTCCTCATTTTTAAATTCCGTAAGATCTAATCCTCATTTTCAAATTCTGTAACATATAAAAACACTGAAAATTACGATCATGTTTCAATAATTAACTCAAATAAACGTATGCATTTTTAAAGTTGAAATAAAACCATACAAAAAAAACATATAACTATGGTGTTGCGGTAGTACATTACGGAAAAAATGCATTATAAAACAATATTCAAAATTCAAAATAACAGAACTCACATTTTAAAGAATTAGTAAGATTTATGGTTCAAATTCCACCCACCCTTGCCTCAAAGTCATAAAAACAAAAACGAAAAAACAAAATTCTCACCTAGCATGTAATAAGTTATATCATTAAATCATTTCAATCATGTATAAGCGAATTTTAGGTTGAGTATCCAATTTTCCCATCTTTGCTTACATAAATAAACAATGATTAATAAAATATAAAAAACATATCTATAGGAAAAATGAAAATCACATCACGGCCAGGTGGCAATTCCGAAGACTGACGCAATTTATATGTGTCGTTATTATATATAACTTGAAACAATAGTTGTTGGTAATGGTATTGTGGTAAAATAGGCAAATATAGCTATATTCAAGAGTGTTATAAATGACAAATCTTAAATTTGATTGTTAGCGGTTTCTGTGTTCTCGTAGCTATAGCCTATATAGTAGCAGTGTGTACAGTATAGCTGCAACGCAAAAAACAGAGAAATATGCTTATAAATTGCAGTCAAACAAATGAAGCATAAATAAATTCAAATAAAGCATAAAAGAGGTTCCCGGATCATCTATCAAAGATTGTGGTTCCCCTCAAATTAAGCAAAACCGATGCTGCATATTTGCTTTAATGTAATAATACTTATTTTGTTTTGTCCAATGATGGGAACATTTTTGCAAACTTTTCAAACTCTTTTTTAACAACCCACGGAAATTCAAAATCGTAGTCGTTGATGATACGTGGTTCTGGTAAAAAAAAAATCGACTATTATTTTTTTATGTGATTTAAATATTATTATACTAAAAACATATACGCCGTAAAACATTTCATATCTAATGTTTGAACTGTTTTACAATTATATCAAAATATATATGAATGCACAGATGATTACCTTTACCATTATTATTGTTAAACAATTCTACGATATCAATTACCATCGTTGAAATTGAGACTATGACCGGAAACCTTTAACCTGAATTACACAATCCCCAAACCAATTTCTCAATTCTATATCGATTTAACGGCGAAATTTCATCTCAAAAAATAATAAAAGTGTTAATTTATAATTTTGCAATTGTAAACAAAATTAACACTGAGTTTAAAATGATATTTCTAAAAGTATATATATATATATATATATATATATATACACTATTTAGAATGCACTTGGAAAGATGTATTTTTGCATTTGACAAATAAAATCGAAGTAAGTAAACATTATACTAGGAAATGAGAATATACCTAACCGGAAGGGGAAATCAAACATTGCTTTTGTAGGCATGATGATCTGTCTCTAACTTTGTTGAATATTTTATGGATTCACATTTGGAGGAAAAACTATTAGGCAATAGGTCTCCGATTCAGCGGCCACGGGGCACCAACTTTTTTATTTATTTATTCTAATAAATCATTTTATTTTCGGGTAGCTTTTTTTAACAATAAATCTATGCAGCCACATTGTGGCCACCCACACACTAATATAATAAGGATAATCTTGATTTATTTAATTTATTTTTTAAAACAAAAATAGGATTTAGTTATTTTATTATATTTTCTACATTGTACTTATTTTTTTAAATTTTTTTTGCATTTTTTATTTTTTATTTATTTTTTAATAAAAATAAAAAGTTACCAAAAAATTGCAAAAAAATAACTATAATGTAGAGAATATGATAAAATAACTAAATCTTATTTTTATTTTAAAAAATAAGTTAAATAAATTAAATTATTTTCTACTTAAGTAAATTGTGGGTAGCCACAATGTGACTGTTTAGCATTACTCTTTTTTTAAACCCAAAATGGGCTTTAAATGCTAAACTTCACCCACTCTTATAGCAGATTTGATTGCGACAGTTCTAATGAATCAACTGGCTAGATACTAAGGGCGGAACTCATTGTTTTGATGTTTTATGCCGTTAACGAGATTTCCCTATTTTTTACACTTTTTATATTTATAGGTTTCTCCTATATTTACATTCCGTATTACTACTAAAATGTATCTCAGCCTCATTGCTTTTATGGCAAATATACCATAAAGTGGTAATATCCTTTTAATTCAAACGTTACCAATGGTGGAGAAGGAGTCGAATACATATTTTATCATTTCTAATGAATGATGTGATAGTTTTGAGGATATTGTGTAGTACATTATTGAATGCAATTTGATTAATCATTTCACGTATTCGGAGGTGGGGGTGGGGGTATAATTGTTGTTTTATAGTATTTAATAAAAAGATTCTTTCTGAGTTCATTTTTATTTTATTATTCTACTTAGGTTGTATATTGTGTATGGACACCGAATTAAGAAAGTTGAAGTTTTCTTTGCCCTACTTCGCGTGAAACATCAAGAATCCATACACTATGAAAAAAAAAATATTCAATTTGTACTAATGTTTGAATTGAATTTCTAATCACAAATTCAAAATGATATGCCTGGAAGCAACTTAGTTGCACTGTGAAATTGCTTGCGGGTGTAATTCTATTAGAATTTATTATTATTTTTATAATTTTAGATTAGTAATTAATGATAATAAATTTAAATTCTAAAAATCTTATAAGCTGAAAGTATTTCAATTTTGTATGATGAGGAAACAAAATTAATTAAGTTCACAGTTTTTACGGGGAGAGAGAGACATGAAAGTAAGAGATGGGACCGCTTAGCCGGGTGAGATACGGACCAAGCCACGGCTGCAGCACTAGTTTTTACATGCCATTTCTTTCTCTTTTGCTATTATGTCTTCACTTCTACGATTTTCCCTGTCGACAACAATCTTAATTATTTATCATTCATTTTTTTTTCTACTTCTTTTCAAAAGTTTCGTTTTCAATAACCTTTTTGTCTTATTTTAATCAACTTCTAACTTTTCCAGAAATAAAAAAATAACCAAAATGACACGCTCGGTCTCGTCCAGTGTAAATTTTGTCCTTTTAAATTGTTGCATTATAGTATTAGTAAAAAAATAAAAAAGGTTGAACACATAATAATATATAAATGATAGTGATACTACTATACATGCAACTGATGCAATTCACGAGTGATAATATATTAGTCCAAATGTGTGATTTCGTACAGTAGTCGACAAACACTCATCTAACCTGGAACAAAAGTAATCATATATTCGTATTTTCTTAGAATTTTATACTCGTATTTACATAGAAATAATAATTTAACTAATTAAAATAGTACTATATTCGATAGTTCACTTGAAGGGAACTAAGTAACAATGATACATTAATTTTCCGGTGCAATATTCTATGATGGATGGATCAGTCTGTACACTGAAGTCATAAATTAAATTGAATATAATATTGTATAATACAAATAATCTAATCCAGTCAGAACATAGTGGCCCACCTGATGAGCTGAGAAAACTCCTATATATACCTCTCTCGATATGCCAGAAAGCAACTCAGTCTCCATCGACAAACCTTCTCTCAACTCTTGAAATTAACATTTCTACCTCTCTCTCTCTAGAAATTGTGTCAAGTTTAACACTCGATCATCATTATAGTAAATATTGGAGATTGAGAAACATAAAAAATGACGCTGTCGAAGAAGGCGACCTGCAACTCCCACGGGCAAGATTCATCCTACTTCCTGGGATGGGAGGAGTACGAGAAGAATCCTTACGACCAACTCCATAATCCCAACGGAATCATTCAGATGGGTCTGGCGGAGAATCAGCTCTCCTTCGATCTGCTCGAATCATGGCTGGCCCAGAATCCAGACGCCGCCAGCTTCAAAAGAGACGGTCAGTCCATTTTCAGAGAGCTCGCTCTCTTCCAAGACTACCACGGCCTCCCCGCTTTCAAGAATGTAAGCATGCACCCATCATAATTTCCTTATATATACTCGCATATTCTATGACTACCATTTTATACTTACGTTGTGTGTATAATTAACGCAGGCCCTCGTAAAATTCATGTCGGAAATTCGCGGCAACAAAGTGAAGTTTGAGGCGAAGAAGCTAGTGCTGACCGCCGGCGCCACCTCCGCCAATGAGACTCTGATTTTTTGCCTGGCCGAACCGGGTGAGGCGTTCCTTCTCCCGACCCCTTACTACCCGGGGTTCGACCGGGATCTCAAGTGGCGAACCGGGGTAGAGATCGTCCCCATTCACTGCCATAGCTCCAACGGCTTCAGAATCACTGGACCGGCTCTCGAAGAAGCTTATCAAACCGCCCAAAAACGTAATCTCAAAGTGAAGGGTGTCTTAGTCACTAATCCTTCCAACCCATTGGGTATAACCCTGAGCCGCAACGAGCTCAACCTTCTCGTGGATTTCATCGACGCCAAAGCCATCCATCTCATCTCCGACGAGATTTACTCGGGCACTGTTTTTGACTCGCCCAGCTTCGTCAGCATCATGGAGGTTCTGCTAAACCGGAACTACGTGAACACTGACGTCTGGGACCGGGTTCACATTGTGTACAGCCTGTCCAAGGATTTGGGTCTCCCGGGTTTCCGGGTCGGGGCGATATACTCCAACGACGACATGGTGGTCGCCGCCGCCACCAAGATGTCCAGCTTCGGGCTGGTATCATCGCAGACGCAGTACCTCCTCTCCGCCATGCTCTCCGACGACAAGTTCGCGCCCAACTACGTGGTGGAGAACCAGAAGCGGCTCAAGAACCGGCACGGCATGCTGGTTCGGGGACTCAAGAGCATTGGGATCTCGTGCCTCAAGAGCAACGCCGGTTTATTCTGCTGGGTGGACATGCGGCATCTACTCGCAGCCAACAGCTTCGAAGCCGAGATGGAGCTGTGGAAGAAGATCGTGTACGAAGTGGGGCTGAACATCTCTCCCGGTTCGTCGTGCCATTGCGCCGAACCGGGGTGGTTCCGCGTGTGCTTCGCCAACATGTCGGAGGAGACGCTGAACCGGGCGGTCCAGCGCATGAAGGCGTTCGTGGAGGCTGGGCGGAGTGTGGAGAATCCGAGCAGGAATTCGAGGAGGAAGTCATTCACCAAGTGGGTTTTTAGGCTATCGTTTCACGACCGCGAGCGCGAGCGATAGACGTCTCTGCATCTCACACTTTTTCCATTTTTTTTACTCAATATGTTTATTATAATATTGAGTTTCGTATTCTTTTTTTGGCTCCTCTAGACTGCACTCTGTCCATGTGGACGTGAAGTGAAATGTGCTTCATTATTTTGTATCAAATCTCTCTCATTTAATTTTCAACAATTGTTTTATCCACGACGATGGAATTGGAATGTCTCTACGCTTTTATTAATTTAATATATATTTCATCTTTTTTCTTCCTTTACCGCTTTAAATAACTAGATTTATTGACAAGTGTCCTAAAAGTTATTTAAAAATATTGTGAATTTGGGTTAATTTCAAACTAAGAACATCGATAGCTAGCCTCTCTGGTCAACGACGACATTTACGGCAGAAGCGGATAATGACGGCTCGTCGACGACGACGTTAAACGTCGGCAGATTTTTTTCAGACGTATTTTTAAAAATCCTTGACAATTAACCGACAATTTAAGCTATGTTTGATTGCGTTCTCATGTTTTAATTATATTACATGTGTCACTCTTTATTTATGAGATTTTGAGCTGGACGGCGCAAATGTAAAAACTTGGAAAAGTGTCGATCTAATATGAGTAAAAGCCTTTGTGTTACTGTCGGATTTCTAGGCAATAACATTTATTATTTTCTTTCAGTAATTATAAGAGAATCCGTGTAATTTTAGTGTAATGTACCATCCAATTGAATCACAAAGAGCTGTCCATCCAATTAATAATGTTATTCATGTCCTATTCAAGTTCTCTTCATGATCAATTATACTGAAAATATCATTAAGAGAACTTGAATAGGACATGAATAACATTATTAATTTTCCCCCATGAAAATATGAAGTTGCAATATTTTTCTTCTCTTTTTTGCTTCCTGATTTATTTCAATTAAAAAGCGAAAAAAAAGTGCAAGCTCGCGAGTGTGGTGCAAGTAGGAAATCGTGTAAACGATGTAGAAAAATCAGGTTATTAAGTTTAGACGAAAAAAAGGTTCTTGCATGCGTGGTTAAGCAATATAATAAGCTAATTATGAAGAAGCTTTTATTTGAATTAAGAAAATAAATTAAAACATTATTTTACTCTCCACACACACACATTCCTATACACTAAAGAGAGATGACCAATCTTCATCTGTTGAAACATCTCAAATTTAAATTCATTGTTATACGATCTTTTAAAATTTATTTATTTTAAAAAAAGAAACAAATAAAATATATACAATGAGAGTTATGATCATTTATTCATAACATTCTCTTTAATCTTATTGTCAAATTTTATCTATATATACAATGTGTGCGAGGACGAGGGAATGAGATTCAGTGTATCACACTTTATGTCCCACTTTGTATGCCACTTTCAATTTTATTTAATTTCTTATATATTTTTTCTTCAATTTCAATTTTGTATGTGTTAGTTTAATTTTGTGATTATTAACTAGGGTTTATTCCATCAATCTAGGGTATATAATTATTTTTTATCATTTAATTTCACTTTTATTAGCTAATAATAGGTTGATAAATTCAAAGTCATGGTATATACTTTTTTAAAAAATTAATTTTTTGAAATAAAAATTAAATATAATTCATAGTATTATAATAAATTTTATTTTTATAAAAAATATTTTTAAAATAATAGATATAAGCATGGGACATAATGATACACATAAGATTGTGGGACACTGGATCTCATCCCGAGGATGAGGGCTAGGCTAATGGATGGTAGCTACACTAAAATTATTCCTCCTTGAGATGAAAAGATAGAATGGAAAATGGAGAACTCTTCTTTTGTAGAAAATGAGAAAAAAGAAAGAATGTATTTAAAGGCATAAATTTTTATTATTCCTCATTTTCCCATCAAAGAGAACACATCTTTAGAATATAAAATAAGAACATATTTATACTATTGATCTACCCATAATCTAATAGTTGAGATTTAATCTTAAAGAAATCGTATGTAAATATATGAATTCTATGTAGAACACTATGAATTCGCCGTGTAAATGTCTGAATTGCGATAAATAAAATATTCGCTACCTATGAGATTTGAAATCGGGACCATGAATTCATCCAACAAAGTGATGAATTAACCTTAATGACTTAAGGGCTGAAAATAGTTCCTATTTTATATTTTAAAATGATTTTTTATTTTGGTCATCCCATATATATATATATTATTAAATTGCAATTTTATTAAGAAAAATTCTAGCAACCATTGAAAGTAGAGACGAAGCAAACAAGGATCGAGCCTCGTTAAAACATCTTTAGAGAAAATCCAGAGGGAAAAACTCCTTCAGAAGAAAAAGTGTACTCGTCTATTACAATGAGAAAGAAGAACGTATAAAAAAAAGACGAAAAAACGTCAAGCACATCAAAGACAAAAAGACACACCAACAGGACTCAACTTTTCAAGACCAGAACCCCAGCGCACTGAGAATTTGTAAAAAGATCCTGAATGTCATCCCAACCCCAACACCGAAGCAGCCAATCCAAGCAAGCAAAGTCGAAAAACCGCGAAGGGCTAAAGACAACAACACGCTAGGCTGATTCATCGTACTAACACACATTGAAGACCTAAGGATTGGGAGTCAATAATATAATGGGGTCCGAGGACATAGGATTCAAACCCCAACTCATCGGAAGTTTGTCAAAAATCTAACTCGCCACTCGAAACCCAACCAAAAGCCCACAGTATAGGCTATCGTAAGCCTCAAACAAAACATTGAAAAGAATAACCAACCAACAACTCTTGTGCCTGAAGTGCTGAATCGAAAAGAGAATGACGACCAAAAGTGGGCCCGTGTTTAAGTTGACCTGACAGTGCAAGCTCAAGCATCACTCTTGTTCGACGAAAATACAAGCCGAACAAGAGCTAGCCAATATAAGAGAAAGACAACAACAAATGTGCAGAAATCATCGACCTTTGCACATGATAATCACTCAAATATGTTGAACACATGGTAAAATCTTTAAGCTACCGTACCCAATGCTCACCAATAATGGCATACATAATACGAAAGAATGCTCAATCAGGAACAGCAAATTAAGAGACAACCTAACAATGCACACCAATTGTCCGAACAAATCAAAAGCCAAACTCAAGCACTAATAAAAAATAATATGGTCCACCCCAATAACAACCATTATGAATTCATTCCATCCCACCTGATGCTTGGATAAAATAGATAACTGAATACTCACAGAATGCCCAACTATAAACTTCAAACAATGTAACATAATGGTGCATATATAATGACTGCTCGTCACCGAACCAAGTCACAGCTATAATACTCCCTCCGTCCCAGGCCAATAGGCCCAGTTCATTTCGGCACGGAGATTAAGAAAGTCACTATTTGGTAATTAAATATTGTGGTCCACCAATAATTAATATTTTAAGTGTTCCTTTATTTTCCTTAATCAACAACAATAATGCTGCAACAAGAACCCCAAACATAAAGAAATCCACTCGAGAATATTCGAATCTCGCTTGCTGCCATGGATTTGGAAAGAATTACGTTCAATTCTTCATTCAAATCTTTCAGTTTTGACGGGCTGGGGAGGAGATTAAAACCCTAGGTTGATTTTGATTTTGATTTTAGATCTAGGGGAAGAGGTTGAGAAGAAAGGAGGGACAAGAAGATACGCCGGCCTCGCCGTGCCGGAGGCGGCGAGAGCCGGCGACATTCGCCGGAGAGCAACAGAGAGTGAGAGACGCAGAGAGAGGGAATGAAAGAAGGGAGAGAGCAGACCGTGTGAAGAAGAAAAGAAAAGAGGAGAGAGAAAATGTTTTTTGAGAATGAGTCCTTAGACTTTTAATTAGGGTGTATATCCTCTTTAATTAAGTAGCTAATTATTTTAATTACAACCCTAATTATTTCCATTTTAAGACTGAGCCTATTGGGCTGGGACGTCCCGAAAAGGAAAACGAGCCTATTGGGCTGGGACGGAGGGAGTATTATACAAATGTCCATTGCCTCTAGAAAAATCCTTTTGTCGCACTAATAATGTTCCATTTGAAAAACCCGCAACAGTTATCTCTTTCTAATATAACTATGAGTATAAATATAATGTTTAATAGCATCGACAATGACAGGAATATTGTACGGCCACCTGCCTTTGGGTATATAGGAATTCGCCATAATATTCGCTGTAGAATTTTTCTCCCGAAAAATGTGCGAGACACAAATCTCTATATCATTCAAGAAAGAAAGTGTGTGCGTATATGTAGAATCACGTATGTCAAATCCGCCTCGATCCAAAGATTTAGACATCCACGTATATAAGCTATCTCAATGGTCGTGATAACACCCATAAGTTCACCCTCGAACGCAAAGCCCACACCCCATTGACGTGAAAATAGCCTCTGACCAAGTTATGCCTATCGTGAAAAACACCTCCAACCAAAATTCGACCCGGAGAACCAATGGCGGACCCATTTAGGAGTGAGCATTCGGATTTCAGATCAGATTTTTTGAATTTTCGCCTAATCCGATCCGATTGAAAATATGAAATTTCCCTAAAATTCATATGATTCGAACCATATTATCAGAAAATTCGAATCCGAAAATCTTAAAAATTTCCGACAAAATCCGATCCGAACAGAAAAATCTAAAATTAAAAAAAAAATAGAAATGTGAAAAAAAAAATCCAAAAACCGAATAAATCCGAAAAATTTGAAATGTTAAAAAAATCGAAATGTAAAAAAAAGATCCAAAAAACGAATAAATCCGAAAAATTCAAATGCATATCAACCTAACCAATTAGATACTCCCTCCGTCCGCTAAAAGTGGGGCACTTTAGCTGGGCACGTGATTTAATAAAATTGGTGATGATTTTGATATAGTGGAGAAAAAGTCCCACCACTTTATGAGATATGTGGTTGAGATTGAATTTATGGTGGATTTTTTGTAAATAAAGAGTGTTTGTAAGGTTAAAAGATTAAAGTGGATGGTGGGACCATTTCTTTAAAAGGAAAGTGGTACACTCTTTGCGGACGCCCGATATAGTAATTGTGCCCCACTTTTGGCGGACGGAGAGATTATCAATTTATGCACAAACAGTACCTTTGTAGTTGATAAAAAAAAAAAATAGGAAAATGATGAGAGAAAAATATACCACATTGTGAAAGATCTGCTTATTTTAATTTGTAGTTATTTATTGTATCATATTTTTTTTGTAGATATTTTTTATTACTATAACAATCTATAGACTTATAAAGTCTATGAAATTAGAGATAAATCAATCTAACAGAATCTACTAAACTCTAAATAAAATTAAACAATCCGTGAAATCTGGTAGGATCCATAGATTATAAAAAATCTGTCAAAAATTTTTAAATTCTAAATTGAATACACCCTAAATACAGTGGCGGAGCCAGGATTTTTTTTGGGGGGGGGGGGCTGAACTGTTACGGGGGTTCGGGGGCGGTAGCCCCCGAAATTTGTTTTTTGGGGGCATTCAATACATTTTAGACATTTTTTTACTAAAATTCAAATATAATAATAATAATAACAACATTTTCATAGATAATATAGTTCAAAACATTTACTAAAATTTTTTTTGGGGGCATTCAATACATTTTAGACATTTTTTTACTAAAATACAAATATAATAATAATAATAATAACAACATTTTCATAGATAATATAGTTCAAAACATTTACTAAATTTTTTTTTGGGGGCATTCAATACATTTAGGCATTTTTTACTAAAATACAAATATAATAATAATAATAATAATAATAACATTTTCATAGATAATATAGTTCAACATTTACTAAATTTTTTTTTGGGGCATTCAATACATTTTAGACATTTTTTTACTAAAATACAAATATAATAACAATAATAACAACATTTTTAGACATATTATTTAAAAAAAAAAAATCAAAATTTTGGGGGGGGGGGCTTCAGCCCCCCCGGGCACCCCCCTGGCTCCGCCCCTGCCTAAATAGACTTAGGGAAGTAACAACTAAAGTATCTAAATTGTGATATTAACTTATATTGACTAATTTATAGATACTTGTATGGTATAGCACTGAAATTGGATTCACAATGAGATAAATTTTAAATGGCTGACATAATTTAGGACGAGATCTCGAAAAATTGTTAGTTCTAAATTGATATTAATAATATTGTGCACACAACATTTTATTATGCACTGCTATGATTTATCACGGTGATAATTATTGATAATCTAATATCTTGGTATCATGGGAAATGATAATTTAACTTGAGAAGTGATGTTATATTATTATATAAAATCGGTCTCAATGCATCGAGTTGATGATATCATATCCCCTTGAGGTGCTCATAAGGTTTATTTTAATAGAAACCCGACTGGTTCGAATTAATTCCAGGTACAATAATAGATATTAATTAATTATAGTTGTCAACGAATTTAAATTATTGAATGGATATGCGCTATCTTAAATACGATAAATAATTAAATGAAAATTACGCATATTCGTAATATGGATTAGGATAGATAGTGCAATATTGATTATTTAATGGAATGAATTATTGATAGACATAATTTGAGTTAGGATTAACTTAAGATAATTCAAGTTTATCATGAGATCTTATCCTAATCATTTTAAGAATTCCTAACTTAGCTCATCAACAGGCTATAGTTCTGAATAAGGGAGAAGGAGAACACAAATCACACATCAGAAAAAAGGGAAATTTCGCCCCCTACTCCTACTTGTAGTGGTTCAATTTTTCTGCTCAAGTTTCCTGTGATTTTGTGCTAATCCTGGCTATTAGACTCTTTAGTTAGTTGTCCATCCAACGTTCGAGCTATAGGAGGGGATAATATGGAAGATTTTCTCATGTCGAATCAATAGCTGCTAAAGAATCAAATGCCATAAACTACAACAAGGTAAATTATGAATCTCTAGGAGCATAGGGCTTGATGTATTCCGCTTTACTGTAGCTATAATATTTATTCTATGATAGCTATATGAATTAAATATGCATGATTATTTGAAATATTATCTTATGAGATCCTTGGCATGGAACTCTTCACCCGAGTTCCATCAGTTGGTGTCATAACCATAATTGCATGATATATATGGCTTGGATCAATTAAAAATATTTCTTAACATACAAACTACAAACTCTTTGCATCTGATCTATAAAGTATCTATAAAATCTTTCTTAACGTACAAAGTATCTATAAAGTACTCTATAAGTTATGTGCAAGGTTTTGAGTTTTGACGTTAAATGAGTTTGTACTGAAACTCAACTATATATATATATATATATATATATATATAGAGAGAGAGAGAGAGAGAGAGAGAGAGAGAGAGTTAGAAATATAAATGATCCGGTGAGAATGAAAATTGATGATGAATAAGTTAATAAAATTTATGAATAAATCTCTTGTAATGCACCAATAATTTTTATGAACAGATTAAGTATTATTTTGTTAATATGTTTAACAAAGAAATGTAAAGCATGAAAATGTGAGGGAGGGAGTAGTAGGAAAGATTAGTTTTGTAGAGAAAAGTGACAGTAAGTGCGGCAGGGGGCACGGGTAGAGTTGCCTGCAAGTAATGCTTTTTTAATGGCGAAATATTTAATTCAACGCCGACTTGACTAATTCTGCAAGATTATTCAAAAGTTTAATTGACGCGGTTTCTCCCACTACACCAAATCTTTAAAAAGTTCCATTATTTTTCTCACTCATTAAGCACAAAGATTCCTTATTTTCTAATATATTCTTAATTTACTCTGTTTTCTACGTATATACCAAAATAGTTTCTTTAACAAAGCTGCCAAGCATCCCCTTTTTGTTTTTCAATTTAGTTTGGCGAGGACTCGAGACAAGTTCTATTAATATGGAGAAATCGACTTAAGAAAAGATAAATTTCCAATTATCTTCGTCAATTTTGCAATCTATGCATGCACAAAAATTTTCGTAAACATAAATAAATACTACTCCAAATTGCATAAAATATGCGGTTTGATAATATACATCGAAATGAAGATCGAAGAGGAATGATAAGTTACAATACTTATATATATCGTGAGCATTGTTCTCGTTTAGTTCACATTAGCATCATTTTGTGTTCATATATTTATTTTAATTTTAACACCTCAAAAATTGTTAACATCATGCATTAATGTTATAAATTACATAAAAATTAAAACTCGTTCTTTTATTCATTTATTTGAAGTTATAGATTACGTCAATAAATGTATTTTGATTTCTGAATAATTTGTTAAGAAACAATTCTTTTGAGGTATTAGAATAAAAAAAATGTATTAAAAGAAACATTGCTAACTTAAACTAAATGAAAGTGGTGCTCACAAATAGTAATCACATTAGATATATAGTATATCATTCCTCTATGGACGAATTCACACGAAAGTTAGTTCTCATGAGATAATTTAGAAGTTTAGAACCATGCTTGTTTTGATATTGCAGCCCTTTTATATACAATGTCAAATTTGCGATTATATTTACTTAATTATATACAATACTGTTAATTTTTTGTTCTAGCAATCTTAGAGTGATCATTTGCACCGGGCGACTTCTGTGATTCTTTTCATTTGAAATCAAAATATTATATGTGATTTCGTAAATACTTTTTAATATTTATAAAATTGGCCTAAAGAAAATATTGTAAGACGATCGTTTCATTGATTTTTAAAATATATATGTATAACTATGGTTTCATTAATTAATTGAAATCGACGGTGCGGTTTGAAGCAAGTCGGCGCATTTTCTGGTTATTCGATAGTTGTAACTAACAAAGGAAAATAATAATTACGCGAAAACAAAATCTAAAATAATACTAATGAAAGTATCTCCAAAACTTTCAAGTTTGATTTGTTTCTCATTTTAAAATAATTATATATGCTGCAATATCTTAACTTTCTAGTTGGTAATTATTGTTTTAACAAATAATTAAACTGCCATATCTCAACTACCTAATTTTGCAAGTTTAAACTACCCAATAATTCTCTGGTATTATATAATTTAAGTGACCATTGAAAAAGAGTATGAAATGATGCATAAACTCACCATGAGAATATATTGATTTATGAGAATTATTCAATAATAATTGCTCACACAAATCTAATACAAGAATTCGGTCGTTACAAGATATAGTATATGATATCGAACTTTAAGTATTCATGATTTTCCAACCATATAATAACTAACTATTATCATGATGATATCCTAACTGAGCAGTTGACATGTGATGTGAGAGATTTGGCATCGACAATTTGAATTGATGTACAAATCAAATTCAAAATGCATGACCCAAAAAAACCGCTTAACTTTGCTTTTACTGATTTAATGGGAAAGTAGGTGAACTTGTGCATGGTCGAAAGGTCACAAATTAAAATTCTACAAACTTGTCGTATAAATACTTCTAATATTAATATAAAGTGTCCTCGCACTTTCAGTTCTTTACTAGTTTGAGTGGCCGGAAAAGAAATAAGAAGCTCTTGATGGCTCTTTGGTGTTGTACTACTTGGCTTATCTGGAAAATGCGTAATGAGAGTAGATTTGAGAACAAAAGATGGGAGAGTGCAAACCTGTTTGGAGAAATCAAAGCTAGAGTGTGGAGTTGGGGTAGAATTTTTGGTTTTGTTAATGATGGAGTTGGGATTCATAGGTGGATGTCGAATGATGAATCCCCGATGATTTTGTAATCTTCTTGGTACTACTGGTGCCTTTTCGTTCTATAATATTTACTTTCCTTATCAAAAAAAAAAAAAAAAAATTGTATACTTTTGTATATTTAGGGTGTGCTCTTGCATAATTGTGAAATTTCCTGTTATGATAAAACAAAAAAATCCATATTTGTGTGTGTGTATTATCAGGTTATTTATTGACCGTGTCCATGTGCTTTGCAGATCGACATATACATTTGATTATTTATGTACTGATGATTTTATTTAATCTTCAATTAGCCTTTCGTCTCTTTTTTCTAATCCTTTGCATATTGTGAATGGAATAAGTATATCTGTATATGATGCTATCAAGGCCCAAACTATTGGTTGATTAATTTTACAGTCACGGATTAATTTCTTAAAATCATCTAATCCTTTTATATATTCATCATAAATCACAAACATATAAAAGCACATTAAAAGTCATTATGCTGTTCCAAAAGGCAAAAGCTCCCAGAAATCACCAAATAAAACAAATTTTATATCTTCATATGTAAAAGTTACCAAATACAATTAAATAATTATATATGACCTACCACGAAATAATTAAAATTAATTTTAAGTATATTTTTATAAAATGAAATTTTCAAATAGTAGTAATAGATATAAAATTGAATTCAAGTTGTAATTGAATACGAAAATCATTTGTAAGCTTGGAAGTAATTAAATACTAACATTTAAAATAAATTACTTAATTTTATATCATTCTCAACAAATATCACTAGTAACTCCAAAGTTAATGAGATGTCTTGTCCTATGAACTTGGTGTAAAATTAGCACTACAAGAAAATGCGGCTCTAACGACCGAAATTTCGGTCGTTAAAACCCAAAAATCGATCGTTAATATTATTAACGACCGATTTAACAACCGTTTTTTTCGGTCGTTGTTTGCATCGTCGCCCGAGTTTTAACGACCGTTTTTTCGGACGTTAAATTTAACGACCGATTTTTTATTTTTAACGACCGAAATTTCGGTCGTTAAAAAGAGAAAAAAAATAAATAATATAAATAATATAAATTATTTTTTTTTAATTTTCTTTAATTAACGACCGAAATTTTATTTTTAACGACCGAATTTTCGGTCGTTAAAAATAAATAAAAAAATATATTTTTTTTTTCGAAAAAAATATATATATTTTTAAATCTCTTTGTATCCCACAAGTATTTTTAGTGTATTTCTAATGTATTTTGACCTTAATTGCATACCATTTGACGAACTTCCCAGTAGGTCACCCATCTTACTTGTGCTCTAAGTCAAGCACGCTTAACCTTGGAGTTCCTTTCGAGTAGTCACCAGTACAGAACACTCATATTATTGATATATATAGTACCTATTAATTCATTTAAACTCTAATTCAATATAAAATATCATTAATCATTCATAACCTTATAATATGTCGAGATAATATAAAATATCATTAAACATTTACGATAAATATACGATCGAATTAAAAATAATAAAAAAATTAATATTATCGTAATTAAATAAAGAAAAGAAAATATGAGTATGAAAAATAATAATCGTATACAACAATAATTCAGAAAATCTAATAAGTCTAATAATTTATTATAATAAATCTAATAATTTATTATTATTTGAAAATTAATAAAATAATTAAATTTGTAAAATAATTAAAAATAATATTAAATAGAAAATTAAAAAAAAAAATAGAAATAGAAAAATAAAAATAAAATAATAATCGAAAAATAATAATTAAATAATTAATTATTTCTGTAGAAAATAATAATTAAATAATAATCGAAAAATAATAATTAAATAATTAAAAATAATCTCTATAATTTGAAAATAATAATTAAATAGAAAATTAATAAAAAATAATTAAATATTTATATATAATCGAAAAATAAAAATTAATAAAAATATAAATGAACTTTAAAAATTTTTAAAATTTGAAAAATAATATTAACGACCGATTATTCGGTCGTTAATAAATAAAATAAATAAATAAATAAATTAAAATAAATAAAAAATAAATAAAAAATAAAAAATAAATAAAAATAATTTTAACGACCGAAAAATTCGGTCTTTAAAAAAAATAATTAAAAAAAACATTTTTTTATTTTAAAAATATTTAAAAAATAAAAAAAAAATTAAAAAAAATAAAAAAATAATATTAACGACCGAATAATTCGGTCGTTAAAAAATTAAATTTTTTTTTCGAAAAAAAAAATTATTTTTTTTAAAAAAATATTTTTTAATAAAAAACATAAAAATATATATATTAACGATCGAATTTTCGGTCGTTAAAATTAAAAAAATAATTAAAATAAAAAAAAAAATTACGATCGAAAATTCGGTCGTTAAGAAAAATTAAATATTAAAATATTAAAATAATAATTAACGACCGAATTTTCGGTCGTTAAAAAATAAAAAAAAATTAAAAAATAAAATCGGTCGTAAATCGGTCGTTAAGGCCGCAAAATTAACGACCGAAAATTTCGGTCGTTAATTTCGGTCGTTAAAGGCGCAGTTTCTTGTAGTGTAGTATTGTTAAATATAGAAAAAAAGAAAAGAAAAACCAAAGAACCCTCTTAAACCACAAACATGCTTACTAGGGCCAAGCTTCATTAATTAAAAACGAAAAAACTCAATGGGAAAAATCCTAAATAGGACTCTCGTCTATTACATAAAAAGAAGAAATAAGAAAAAATCCTAAATAACGGCGACAGTCACACACCAGATTGATGGATGGATGGGTGTCAAGTTGGGTACAAAGAAGTGGTCCAGGCCGAAACCTGAGGTTTTTCGTAAGGATGTGGACGCCCTATTTGATCCGGACAGAGGCGAGTACATAGTTGGTTTAATTTGTGTTTAGAGACTCGAATGGTTTTATGGTGGTAGCTGGTGCTCAAAGCATGAAGTCGGTGTCGAGTGCGATGATGGACGAGATTATGGCAGTAATACGTGGTATTCTTGTGCGTGTGGAGCATAAGGTGGAACTTGTGAACATTTTCACTAACTCCCTTCTTGCAGCGCGAGTTATGGCGAATGAGGTGGAAGACGAGAGCTGCTTATGACTAGATTTGGCGGAGAACCTTCAAGTGGCGAGAGATAATTTTCTGTTAGCTCAATTTACAAGACATTGTGTTAAGATCGCGCGTGTGTTGAACTCGGGATTTTCCTCGTTAGAGAAAATCATCCCGAACCAGAAATAAGAGTCCAAAATAAAAATGCTAAGTACGGAATTATTTGATTAATTTTACTAATATTTTTTCATCGTCGCCCGAGTTTTAACGACCGTTTTTTCGGACGTTAAATTTAACGACCGATTTTTTATTTTTAACGACCGAAATTTCGGACGTTAAAAAGAGAAAAAAAATAAATAATATAAATAATATAAATTATTTTTTTTTAATTTTCTTTAATTAACGACCGAAATTTTATTTTTAACGACCGAATTTTCGGTCGTTAAAAATAAATAAAAAAATATATTTTTTTTTTCGAAAAAAATATTTTTTTTTTAAATCTCTTTGTATCCCACAAGTATTTTTAGTGTATTTCTAATGTATTTTGACCTTAATTGCATACCATTTGACGAACTTCCCAGTAGGTCACCCATCTTACTTGTGCTCTAAGTCAAGCACGCTTAACCTTGGAGTTCCTTTCGAGTAGTCACCAGTACAGAACACTCGTATTATTGATATATATATATAGTAGTACCTATTAATTCATTTAAACTCTAATTCAATATAAAATATCATTAATCATTCATAACCTTATAATATGTCGAGATAATATAAAATATCATTAAACATTTACGATAAATATACGATCGAATTAAAAATAATAAAAAAATTAATATTATCGTAATTAAATAAAGAAAAGAAAATATGAGTATGAAAAATAATAATCGTATACAACAATAATTCAGAAAATCTAATAAGTCTAATAATTTATTATAATAAATCTAATAATTTATTATTATTTGAAAATTAATAAAATAATTAAATTTGTAAAATAATTAAAAATAATATTAAATAGAAAATTAATAAAAAAATAAATAGAAATAGAAAAATAAAAATAAAATAATAATCGAAAAATAATAATTAAATAATTAATTATTTCTGTAGAAAATAATAATTAAATAATAATCGAAAAATAATAATTAAATAATTAAAAATAATCTCTATAATTTGAAAATAATAATTAAATAGAAAATTAATAAAAAATAATTAAATATTTATATATAATCGAAAAATAAAAATTAATAAAAATATAAATGAACTTTAAAAATTTTTAAAATTTGAAAAATAATATTAACGACCGATTATTCGGTCGTTAATAAATAAAATAAATAAATAAATAAATTAAAATAAATAATAAAAAAATAAAAAATAAATAAAAATAATTTTAACGACCGAAAAATTCGGTCTTTAAAAAAAATAATTAAAAAAAATATTTTTTTTTATTTTAAAAATATTTAAAAAATAAAAAAATTAAAAAAAAATTAAAAAAAATAAAAAAATAATATTAACGACCGAATAATTCGGTCGTTAAAAAATTAATTTTTTTTTCGAAAAAAAAAATTATTTTTTTTAAAAAAATATTTTTTAATAAAAAAAAATAAAAAATATATATATTAACGATCGAATTTTCGGTCGTTAAAATTAAAAAAATAATTAAAATAAAAAAAAAATTTACGACCGAAAATTCGGTCGTTAAGAAAAATTAAATATTAAAATATTAAAATAATAATTAACGACCGAATTTTCGGTCGTTAAAAAATAAAAAAAATTAAAAAATAAAATCGGTCGTTAAACGGTCGTAAATCGGTCGTTAAGGCCGCAAAATTAACGACCGAAAATTTCGGTCGTTAATTTCGGTCGTTAAAGGCGCAGTTTCTTGTAGTGTAGTATTGTTAAATATAGAAAAAAAAAAAAGAAAAACCAAAGAACCCTCTTAAACCACAAACATGCTTACTAGGGCCAAGCTTCATTAATTAAAAACGAAAAAACTCAATGGGAAAAATCCTAAATAGGACTTTCGTCTATTACATAAAAAGAAGAAATAAGAAAAAATCCTAAATAACGGCGACAGTCACACACCAGATTGATGGATGGATGGGTGTCAAGTTGGGTACAAAGAAGTGGTCCAGGCCGAAACCTGAGGTTTTTCGTAAGGATGTGAACGCCCTATTTGATCCGGACAGAGGCGAGTACATAGTTGGTTTAATTTGTGTTTAGAGACTCGAATGGTTTTATGGTGGTAGCTGGTGCTCAAAGCATGAAGTCGGTGTCGAGTGCGATGATGGCCGAGATTATGGCAGTAATACGTGGTATTCTTGTGCGTGTGGAGCATAAGGTGGAACTTGTGAACATTTTCACTAACTCCCTTCTTGCAGCGCGAGTTATGGCGAATGAGGTGGAAGACGAGAGCTGCTTATGACTAGATTTGGCGGAGAACCTTCAAGTGGCGAGAGATAATTTTCTATTAGCTCAATTTACAAGACATTGTGTTAAGATCGCGCGTGTGTTGAACTCGGGATTTTCCTCGTTAGAGAAAATCATCCCGAACCAGAAATAAGAGTCCAAAATAAAAATGCTAAGTACGGAATTATTTGATTAATTTTACTAATATTTTTTCATATTTATATGTTGTAATGATCCCACCTACGTGCAGTGTAATATAATTTTTATTTTTGTGTGGTGTAGTAACTTATTTGATGATATCGTGTAATTCAAATAAAAAATCTATTAGTACGCTCTAAATTCAATTGATGTGTAATAATCTGCAATGCACAAAAGTAACAGATCACAACTAATAAAAAGACTATGTGTGATGAACTCAAATTAGGCGTTGCCTCAATTCAAATTTAAATTCCTATCTAAATTCGAACTTGATACCTTTTGACAGCAAACTATCGATCCCACCAACCACTCCCTATTTGCTCATTCCAATTATTACTCGATGAATATTTTGCAATTTTTCGTATGGGGTGAAGCATATCTTATGCATGTGGCGGATTAGATCTTTGCATATAGAAGTATACTATTTATTCTGTTATTGATGACCTTTGAATTAGTTAATTTTCTATAACAATTGGGACGTATAATTATTTGTTACTTAAAGAGTGATGGAGATAGAATCGTATAATTATATCTTTAATTATTGATTTGTTTTGTTGGTCTTATTTTGTTTCATTTTAGATGTTTAGGGTTTTATTATAAATAGGTGTTTTATTTATGTTTATGGAGTCGAATTGAGAGTTAAAATATAGAGGGTGAGATTGTTCCCTTCTCGCGGTATTACTCTGGTATTCATTAGTGAAACAACGGATTAATCTTTATTGTATGTATTTCGATATACAATGGTTATCAACGGAGTTTGTATATTTATCAGTATCAAATATATTTCACGCTTGTACCTGCATCAAAGAGTGACTGTGATTTATGATGAATATATAAAAGGATTAGTTATATTAATCATAAGGGAAGGTACATATATATATTCAGCCATGGCGAGATTTCCTCAAAATTATTTGGTCAACAGAACTAAATTGTTAATGATAATTATACCTTCTTCTAACTCGTATAATAGTTAATTACATGTAAATACACGAAGTATATTAAATTTTTATTTTTAATTAATAATATTTTTAATCAATTAATACATATAAACTTTGAATGTTTTAATTTAAAAGTTGGCATGAATTAAAATTTTAGACACATTTAATCTCACGTGGACACTAGAATTTTATTGCATGACATATTTTATATGAACTAGCTATAATGAAGAAGAAAAATGAGAAAATAAGTTCAGGTACAATAATAAGGTTGAGTACTACGTACTACTTAAGAATTAATAAGAAATTAAGTAATATAAGTTGTCAAAAGTTTTAATTAGTTTATGGATATTAGATATCTTAAATATGGGTATGATAAGTCTAAATACAAGCTCCGACTCATCATCGGCAACAAAGGGGTAAGTCAATATTGATTCTTTAGTAGAATGAATTAATATTTTATGAATTAATTATGATATGAGTTGATCATAAGAATTAACATATTTAAGACACATCTTTATTCTTTGTATTTGAACCCTGGACTTACTCAAAGTCTCCGAAGTCATTAGGAGAAAAATAGCCTAGTTCATAAGTCACACTCAAATCCTGTATATATAATTATAAATACAGATTAGCTCTAAGAACATAAATAATATAATTTCAGAAAACATAAATATAAAAAAAGAACATGATATTCAACATTAGAGATAAATGAGAGCGAATAAAAATTAATTTTGACAATTTAAACGATAACAACCTATTCTTTTCAAATTAATTTTTTATATATATTGAATATTTTTTTCATGAAGCGAAGTTAATGATTTTTTGAGAAAACTTAAAGTAGGAAAAAGAAAAAAAGAAGAGAGGAGAGATAAAATTTGGAGGTAAAAAACTCCACTTATATATATATGATTGAAAGTAAACAAATTTAGTTATGAGCGTAAAATAGCGATGGGGATGAAGAGGTATGGAGTGTCATGTGGGTTTCACATGCGAAGAAAAGAGAACATAGAACACCTGCTTAATGTGCGAAGGTAGGAAGGATATGATGATTCAGCTTGTTTTCACTCCATAAACAACCTGGTATTCTAAACCTCTCTCTCTCTCTCATCAACACAACAGACATCATCATGTCTTGTCTCAATCTACAAACCTATAATATATACATATATGTAAATCAATAATTAATTAAGCATTACCCCACTCCCCATGCCATGACATTGCCCCAAAGAATTTTGGACCATCTTCACCAACACATTCATTAATGATATCTCTTAACTTGTATGCTTTGCATGTGAAATGATTTATTATCAACGGAGGCCATCTCTTACTCTCTTCACTCAAATCTAGAATATATCACTTAGGCCAATCCACTTTTCGAGCTAACCATTTCATTTTAGGTTTTTTTTTTTTTTTTTTTTTTTCAATTTGGGTTGATCGGGCTAATTTTTCTGAAAAATGTCTATTGTTGGATAAGCTAGTTGGGCCGGAAATTTTATAAATAAACAATTATTATATTTATACATATATAATAGTATAATTTTGACCGAATATAGTTGAATTGAACATACAAAAATAAAGAAGAATATACAATAATAAAATTTATATTATGAAAACTAAGAAAATAAAATAAGTTCAAAAATGATAATAAGAAAGAATTGAAAAATAGATTTATTCAAAAAAAGATGAGAGATAAGAGAGACTTTTGCTAAATTTTAATCTTTAAATAAATAATACTCCATATTAACTTTTACATTTCAAATTCAATACTAGTTTTAAGAAAGTGGTATATAGTTGATAGTAGTGGGTATTGTTGTGAGTGGAGTTTGAGCCTCATTATTGTTGTGAGCGGAGTTTGTGGACCCTACTAATATAAATGGAAGTGGAAATGATATTGTAGACGGATCAAAACGATAAAACTTAAAACGATATTGTAGACGGTGGGAGTATCAATTAAAGTTCTTGTCGTGATATTTAATTTGGTATGTACATCAAATATTTTATAATTAGTCAAATTTCACAATTTTAGGAAAGAAATAAAACAAAAACAAAAAGAAGAAGACAAAGAAAAAGGTTATAAAAAGAAAAAATATCGTTTACAAATAAATCTTCAATTTTATAATAATTACAAAATTGCTACTTAATTTTAAAATTTATTTTTAATTGAAATTTATATTTTTAATATATTATAAATGTGTATGAATTTTCTAGATAACGATATATTTTGTAGCAAAAAATAATCAGTATTTTCTCAACGTATTAAATACAAAAATTATTGTCATTATAACATCAACTTACATATAACTAGTGAGTAACTTCATGAGAGGAATCTTTTTCACACAACTTCATTAGAGGAATTGATTGGGCACAAATGAATCTAAATGATTATTTTTCTTTAATTTTTTCATATTAGAATTGTTTTTATTAAACATAGGAGGAAAATCAAAATAAATCTAGTAAGTATCAAAATTTATTATCTAATTTATTGAAAAATAAGAAGAAATATGCTACTCTTTGTTTTGATGATCCCAAAACTTTTAGATATTAATTTTATTAGACTAGAATTCTTTTTGAACTCAACTGTTGTTTATTTTTCTAATATAGACTGTAGAGGCAAAGATTGAAGATCAAAGCACTGAAATTTTGAAGACTGCAGAATGGAGGACTGAAGATGCAATGTACACCATACTGAAGACTGAAGTCCAACTGAAGTAAATGCTGAATTCAATGAAGAATCTGCACTAAAGTATAAGTGTTAGGGAAACACTTAAGTACACCTGAATCAGTTAAAAGCATTCAATGCAACTGAAGTTATGCTGCAAATGGAAACCTTGGATTGATAGCGCAAATATGAACTAAAGCTGGAGTAATGTATAACACACTCAGTGTTAACGAAGGACAAATTGAATACTCCTAGTACATGCCGCATTTAATGCAAAGGACAATGCATTTAATGCAAGGATATGGTGAATCGTCCTTCACCCTGCAGAGCTTCCTTTACCGTGTTATTTTACCCTGTAACACCATCTCCTATTTCAGAAAGACCATACCTCTTTCGGTGTAAAGGAGATAGAGGACGAAGACCTGAGCAATATTTGAAATGACAAGTCAAACGGCAGATAGTGTTGAAGGATCCCCTCCAACGGATCTATTCCCCAGCATCCGCCTATAAATAGAGCTCAAGGATCAACCTTCGACCTCACATATTCAAGAACATACGCTGAAGCGCTGCCAAACTCAAAACTCAACTTATACTTAGCCAAAACACTTGAATCGAATAAGAGAATTCTCATTGCTAGATTGATATACATACATTCTCTTAGAGCCTCTAGGCAAATATTCTTCATCCGTAGCCTAGATCTCGATTGCTTGAGAGACTGTTCTCAGTAATTTTAAGTTGGAGATTTGAACCTTTTTCTACAAGAGTGAGAAGAGCGTTTGACATAGAGGAAGTTCGAGACGGTTGTCTGAACTCAGATATTCTTAGCCACCGCAAGCTAGACGAGTGTTGTCTTAGCAACTGCAAGTTAAGAAGAAGAAAGTCCAACCCAGTGTGTTGGCTCTGAAACAAGTGTTTCAGACTTAAGGTTTGTTGTGCACCCGCAAGCACAAGCTCAGTGATTTGTTAGTGTGATCGACTGGCCATGGATGTAGGAAATTGTTTTGCGAACCACGTAAAACTCTTTGTGTTTTTATTGTTTTCAGTATTTACATTTATCTATTTGTGCACAATCTTATATCCATACTGAAACTGATAAAGTGAAAAGAGAAACCTTAAAACTCACAAAGTAATTCACTAAAAAGGCTATTTCTTAAAAATCGTTTCCGCTGCAAGTGTTATCAGTATAACTGACAAATCTTCGGATAGTTGGTAAGATTTTTAACACTTCTTTGATTCTCGACTGAATAGACTAAAATCCTAAGTGAACTATCAGTGTGATGTTCCTCGCACTGAAATTAAAATACTGAAACACTATCAGTATCAGTCTACGCCCGTTCTTAACTGATCTTGTTTTACACTGATCACTTCAGCCAACTCACTTCAGTATCAATTTTGATACTAACTTCAATTTTGTAAAAGAAATTATAAAAATAGCTTGTTAGTGTATTCTCTCCCCCATACACCAGTTCAGTGACCCTTCAGGACCCAACAAAATTAATAAACAAAGTAATGAAATTTGATGATCATGTAATAAGGAAAAACTCAATTAATATTAGACCAAGCGGCTCAATTTTCAGACCATATCCATCGAATTGTGACTATTTTCTATTTGAACCAATTCAGACTAATTTTTTTTTTCGATGTTACAATTTTTAGGCCTTAGCCTCCTTTTTTACAGTTTATCCGGATCGAACACAAAATTGGCATCCCTAAAAATTAATTATATATTCCGTCAAAAAAAAATTAATTTTATTAGTTTATCATGCACATGCGACAGAACTGCAACTTTAAAATAAATAAATAAATAAAATCTATCTATCATAGACGTAAATTAATGAAGGCATTATGACCAAGCACGTTACAGTTTTGTCTTATTTTATACTCCTTTGCTACAATGTTTCCCTATTTCTTGTTTGCCTCTTCGCTTCCATAGGTTATTCGAAATCCATATCATGTAAAGTGTAGCTTTGTGTTTCTTTCCACTTATTCATAAATTCAACGATTGTTTTCTTCAATTTTGATAATATTTAGAGGATAGTGAGAAAATCCCATGTATATCGCCTGGAATCTTTCCTAGAAGGATACAGATTCCTGACATTTAATCACTTTGTGCCATCTAAAATTCTTATGTTTGATCCTCATTTCTATATTTTATCGAAAAGAAATTCTAATTCGAATCATTAATAGATTTAGCTTTGTCTGGAATCTAGGTAGCATTTTATTTCCCATGTTCAAACTTTTGTAGGCCTTTTTGTTTCCTTTTGTTTTAAAACTGGATTGGAATTTTGTTATAGTTGATTTAATGTATAAAATATTTGCAAAACTGTAGAATTGTAGCATTGGGCGATCTAATTGGAATTGCAAACTCATGACCTAATGCTAATTGGTAAGTTTCATGAAAACTCTTTAATTCATCATATTGCCTACCCTTTGATGGGTAGTCGTTGTGGGTATCTGTTTGAAAAAAAATAAAATTCAAAATTAAAGTTTTTAGAGTTTATCGATAAGAAATGACATCAGGAAGTAACATAATGGTAGACTCAACACTCACTACTTAAGGATCCAACCAAAGAGTACTTAATTAAGAGAAAATATAGGTTTCAAAAAAAATTAAGAGAAAATAAAAGGATATTTTTAAAATATATTTCATAATCTCAATTCGAAATTATTTAAGAAAGGAATTTGAAAGTTATTGAGATTAACGAAAGGTCTAATGGAATTTTAATGTTTTTTTTAACCGTAAAATCTAAAAGATAAGAAATGTTTTTTGGGCCAATAAGCCCAACAATTGTGTCAGGGCCATGACAATGTGAATCCAATGTTGGGACAAATTTCTCTTGCAGTAATGGTTGTAGACTTGTAGTTGTAGTATGGCCCATTTTTTCACTTACATATTCATTGTCTAAATTTAGCAGAAGTTGAGCTATTTTCTCTTCAAATGCTGTGTTTTGAAACTGAAATTTAGTATGACAAATTGCTAATAAGCAAATAGCTGCCTAACAATCAATTTCTAAGAGGTTAAATTAAAAAAAGAAAAATAACACTTGGTATTAATTATAATAACAAAATAAAACGAAATTATTGCTCAGTCCTTGCTGGAGTGAGTATTCGGTATTCGGCCCAGTATGGACAAAAAACTATTCAAATACAAATTACTGAATTTTTAAAAATGGTATCCAAATCAATCAAAATTATTTCGGTTACTGAACCAAATTAACCGAACAATTATATATTTTAGTAATTTCCGTTATTCCGAATTTTCTTTAAAAAATAATTAAATATAAACTAAAAATTTCTGCTGTTAATAAATAAATTACCTAGGCAAATATATATATATATATAGATATATATATATAATTTGCAAAATATCACAATGGACTAAACACTAACAACAACAAATATCACAATTCAACAAATAAAAATAAATAGTTCAAAATATCATAATCTTCAAAGTTTAAAATACATCATTACTAACTATACTTTTTTTTTGAACAAAAAACACAACTATACTTAATATCATCAAAAGTTCCAACTTCGAAGTTCTAAAGAAAGCTAACACTATATATTCCGAATAGGCTTTAAAATATTTGTTTGTCGAGGCACACTTCGATGACGACAATCAATCTACCAGAAAGGGTTGGGCGGATTATTCAGATGCGTAGTGCAAGCTTCTCGCGCAATGTTGGATCAATATTAATATCGATTCAGTGGTGGAAAATGATAAAAGAAGTGAGCAAATGTGAGAACATATTGCACAAGCCTACAACGCAAATCGTCATATCAACACCCTAACGAGCCAGGATAAACAATTGAAGGCGCAATTCTACAAAATGCGAAAACAAACAAAATTATTTTCTAAACGTTATAACAGGATTGTGAGCATATGGAAAAATGGTAAGAATGATGCCAATATTTTTAAGATGACATAAACAGAATACGAGCAACATCACGCTAGCAAGATTTTAAGTACCTTAGAGTTTGGAGAATTCTGACGACATGTCCCAAGTTCGCTGAGGTGGAAGGGAGTGCTCGTGCATCCAAAAAAGCAAAAAATTCAGAAGAAGGAGGAGTTCGAGGGTTTTTTAGGACAGTAATTTAGATTGATTTGGAAATTAGGACAATAACTTTCGAACTTGTAAAAATAGGACACTAATTTTTTTTTTAGAGTAAAACAGGACACTAATTAATAAGTGTTGCATCCGCAAGACATTTTTTGGCCAATTATCGGCTGAGAAATGTCCTATTTTTACGACGCTTATTAATTAGTGTCCTATTTTACTCTAAAAAATAATTAGTGTCCTATTTTTACAAGTCCGAAAGTTATTGTCCTAATTTTCAAATCAATCTAAGTTAATGTCCTAAAACATCCCCTGACTCGAAGAAGGAGCCTACAAATCATCTTCTACAACTGAAAATACTCCGATGAGCGGTCAAATGGGCTAAAAAGCAGTGGAGAGAAAGGCGAAGGGAAAAGGGAAAAAAGAATATCTCATTGCCACAACAAAGACGTCTAGAACGCATCAACTTAATACAACCAGATACATGCGCTTAATGGAAAATCAACAATATTTAAAGAAGTATGAAATCGCTATGAAGGACACATCAAACATAAATGTCGTGCAGCTTCAAGCTCACAAGATCCAGTGCGAGGCGATACTTAAAAAATGGCAAGATGCTTGAAATTAGTTGTTAATTTAATTTTCTTTAAATTAACATGTTGTGTGTATTTTTATTTTTATTTCAAATTTTAACTGTGTGTTGTAATGAAATATTGCAAGTTGCCATCTCTACTCAATCATTTAGACTTTCTTCTATATCAATTAGTTTCTATTGTTCTATCTTAATTTATAATTCATTATTAATTATTGCAACAAATATAATTTATTATTGATTATTAAGTTGATATATATTCTCTATTGAGATTGATTATAATATTTAATAAATACTTTTATAATCGAGAAAGCAAGAAATAATAAATTGTCATAAATTTTATTTTATATATATTTCTTATTTTTCAGCTTCAATCTCCAAATCACTTGATTCGACCCTATCTTCTTCTTGGAAAGACTCGTTGGAATGATGAATTTATTTGAATCTTGCATTTCAATTTGTTGATATATACCGTTAAATTAAAATGAATAGACAAAGGAGGGACATGACACATACGATTTGAAAACTTTAGCATGTTGATACAGTTAACATAGTTATAATTTAAGGACATTAATCCTTGTCTGTACTCATCCCAACAGCTTGAGATGCTTCTTTTTGCTTTACTTAACAGTAAGTTTCTTACATAACAATAAAAACATAATGCCATTTTCCGATGCTCAACTTGCTAACACCTAACAACTTGTGGCCAAAACGTCAAACACGTCATTTTCTATACTTTATCTTCGTTGAATTTCATGGAGCCTTCACAACAATTATACTTTAATTGTATTTGTGAACTGAATTGCACAACCTTGACCGCCTTTCTAATTTTATATATATATATATAGGGTGTGGTTCTAGAGAGAACTACATTATTTGTGAGAACGTGAGAACCATCAAATCTAATGCATTCACTGTAAAAATTAATGCATTCGCTGTTAAAATTAATGCACTAAAAAAAATAAAAAAAATTGCTCCCTTCAGGATTCGAACCCAGGATCTGCATTCATCCAACAAGATGATACATCCACTGTAGATCTTGATAATCGAATGGCTGAAAATGGTTCTCCGTTCTTTTTTTATTTATGGTTCTTTCTTGAACCTCTCCCTATATATATATATATATATATATATATAGGGTGCGGTTATAGTGAGAACCACACTTATCGTGAGAACATAAGAACTATTAAAATCAATGCATCTACTATATAAATTAATGCATTCGCTATTAAATTTAATGCATCCGAAAATAATAAATTTGTTGCTCCCTTCAGGATTCGAACCCAAGATCTGCATTCATCCACCAAGATGATGCATCCACCGTAGATCTTGATGATCGAATGGTTTAAAATGGTTCTTTGTTCTAATTTTATTTAGTGGTTCTTATTTGAACCTCTCCCTATATATATATATATATATATATATATATATATATATATATATAGGGGTGGGCTACCGTGAGAGCACATCTTAAAATAAGAAATAAGAGCAATTTTTAATGTATGAATTTTATATAGAACACGTATGAATTCGCTGTATAAAGATATGAATTGTGAAAAATAAATTTTTGCTACCTTTGGGATTCGAACTCGGGACCATAAATCCATCCCACAGGATTATGAATCAACCGTAGATCTTGATGATCTAAGGGCTGAAAATGATTCTTATTTTATATCTTAAGAAATGCTCTTATTTTAGCCCATCCCTATATATATATATATATATATATATATATATATATATATATAGGGGCGCGCTCCAATGAGATCCCCTATTTTTCGTGTAACATGAGGACAATGAATAAGACATATAATACTAATGAACAAAACGTATATCTAATGAACAAAATGTATATACTAATGAAAAATAAAATTTAAAAAATTCGTAATGAATAAAACATATATACTGATGAACAAGCCGTATATACTGATGAGCAATGCAGTATATATTGATGAATAATAAAATTTAAAATATTCTGCTCCCTCCAGGATTCAACCCTGCGAAAAAAAAATCATCCTCCAAATACAATATCAGCCATAGGATTGATAAAATAAACGCACCAGATTGTGCCCTAGATCTCACTAAAATTAGGGGGTCTCATTAGAGCGGCCCCCTATATATATATATATATATATATATATATATATATATATATATATATATATATATATATATATATATATAGCGTTAGCTTCTATGGAGACCACTCCCCTATATATATAGAGAAATATAGGGGAGAACAAAGAATAAATTTTGTGCGTCGATCTTACTTAATTTAACGGTTCATATAATTTTCTGATTTGATTTTTCATGTAATTAAATATTGGTTAATTAAATACACTGAAATATGGGATCACGTTGAATAAATTCCGAAACTTCCTGTTCTGAGACCTGATCCGTCAATGAACATAATATATGAACATTATTATGTTCATTTGTTTTTCTACGAAAATATTGTTCATTTACTTTTTACGAACATATCAACGAAAATTAATATGTTCATTTATTTTTTTACGAACATATCAACGAACATTAGTATGTTCATTTGTATTTTCTACGAACACTAGGATGGAAATAAGCGTTATTCACGTAACAGACTCTTCATCAAATTAATATTCCATAAATAAAAGATTTGATTGCCTATATCTACGACAATTAACGAAAATAACAAATTTTCACCAGATGAATCATCACCCCTTGGATATACCAAGATCGACGCACAGGATTTGGTCTTCGTTCTTCGAATTTTTGATGATCTCCATAGAACTCTATCCTATATATATATATATATATATATATATATATATATATATATATATATATATATATAGGGTGTGGTTCTAGAGAGAACTACATTATTTGTGAGAACGGGAGAACCATCAAATCTAATGCATTCACTGTAAAAATTAATGCATCCGCTGTTAAAATTAATGCACTCAAAAAAATAAAATAAAAATGCTCCCTTCAGGATTCGAACCCAGGATCTGCATTCATCCAACAAGATGATGCATCCACCGTAGATCTTGATGATCGATTGGCTGAAAATGGTTCTCCGGTCTTTTTTTATTTATGGTTCTTTCCTGAACTTCTCCCTATATATATATATATATATATAGGGAAGAGTTCAATGGAGACCACTCCCCTATATAGAGAATGAAGGCCAAATCAGAGCCATTGATCTCACCAAAATCAATGAATCAGATTCATCTGAATTCTTCAAGTTTAGAAAATCCCGTAAATTCCTCATTTTTCAATTCTTGGAACCAACGAACATTATTATGAACTTACGAACATAAGTATGTTTATTTGTATGTTAATTTGTTTTTATACGAACATATCGACGAACATTAGTATGTTCATTTGTTTTGTTTTTTATACGAACACATCGACGATCATTAGTATGTTCATAAGTTCATAATAATGTTCTAAGGGTTAAAAATTGTTTATATTTTATATTTTAAGAAGTGTTTTTATTTTAGTCATTCCCTATCTATATATATATATATATATATATATATATAGGTTCAATGAAAAAGGCCTAAATGTAAGAACGAAGAGAGAAGTAATCTCATCCGTTCTTGATCTTATCTAATCTAACGGGCATGATTTATTTACGTCATGTTCAACGAATTTTTTCGTTGAACATTCGTGAACATTCGTGAACATATACAATATTTTTGGGGGTTTTGAGTTTCGACCCCCATATGTTCAACGAAAAAATCATGGATAATCCTAATGTATACATATATTGTATGTATTGGTTTACAAAAATAGTTACAAGAGTATGATCCTAATGTGGAGTGTACGACGTACGTCATAGGCTAACTCAACAATATAACCATCATAATGAAGCAAAATAACTTAAGTTGAAGAAAGCACAAATGAATAGTGTACGTACAAAACAACGAGTTTGATTATTTAAAACCAAATTAATGAAAGATGAGATTTGATTTCCAGATGAAAGTGAGAGTGGAACAACGAGAAACGATTAACTAAATTCGTCGTTGAAGCAAGCTAGTGATGGAGAAAGTGTAGGTAGTAAGCTAGGGTCATCAAATAGCATCCAAGGTTGATAATTCATGTGTTCCCAGCTAATCACATTTTCCATTGATATCGATGGAAGATGAATGATTGGTGAATAAACGTTGTGATGTTGTTGAGCATGATGGAAAGGTGGCAGTGGAAGTGGTTGTGGAGGGATGTTGGCGGCGGGCGATGATCTCCTTTGCTTGCCCAAGAGCTTCTTTTTCAGCCTGGTGTTCCAGTAATTCTTTATGTCGTTGTCTGTTCTTCCAGGTAGCTGAGCCGCGATCACAGACCATCTTAATTCTCCCACAATAAATTAAGTTAATGTCACTCATCATGCCTAATTAATTACAAAAAAACATGCATATGTATACCTGCTTCCGATGGTGACATAGAGGTTGCAGATTAAGATATCTTCGTTTTCAGTGAAACTGCCGTGCTTGAGGTTAGGTCTCAGATAATTCAGCCATCTAAGCCGACAGCTCTTTCCGCATCTCTTCAGACCTAATCAATTTCATTAATTAATTACAAGTATATGTGATGGAGAGAGAGAGAGAGAGGGGGAGAGAATTACCTATTTTGGTGGGGAGGGCGATCCAGTTGCCGCCGGTGCCGTGATTTTGGATGTGGGATTTGAGCTTGGCGTCTTCTTCGGGTGACCATGGCCCTTTCTTTACCTTGGCTTTGTCGCAGCATGGAGCTCTCCCCATCACTACACTTTCCTCTCAATTTATCTTTACAAATCAAATCTCGACTCTCCCTTCTTTTCCTCTTAATATATATATATACATCCACTCCCTCCCTAATTTCACATTTAATTCGAATATTTCATGTGGGGTCAGATATATATAAGATTAGGCTAGGGTTGCATTTACGATACATATGGCGATGGATTGACAAATGAAAACAAGGTGTGCGCATGTTATTAAGCTCATATCAGCTTTACTTTATAGGCTGGAAATTTCATACAAATTTTGTCCATATTAATTTGTAATTGCTCATGTTTGGAATCTACTTAATCCGCCGCCGTTTCAGCGCTCCCATTGCCGGAAAAAACAAGGCCACGTCCCTCGGCCAACGACTCAACTCCACAAAAGCAAAAAATTCAGTTAATTTTTTCAGTTTCAGGGTATAATCTCTATACAAATATATATCTATATATAGCTTTATTTGCTCTATACGAAAAATGATTTTTTGAAACCGAAATTCAAAACAGTCCTAATTGTCGAATATATGTTTCCCCTGTGGCTGTGAGTAATAGCCCTGGGCGTATTTTGCGCATTACTTAATTTCTTCAATTTTAAAAAGTTCGATTTAATTTGTTGGTGGCCAAGCATGAAAGATTCAAATTTAACTTCTGAAAAACGGTGTCGTCGGACTTGAAAAAGTTCTGACTAGGGCAGTGCCCGTTATTAACTCCAAAATTTAACAAAAAAAGAAAAGAAAAGAGAAACCATCGATCCATGCACACACTCACAAATAAACAAGCCTCTCCTACTATCCAGGGCTGGATCCAGAATTTAAGGTTAGAGGGGGTTGGATTTATTGATCTACCTTTACACGGCCCCCAAAGCAAAAATTTTTTAGCATGCCGTACACTTCATTTTCATGCATTTTTTTAACAATTACTTAATTTAATAGATAATTGTTTGCAATTCAATTAATTCAACATCAAGTAGATTGAAAGCATACAAAAACATACTTTTATGCATTCTTTTAAAAAAATATATTTCATTTTCTAAGCAAATAAACTAACTTTCATTGTTAATAATTAGTAATTTTACTTTTAACTTTAGAATGGACTCAAATTCAACATTAAAAATAAATAAGAAAAAAAATAGGATAAAAATAACATAAATGTAACAAATCAATGTACAATGTCAAATAATTAATATGGATAGTTGGATATACTATAAATAATGTATTATATGTTTTCTTCTATTTCTTATTTATATACATACATATATATATATATATATATATATAATTCAATTAAAAAAAACTCAAAAATTGGGAGGGGGCTTCAGCCCCCCCCCCCCCCCCTCCACCACTGCTAGTGTCAGTAAATTTCTTTAACAATGTATAATATTGAATATAAAAGTGAATATATATTCAATACAAAAAAATATATATGTACATTATATTAACTCGAAAACATAATAATACATATATATAAGAGAATGATGATTGGTGGGGTGAGAACTACATTTTTACGTGAGAACAATGTGTTGGGTCTCTTGAGGGTTGAAAGGATAGGTGTATGGGGGGGAGGGAATACACCTGTAGGCTATTTTCGAAACAAGGTTACTTAAAACCAACACCTTTGTTCTAAAGGACAGTTTAACTGATTTGAAAATGCACGCTTCAGATAACAAGGGGTGGCGGCGACTGATACTGAAACGAAGGTTCAATGGGTGACTTCAGTTAATTGATCTGGTCAATTAACTTTAGTCGAAGTAAGGCTTCAGTCGTAAGTAAAACAGAGTAGAATTACTTGTTTAACTGGCTATCAATAGATTGACCAGTTAAACCTATAACTCTAGCAGCGGAATATTAAACTTAGTGAAATAGCCTTGAAAGATTTTCTTCACAGAGAATCCCTTAATTACTCTTTTCAGTTAATCAGTATTAAAGAAACAGAGTTATGCGCAAGTACTGAATATAAAGCAAGTAAGAACACAAGGGATTTTTACGTGATTCGGAAAACAACGTTCCTACATCCACGGGCAGATGATTAGTCTGACAATCACTCGCTAGTGCTTATGGGTGCACAGCAAACCTGACTGTAATGTTTACGGGTGCAAAGCAAATCTGAACAACTGAAACAATTGTTCCAGTACCAACACACTGAGTTGGATTTCTCTTTCTCCTCTTAGTGCGATAACACACACTAAGAACTCTGAGTCAGAACACTGGTCTGAACTCGCTCTAACTTCAAACGCTTAACTCTAAGCAAAGAGATGTTTGAACTTGTTTACTTGAGAACAGACTCTCGCGTAATCAGAATCTAGGCTTAGGATGTATATGAGATATATGCCTAGAAATCTAAGAGAGCTTTGATGATCAGATATTCTGATGGCTTAAGCTTTGATGGCTCTCTTCTTCGATTCAATCTTTCGTAGATGGTTGAGCTTGGGTAGCAATTTCTGCAGAGCTTCGACTATGTAATTGAATCGGTAAAGATTTGCGGTTGATCCTCGGCGCTATTTATAGATGGAGTTCCGAATAATTCCGTTGGAGAGAAGGTCTTCGAAATTTCTGCCGTTGTGAGATGTAGTCACTTCATGGGCTGAGATGGCAATCTTTGCAAGCTCATTCACACTTGAATTTGAATCGGTGTTGTCTTGGAGCTTGTTACTTCTGCAGCTTTACACGAAAATAGGAAGTTTGGTTCTTGCAAGGACGGTCGTCAAATCCTCTGCATTTAATGCTCCGTACATGACATTTAATGCTGCGTGTCTGATACTCCTTGGTTCAGTCGAGAGTAGAAAGATGGTTGGCCTTTTCGCTTTGTTTCAGTTCTATGATGACATGAATCCTTTGAGTAGCTTGTGACTTGAACTTGCATTCAATCTTCAATCAGGGAATGTCTCATGATGCTTCAGTCGAAATGACTTCAGTTGCGCTGTCTTTATTCATCAGTCAGCAAGCCAGAGTCCTATTCTAAGCACTTTGAACTCTAACACTTGAGTTCAACGAAAAAGACTAATGCTATAGAAATAACCTAAGAGATTTTGGTATCATCAAAACAAGGACAATGATATTTCATTCATTTCCCTACACAGTGAGAATATTACATAAACCCATAAAATTCATGAATAAAAAATAATCGGAGTGAACAATTAGATGAACCACGTTAGTTGATTTTTAATTATGTAAAATGTTTATAATTAATTATTCACAATTTGATTATTTCTTGTCACGCAGGGGCGAATCCGAAGGAGCTAGAGGGGGCATGACTTTGGGCGACTAGTGGACCCCACGAACGAAGATAAACATGCGTGTGCCATGCTGTGCCGGCCCAGCTTGCACAGCGCCAGGGCATGCAAATGCACGCGCTCGTTGTGCGGCTAGGTGTGTGTTGCAGTGGGGCCAACGCATTTTTATGCAATAAATATTTTTTTTATATTTTTCTTTCAAGATGCAGTTGTTTTTTCCCTCTTTTTTGTATTAGTTGTCCGTAGATATTTTTTGTAGCCAATTTTTTAATAAAAAAAAAAATCAAAATGTAGTTATGTTTTGCTTAATACACCTTCGACAAAGAATCGAAATGTAAACTACACTTTTGTAAGCAAAAAAATAGAAAAGACTTAAATTTTACAGGGACATAAAAATAAGATAAAACGACTATACGGATTATTACATTCATATGTGAAGGTTTAATTTTTTAGGGAGAGGTGGGAAGAAAGAAAGAAATGTCCAAATTATAGAGGATAACGAGAACTTGTTCAAATTGAAAGACGACGAATGAAAATCCACAAAATTTAACAAGCGTAAGAGTGGGTGCTGCTACCTACCTCGAGGACCAAAGTATATTTATTAGGCAAGATGAATTTGGAGATTACTGAGCTACAAATAATGGGTAAGAAATCAAGATATAGGAGTGAAAAAGTGATGCAAAATGAAACCATGACTGAGTTTGGAGGTGAAGGTAAATGAGAGTGCAAATTACAACACAACACGCTTCTTTCCCAAAGTCACTGTCTACCACGATAACTATAGTCAAATTTCAACACGAGAGAGAATAAAGGAGGCTATTTGAGCTCAACTATCCAGCCCATTTTATCCTCAGCCAGCCCCATCTGCAGGCTCGTCAGCGCCGAATACAGCTGTTGCGACACACGCCCCACTCCTTCACTTCCGTAAGTCACCCTGCATTCACCAAACAATATGGTTTTACATTTCTAGTCTCTTCCCTTTTCCTCCCAACATATTTGTTTTGATCGTACTAACAAGATTGGATACCTTTCTTTTGGAAAGAGAAACAAATATTTTAAAAGACCAGAGACCTTTGGTGGCCTCAAGCATTACCCACTCTACCACTAGGCCAACACACAAACTCACAACAAAATCAAATACCTTTTATTGAGATAGGTTATGCTACCGACAGGTGAAACCACAACTGCAGTTCCGGTGCAGAAAACTTCATCAGCTTCAAGCAAATCATCCACTGTCACATGACGTTCCTCAACCTAAATACCACAAAAAAAATAAGCAACGGTGAGGTGACTATTTGTTCAATACAACCACACATAAGCCTCACAGAGAAGAGAGATTCTGCAGTACACCCTCAAACTCGTTGAGCCCATTTAGACTAAAATAAGCCAACAGCTAAACTCCAACTAAGAAACGTGAAAAAGAATTGTCTGCATTTATTTAACAAATAAAGCATTGAGACAGACATTATTCATCTCTTCATATAGCATGCAATCTTATTTGGTCAATCCCCGATGATGCAACTCCTGTAACTGGATTAGTCATAATGCCAAACTTGAAAACTAGCAAAAGTACCTGGAATCCTTGACTGATAGCAACATCAAGTATGCTCTTCCTGGTGATGCCAGGTAGGATGGTACCTTTTATCGCAGGAGTGGATATCACATTGCCCTGAGGGTTTAGTAGTACAATTTTAGAATAGATTTTAAGTTCCAGTGGTCGAGGAACAAACAAATGGATTAATAAAAAGAAAAACTAATAGTTTTAGAATAGATTTTAAGTTTTAGCGGTTGAGGAACGAACAAAATGGACGAACAGAAACAAAAACGGTCAACAAGAATATCAAGCAGAAAGTTCTATATGAGAATATTAGGGAAAAATAGCAGCGGAGAGACCCAAGTGATCCAGTTTATACACAGTTCAGCATTCAACATATATGTGAACCGCAAATGAGAATTTACCCACAACCTAGTTGATAATTATCTGAATAGAAAACTAACCAAATCATAATAAATAAAATGGCTTAATTTGGAACGTACAATCAAGACTTGAAACTCAATAATACCATTCAATCTCCAAAACCATAGATTGTCATGAAAGTTCAACATGAGTTCAGAGAAGTCACTTGGAAAGAAAACTATAGCCAAACTGCCAAAGAGAATTATTATGTTCAACAACTCTCATGCAAATCTGAAAGTATTGTCGGTCTAAAAAGTGAATTATTATGTTCCAGTACTAAGCATTGTATAGAAGACGGAAAAAAACTATATCTGCAGTGAACAAATAGCATATCAATTATTACAGAAAGAGATCCACACAAATGGAAGCTAAAAAGAACTATAGCCAAATTGCCAAAGAGATCAAAATTATGAGAAGCACCATATCATTGACCAAGTATGGGAATTGAATAAACACACTGAAATCATGCAAGATGCCATACCTTTACAACAAACACGTTGCACGAGGATACTTCCTCCAAATATTTTTTGTGAGTACTGTCTAAATACAACACATCAGAAAACCCTTTTGCTTTAGCAACACTCTGCGCCTGTAGAACCTAGAAGTGATGGTCCAGAAGATGTAAAGAGTCATCGACATGAGGTAGAGATCAAAATCAGAATACAGAATGTTATTTACATAAGACCATAATTTAGAAATCAAGAAGATAATAAAGTCATTAAGCAGGAAGAAGCTAAACTATAATAAGCAAAGAGACTATCTTGAGCCCAGTTAGACAGTAACGACAAAGCACCAAAGTCATAACTTAATTTGGCATGTTAGAGTTTTCAAATCAAGAGAAAGATCTACAAATTCATCTGAACAAGCAATAATGGCGTAACTCGTAAGCAAGAATAAAGTGTTAAAGATGGAAAGAGACAATATAGACGAAGTCTTCTTGCAAGGAAAACAAAAACTTATTTGAGTAAATAAAATCTACATTACAACAAAGTAGTCAACATAAAAATAACTTACTGCAGCATAGTTTCCGATGGTCTTCACTCCTCCGGTACCACCAGGTGTTGCACGATGCATTTCTGTCTCCACAATTAAATTAATTGGTGCCAATCCTTCCTGTGTCATAAAACAAGGAATCAACTGTAAGATATATTATTGTTCCAGAGACACATATGCTGTAAAGGGGATGTCTATGAGAAGAATAGTACAGACAGAGAAGTAGGAATTTGCAGCTTAAAAAGTGATAATTTGATGCGCACTGACAATTTAATGAAAAAACCAAGATAAAAACATGTGTAACCAAATCATACATAAACAGGGACAAGTGAACGTTAGAATCACATTCCTTTGAAGTGCAAAAGGCAACATAATCATATAGTGAACTTGTGGCACAGGCATGAAAAGGGGAACTCAAACCAAACTACCTTGAAATAGTTTCCCACTGGTGAAACATAAATCAAAAAAGTGTACTCAGGAGCCGGTGCAAGACCTAGAACAGCTCCGCTCCCCATAAGCAATGGTCTTATATATAAAGAACCTTTTCCTGGTGGAGGAATCTGAAATTGGCAACAAATAGAGAAAGGACTATTAACAATAAAATTGCATTGCTAAAAGCTAACAACAAAATCTCAAGCTACAGTGTAAAATCAAAACATTACCCATCTTTCATTTGCTAAAACAGTGGCTTTTACAGCCTCCACGAACTGATCTACAGTCGGAGCAGGCATGCACATGCGCACGGCGCCCTCTCTAAGCCGTGTCGCATTTTCCTCGGGACGAAATAGTAAAATATTACCATCATGTTTCCTATAAGCTTTTAGACCTTCAAACAATCCCTACAAATTTGGCAGACATAAATGTGCAAACTCAAATTCAAAACCCAAGCACATTACTACATATCAACCAAAAGAAACATAAAACTAACCTGGCCGTAATTCAGAATACCAGCAGACGGGCTCAGCTCAAGGTTTCCGAATCTTTGCAACTCACCTTTAGAAAATGTTTCACCTTGGGAACACTTCATCATATACATAAAATCAGTGGGCATAAACCCGAAACCAAGATTGTCCCAATCAATGTCAGCTGATTCTAATGCAACATCGCTGCCAAAATCAAACACCAAATCCTAGTATCAGAACTCAAGCAATACCAAAACTGTTACCAATAGAAGAAAACTAAAAGAATAAAGAAAGGAATCATTTCCTAGACTGGGAACCGAATCGAAAATAAAACAGTAACAAATCGAATAATACCACACGTCATCACAAAACCAAGAGTCAAACCTGGCGGGCGACGCCACTCGAAGCGAATTGCCAGTGTTACCATTGTGGTTACTGAAAGGAACGAAACGCGATTGCTTCTGCAGCACCACACAATCATGAATGATATGATAAGTGACGTATACAATAAAACGAATAATCAATCCAATAAGCAAACAACCATTTGCACAAACCACAAAATTAAACAAATAACAGAGAAATCGCAAAAGGGGCGGAAAAGCCCATACAGAGAATGCGGCGGCTGTCGGGAGAGGAAGAAGGTGAGTAGAGATAGATTTCTTGTCGGTGAGAGGAGGGAGGAGCTTGATAGCACTGCGGGCAGGGCCGAGAAGGAGGTGGTGGGGGGTGGGATTGGGGTGTAGGCCAGCAAAAACTGCGCCGCTCTCCATTGTTCTCTCTCAAATCTCAAGTTTTCGGCTTTGACTGATTTCTCCGAAAAACCAAATGCATATAACACTATGCTCCAAACTCTTCAGTCTTCACTACCAATACTAATTTAGTAATTTTATGATGTACTAATTGTCATCTATGTTTATATATATATATATATATATATATATATATATATATATATATATATATATATAGGGTGTGGTTATAATGAGAACCACACTTATCGTGAGAACATAAGAACCATTAAAATCAATGCATCTGCTATATAAATTAATGCATTCGCTATTAAATTTAATGCATCCGAAAATAATAAAAATTTTGCTCCCTTCAGGATTCGAACCCAGGATCTGCATTCATACACCAAGATGATGCATCCACCGTAGATCTTGATGATCGAATGGCTTAAAATGGTTCTCCGTTCTAATTTTATTTAGTGGTTCTTATTTGAACCTCTCCCCATATATATATATATATATATATATATAGGGAGAGGTTCAAATAAGAACCACTAAATAAAATTAGAACGGAGAACCATTTTAAGCCATTCGATCATCAAGATCTACGGTGGATGCATCATCTTGTTGGATGAATGCAGATCCTGGGTTCGAATCCTGAAGGGAGCATTTTATTTTTATTTTTTTAGTGCATTAATTTTAACAGCGAATGCATTAATTTTTACAGTGGATACATTAGATTTGATGGTTCTCCCGTTCTCACAAATAATGCAGTTCTCTCTAGAACCACACCCTATATATATGTATGGTATGTTTGCTTTGAAATACAAGGGGATAAGCTACATTTATCACCTTATACTTTGTTTACTTTGATATATAAAAAATTCGAACAGACTGTATAATTTTTGGGGCAGCCACTTATACCTTGGAAAGGAATAATTTTATACTTAAAAGAGGTGGTATAATTTTATATCATCTTATAAGGAGTGAATAAATATATTATCCTTCAATTCAAATTAGATATAACAAATGTGATCTCTACTGTAAATGATAAGTTTATATACTATATCATTATATTATCCCTTCATTTTGAGGGATAAAAAGCAGTGTGTTTCCTTTAAGGTATAAGGGAGAGATAAGCTACATTTACTACCTTATACTTCGTTTGCTTTGATGTATAAAAAAATTTGGACAGGTTGTATAATTTTTCAGGTATCTTCTTATCCCTTGGAAAAGGAATAATTTTATATCCAAGAACATGTGGTATAATATTTTATACCACTTTATAAGGAATTGATAAATATATTATTCTTCAAATCAAATACTCCCTCCGTCCCAATCCAATATTCTCATTTCATTTGGGCACAGAGATTAAGAAACTTACTTTTTGAGTATAAAAGTGAGTAAAGGTGCGTGGAACCACATTGTTTATAGTGTAAAATCATTACCAAAAATAGAAATTGGACTATTGGAGTGGAACGTCCCGAAAAGGAAATTGGGACTATTGAAGTGGTACGGAGGGAGTAAGATATAATAAATGTGATTCTTATTTTAAATGATAAATTTATACCTCATTTTATTATCCCTTCATTTAGAGGGATAAAAAGCTGCTGCTGAAATGGAAATTTTATTGAAATTTTAGAGGGATAAAAAGCAAACACACCCTAGTAAAGTATGGGATTTACTTGGTTAGCGAATTTGGGTGAGTATAAACCGATTAAGTTTCATTATTGTGTATTGAGTTAGAATATGCTGTATAGGGGTGAGCATTCGGATTTAAGATTGGATTTTTGTCTAATTCGATCTGATCCGAAAATCCGAAATTTCCCTAAAATTCAATCCGATCCGAATCATATTATCCGAAAATCCGAAAAGTTTCGGATAAAATTCGATTCAAACCAAAAAATCCAAAATGTAAAAAAAATCTGAAAATCAAAAAATACAATAAATCCGAAATAGATGTCAACCTAACCTATTAGATAATTACAATCAAATTAAGATCATAATTAACAAGCCATTAATTATAATCAATCAAAATGAGAGCATAGGGTTAGAATTTAAAAATATTTAACTATTTAAAAACTAATAATTATATATATTTATTTATAATATTAATTATATTATAAATATAATTCGGATTTCGGATTTTTAAAGTGTCAATTCGATCCGATCCAAAAATCCAAAATTTGCTTAAAATTCAATCCTATCCAATCCGAAAATTTGAAAAATTCGAATCAAATTTTAAATTTTATTTTGATCCGGATCGAATATTCAGATTTCGGATATTTTGCTCACTCCTAATGCCGTATGTCTGCTCCTCAAAAAAAAGAAAAAGAAAAAGAGTATGTTGTATGTAATCTTTTATAACTTATGATTACTACTTTTAGTCCGGTGAAATGCACAGTTATATATTGACATATCCCATACATTTATAAAAGAGTTCTTCAAAAATTAGTACTCCTATTATTTTATTATCGTATTAAAGTTGATACTTTTTTTAACTGGTGCAAATTAGGACCCAAAAAAATTGTTAATTTGAAAGTTTATTCATTTATCGAGTATTATTTTAAAGAAGTTTCATGGTATCTATAATATAGGCTATTTGTAAATTAGTATATTTTTATGTTTCATTTTTATTTATCTTCTTTTTTTATTTTATTTTTTTCTAAAATTATGAATTCAACTAATTATAAAATATTTAATATGAATATCAAATTCAAGATCACGATAAGAGCTTTAATTTAAGGGTAAATATCATGAAAACCTCTGAAGTATATCCGATTTATCAAAAATACCCTAAAACTTTTAAAATGTTCTCTAAACTCTCAAACTATTAGGTTTTTGTCAAATATATCCCGCACTATTTTTTGGTCACCAAAAAGGCAAAAACGTGATGTGGCTCGCGGGATGCCACAATGTAATTTATATTCTATTTTTTTAAAAAATGCAATGGCAAAAACGACGTCGTTTCGTATCAAATAATTTTTAAAACATTCACTCTGAAATTTAAAATTCACTCATATCGTGTTTGAAATTCATGTTAATAACCTAGAATTAGGGATAAACACGATAGAACATGGTACGAAACGAAGTTATTTTTTCCATGTCATTTAAAAAAAGAATATAAATTACATTGTGGCATCCGGCGAGCCACATCACGTTTGTGGTGACCGAAAAATAAATGCGGGATATATTTGATAAAAACTTGATAGTTTGAGGGCTTAGAGAACATTTCAAAAGTTTTAGGGTATTTTTGATAAAATGAGTATTGTTCAGGGATTTTTATGATATTTACCCTTAATTTAATATATTTTATGTAAATATTTGATTTAAAATATAAAAGTTATTTTTATTTAAAGATTAAAATTGTAAAAAAATCTATCTCATCTCTTATCTTTTTATGAATAAATCTATTTTTTAATTATTTTTTTATTTTTATTTTCATTTTTTAACTTATTTTTTTTTTGCCTTATCATCATAATAACAATTTTTATTATTGTGAATTCTTCTGTATTTTTTAAAATTTTCAATATTCAGTTAAAATTAATTTTTATTATATTTATAAATATGATAACTAAATTGATATCAATTTTATATAAATATAAAAATATTTCTCATACATTCAACGAGGTGCAATTAATGTTTGTTTGGAGTTATAAATGAGATATATATATATATATATATATATATATATATATATTTTCTTTTTCACAAAATTCCTGTGAAATCGGTTTTTTAAAAAAACCACCTTCACATTGACACTACTTCAAAATACAAATGATACTTTATAATGATAAAGTATCATTTGTATGTTGAAGTAGTGTCATTGTGAAAGTGATTTTTTTTAAAAAAAAATCAATTTCACAGGAGACTAGCTCTTTTTTTTTTTTTTTTTTTTTGAAATGTGAGATATAAAATTTATTCAGATTCCCACCCACCTCCAAACAATTAATTTCAGTTGTATTTGGCATTAATGAAATTACATTGAAAGGGGTAGCTAGGTACCATAACTCTTTTTACTAGTCTACTATTGCGTGGGGATCATTTTATTTTCATAATGTTAAATAAATCTGTAGGTATACATATAAATTTATATAAGAACTTGATTAAATAAAAAAAATTATATATGCATTAAAGTTTTACAAAGAAGGCAAAAAATATATTAGCTTCGTTAAAAAAAATTAGAATATTTTTTTATATACATAAAATTTGTGAAGACACATATTCTAACTTCATATCAATCTAATTAGAAATTTATGGATTGTTCTAGATAGATTGAACAAAAGAGTGGTTAGAAAAAATTCAAATTTTGAGTGACATTACCAAATAGTTTGACAATCCAATAGGATTGAGGGATAAGGGTTTAGACCGATAGAACTAACTTAAAAATCAACTTAATTGACCTGATTAATCTAAATCTTTTTCATTATTTGATTTTCAAATGTTATACTTTACCATCACTCGTTAACAATAAATTCTCACGTTATTATAATTGATATAGGTCCATATATATATATATATAGTCACATTATACTGGCAAGAACGCAATCTCCAATTTATGTAGATTTATTCAAAATGACCAAATGTGTTTTTCTATATTGCATAGTTTTAAACACACTAATCAAAAAAATCAATTCACACAAAATCATTAAATTTAATTAAGTACCAATATAGACGTAATTCTTCAAAACCCTATATTAATAATAAAAAAAAAACTTGACCAATTAGGTCAAACTTGATTAATTAATTTAATCAAAATAATTAAATACTTTATCAGATAAAAATTTCTCAATATACAAGAGTAATAAACATCAACTATATATCAACTAACAACTAATCTATACTATATTAAAAGAGGAGTTTCCAATTTGAAATCAATTTCAAATTGATTTTAATGGCGATTTTGTAATTTATTTGAAAATTAATGGCTTATTGTATATATTCAAAAATTAAGTAAACTAACTTAATTAATTAAAATTACATGTCCCACCCACGTTTGAAAGAAAGGGGCACCAAAAAACTGCTTTGATTCATGCAATTGATTGATAAATTGCATTTGGATTTAAGAAAGTGGAAATAGCACATAATTTTGTGCATAAAAATTTTTTGTTTTTTTATTTATTTTCTTTTATTTTATTATTTTTTAAAATATCCATTCATGAAATTATATGCAATATGGATCTTGAATTAAAGATCGTGATACAAACTTTAATTTGATACATGACACTTAAAAATGAATTTAAAATAAACACATTATAATCATTTAAAATTCCATAATGAATTATATGTTTTTATTTATATATATATGTGTGTGTGTGTACAATTTATAGGCATTCATTGTAAACAATTTAGAAATTTATATTTACATAATACTAATTTATAATATATTAAGAAGGTAACTTTTAATTTCAAATTAATTTTAAAATTAATAAATGACAGTTTTGTAGTTATAATAAAATTGAAGATCTATACTATATTAAAAGGAGAGTTCTCAATTTTAAATTGATTTCAAATCAATTTGAAATTGATTTCAATGGCAATTTTGAAAATATTTATGATATAAAGATTAGAAATAAATCACAACACAATCACTTCCCATTATCTCTCACCACGTGCATTAACTGATTAAAAAAAACTATTAATTATAAAATAAAATTAAAACAATAATCTCAATCCATTAACCCACCCATACATACATGCACGGTCAAACAAAATAATTCAGCAAATAAATTATGTTATCCCATTAATATAAAATAAAATTAAAATAAACGTCCACCCATTTCTCTTATACAATATTTATTTACTGATTAAAAGTCTAATTCTATAACTATACACTACAAAATCTGATTTGCTATGTAGTAGATCGATTTTTTATAAGATAAATAATCAGCACACAATACGTATGTATATAAAGTTGATAAATGTGGGATGCATGCATGATAATACTAAAGTCCATACCAATTCAATTATTATACTATAAAAAATTATAAATATAATTAAAAATACAAATATAGTTGACTTTAATATAAGAAAAAAAATCACAATAATAAAAATCGATATTGTGAAAAAAAATAAGAAAATTATAATTTTATTATAATTTAATGTTTTAATGATTTTTTATTGATAATAATTTAGTTTAAGTGAGTCAAATAATGTGGGATTTATAGGAGGATCCAAGATTGCCTTTTAAGTTTCGACGGCATCAATTTCCTCTTATTATTTAATAGGCAATGACTATCAACAAAAATCATGATCAATTTCTTTTACATGTTGATTTATTTTTGCCAAAATTTATTTTTACACATGACCAGTTGTATATTGCTATTTCAAGAGTTGTAGTCGTAGTTTGAAATTCTTCATTTCTAATGAGGATAGTGGTATCGGTACGACTACAATCAATGTTGTATACAAAGAAGTCTTTCAGAATTTATAAATTCGGATCCAATATTTATATAATATTATTTTTATTTTTATTATTCTTTAATGTTAATTATATGAAAGTACCTTATAAAATATAAATATAAAACATGTTAAACTTCATAAGTGTTGTGAAAACTATATATTTTATCATATATTCTACTAAAAATATTTTATTTATAAAAATGTACTCCCTCTGTCCTGCCGAGTTTGAGGCGTTGCTTTTGGACACGAGAATTAAGGAACTATTGTTTAGTTATGTAAGTATGTTTGTAAATTTATGGTTAAGTAGTTATTTATATAATTAATTATTTCAAATTATTTAAATATAAAATTTAAATTAATTAAATCTGAAGTTTATTTAAAATAATAACATTATTCAATTATTTTAAATATAAAATTAAATTATTTAAGTATGGCTGCAAAAAATATTTTTATTTTTTGAGAAATAAGGGTTATTTGGGATGATTAAAGAAAAATAAGGGTGCAATTAGTTTTGTTAATTAGTGTTGTAAATTACATAATTTTTGTCAAAAAAGGAAATGACTCAAGCTTGGTGGGACAACCCAAAAAGAAATACAACTCAAGCTCGGTGGGACGAAAGGAATATTTAATTTATAATTTTTTTGAATATTTATAATTATTATAATTAATTTAATATTTATAATATATACAAAAAAAATCCGTGCATTGCACGGGGGCAAATACTAGTTATGATTAATCAATCAAAAAATAAACAACTAATTAAAATTAAATATTGTCAATGAGACTTAGCTCAAATGGGGCCGGAATCTCTGAAGTTGTCTCACTTCCGTTCCCACACAGCTTCTTTTTTGACGAGTACTCTTTTTCCCTTTTAAGGATTTTCCGACCAGGTTTGCCTTAAAAGGGTTTTAATGAGGCTCGGCCCTTCGTTTGTTGTTTGTGCACTCAAGGGTTCTTGGTTCTTTTTTCTCTTTCTCCTTTTAATAAAATTTAATTTAATAAAAAGACTTAGCTCAAATGGCAAAGCTAAGATACCCAAATACTCTCCTGTGTGAGAGGTCTTGGATTCAATTCCACCCGCGTACGGTTAATTTTTCCATCTTTGTGTGGGTAGTGGTTCCGTCTACGTTCGATTATTTTTCCACTTTTGTGTGGTGTAGAGGTCCCGTCGGCGTGCGGGTGACTTATTTGTTCATAATAGATACCTCTTGTAATTCTTAAAAAAAAGTGAAACTATAAATATCTAGGATACAGGAACACTTTATAACAAAACAAATGTTAGACAATGATCGTTTCAAATTTAACGAACTTTATATAAAAATAATCAAAATTTATAAAATTCAGAATCGCCATAGAAATATAGAAATATACCTATAAATATGAATATTGAAAGTTATAATCGAATATACACATATGAATAGTTTTCTTTTTATTTTATTGGATCTAGATATGCAAATACATCGCTTAATTATGTTGGGCAAAAAAATAGATTATAATTTTCTTACGTTGTATTATTATGATTTTTCAAGTTAATTTTGTTATTCATACATGGTAGCATTGGAGGTTCAGATTTATCTCGAAACATAAAATAAAATAAATAGATATAAAATTTATGTCGTAAATTCAAAATTAATATGTTTGCAAGTTCATAATATTATATTTCAAATAAACTAAATTTTAACAGGCCCAACCCAATTTCAATGATTATTTCCATTATTTTTATTATCAGGCCCAACCCAATTTCAATTTATAGGAGTCAAGATTGAATCCCCATAATTCATAACATCACTCATAAATCATGCATTTGTCATAAACACAAGATTAAATTTATTTATTGTGTGAACAAACTTGAACTACATATATAACTTGAAACAAGATAATAGAGCAAAACACTGACCTCCATTGTTGGGTTCGAGCAGTGGTTTGCACGAAGAATAAACCTCTTATGCTAAAGCCAGCCAAGCTTATCAATGTATATATAGTCTCACATTTAGGAAAAGCACAGATGTTAATTAATATATAGAGTCAACGAGCCATAAATTGAGACAGAGAGGCGTGTGAAAGCATTTACATGACGTGTGCGTAAAGGCCTAGGGGAATAAGTCCGGGTGGGTTGTTACACATATAGAACATGACATACACATTTACAGTAAATCTTCTTAAATAATATTCATTCCGTTTCAAACGAAATGTTCTATTTCTTTTCGGCACGGGAAATAAGAAATATGTATAAAGTAGATACAGTGGGTTGGTGAGAATTATTTAAATATTAAGTATAGAGAGAGAGTGTATTGCCAAAAAAGGAAACAAGACATTTCGTTTGGGACAGCCCAAAAAGGAAAATAGGACATTTCGTTTGGGACGAAGGGAGTAATTAATATTCTATAAATTAATAAATTTTGTAAATTAATAAATTTCTTCAGCTCGACTTTAGACGATTTTTAAAATCATCAATTTTAATAAAATAATAAAAACAATATTTTTTTTTTGAAGAACTCCTTTACAAATATATAGGTCCTGTCAATATTATAAATTAATAATTTATAAAATATTATCAATAACTTATTAAAATATGAATTTATATATTATTATTGTCTGGATTGATTTTATTCCTACCTTTTCAAATTGCATTTAAAAGTTTTGGCATTGAGTTCTCCAATTACAAATATAAAAATGTGTGTGTGAACCTAGTAGTAGAGTGATATGCTTAAGGCTAAAAGTTTTGGATTTGAGTTCACTGTAGCGCAATCTTTAAATTTACTTATTTAACTGTTAATTGTTAATTTATCAAAATAAAAATAAAAATTGTAAAGAGTTGTTGTTACTCTTAAGGGTTTCTTTTTGTGTGATTGCTTACTATTGTGTTTAATTAGATACAATGAATTGATAGATTCATAAAAATAGATAATTAGTTCTAATAAATTGATAGATACATAAATTTATTTAATTAAACACACATGAATCAATTTAATTTGAATACATTAAAACATTTTCAGCCATATATTTTTTACACATTATAATTTAATATAAAATTTTAAATGCTGAAATTTAGAAACACTCTTTAAGTTAATAATTACTTATTTATCAATATATTAATATATATTTTTATTTTGTCTAATTTCATAAAAGCGTGATTTTTAAAACTATTTTGGTGGAAGGGCAAAACTACCCCTCTTGCTATATAAGACATAAAGTTAGTCATGTTCACACATGGTAAATGTTTAAGATCAAAGGTTTTGAATTCGAATTCATTGTGGAGTGATCTTTAAATTTATTTATTTATTATATTTATTATCTAAAAAAAATTGATCACTTTATTAAGGTAAAATCTGTTTTTCTTTTCGCACTAAATTTTTGTAAGAAAAGGTTGATAAACATAGTATATAAGTATATTTTAAAAAGTGTTGAAATTCAATTGAAATCTCTAAAACATTTATTTGTAAATTGTAAAATACGAAAAAAATTAATGTTCTAGAGTGTCGAAAAATATCTTAAAATATGGAATATCAGGCTTCGTTGTGTGAATATTTTTAAGGTATGCAAATTAATTTAACATTTCATGCATGTTCATGAGTACACAGTTGCGAATTTGCCATTATATATCCCAAACATGATTTTCCTTTTTTTTGTGTGTGTGTTAATGTACTTATATACATGGATAGTCAAAAATATAAGTAGACAAACTTATAAAGTCATACTGGAAAATTTATAACAGAAGTAATCATCTTTGAATGAAAATATCATTTTGCTCGCACGATGTTGACATAAAGTATTGTAATGTTTAAATAAAAGGGATATTTATCGTAAAATACACGAACTTTCAGCAAATTCTAATTTTTTCCATGATTTTTAAAATTTGAAAAAAATAATACTAGTATATCATCTTTCAATTTTTTTTTGATTTTTCCCATGAGTATGAAATAACCCCAAATGAAAATTGATTTTAGGGTTTTTGACTTAAATTCGTTGATACTTAAGCTGATGCATTGGCTTTATTATGCCACTTTTATTATTCGTCGCGCTTAGTTATATATATATATAAAAAATCTAAGTCAAAATCCCTAAAATCAATTTCTATTTGGGGGTATTTCATACTCGTGGGAAAAATCAGAAAAAATAGAAAGGTGATGTATTTTGTTTTTTAAAATTTTAAAGATTATGAGAAAAAATAGAATTTGTTAAAAGTTCGTGTATTTTACAGTAAATATCCCTAAATAAAATGAAAATATTTTTTTTTTACTTGTTTCTTGTACAAATACGGTTTCTCCTCAAAGAAATTTAATTCCTTAAAACTTATTTTGTTCCACACTTTATTTGCCACTAATGGCATTAAATGATGCTTTAATTCATTCTTTATTTTTGTTTCAAATGATTGTTTGATTTGTTCTTTCATAATTCATAGCATTAATTTCATTCTTCCTTATTTGTTCCATACGTTTTTCCAAAAAAAAAATCGTTTAATAGCTATAGCGTTTTTTTTACCCTTTTTTCGACTATTTCTATTTTTTTTTTCATTTTTTGCTTTTCTACATTAAATTTGTTATTTTTTTTATTCTTCTAAAAATTGGTTGATAAGCTTTAATTAAATACTCCATCCGTCCCACTTTAATAGGCTCATTTCTTTTAGACACGGTGATTAAAAAACTTACATTTTAGGAAAAAAAATTGTGCGGTCCACACCAATAAAATGCATTTTTTTATTCAAAATGAAAAACGAGCCTATTCTAGTGGGACATCCCAAAAAGAAAAACGAGTCTGTTAGGGTGGGATGGAGAGAGTACAAGTTTATCAACTATAATTAAAATTTATATACATTCATTTGTAATTTGATATTCCAAAAAATATATTTTGAAGGAAGAAAAATTTTGAAAAAAAATGGGGAGTTGGAGTTTCAAATTATCTTTAATTATGGAAGATTTGACTTCATATTAATTAAGGTACATAAATAAAATTGAAAAAAATGCATGCTCTTAAATACACGAAGTTATACACGGAACTATACAAGAATGTAATTTTATGCCACAAATCTGGTTTTTGGTTGATTTGTTGTTACTATATATAAATCATTTAATATTTAGAGGTGAATATTGTGTGGGTCATACATTTAGATTTCAGTTACAGTCAGTAGGACACAAAATTCTTAGGTTGAATGTTCTTGAGTACATGAAATGATAAAATTAATGCGTTTTTATGTCACAAACCTAGTTTTTTGGTTGATTTGTTGTTATTATAATGTATACTTTCGAATTGGATATTATGTGGATCATACATTTAGGTTTTAGTTACAATAGGACACAGAATTATTAGGTTGAATGTTCTTGAGTACACAAAGTTATACAAAATACTGTACATAAATGCGTTTTTATGCCACAAACTTAATTTTTTTATTGATTTGTTGTTACTATAATACATACTTTAATATTTCCAGTTGGATATTGTGTGTATCATACATTTAGATTTCAGTTACAGTAGGACACGAAATTCTTAGGTTGAATGTTCTTGAATACATGATGTTATATAAGAACTGTACACAAATACGTTTTATGCCACAAACCTAGTTTTTGGTCGATTTGTTGTTACTAGAATTCGTAGTGTGATATTTCGGGCAAAAAATGTATATGAAACTATACAAGAAACTGTATACGACTAGAGTTTATCAATGCACGATTCTTTACACGACTAGGATTTTGTTAACATTGTTCTAGTGTACACGGTTGTGTGCACGGAAATGTACACGATTTATGGTCATTAGAGACGATTTATCGTTCGACCCCCAATTATCACACGTTAGATAGGTCGTCCTAACATAACACATGTACGGTTAAATGTTGAGAGTTAGTCGAGAGCACGTCACCAAATAAGGGTGTAGGCCACAATAAATGTGCATGCACAACATCATTCATTTTGGGAGGCGTGGATTTGAATGAGCCATAGAGCAAAAGAAGAAGAAGAAGAAGAAACATTTGTTCCAAAAGACGGCATAAGAAGAAATATAGTGTTTACCAAAGAAAAGACCATACAAGAAATTTATGTCCTATGCAGAGTAAGATCATCCTAACCGTACATTTTCTTTGAAAATTATGATTTATATCTCAAAATAAACCCACATAACACGAATTTGTTGATTCTTCGATTAAAATTGGTGATCCATAGGACACAAATATTGATGATTCTCCTTATATTTGGTAATTATAATTAGTATTATTGGTGATCAAAGTTATTATTAGAGATTGTAAATAATTTTAAATAATTAGAAATTACTAATCTACTATGTATTCAAATATTGATAATTATACTTATTTTTCACAAATGTTGATATTCCTAAAAATAATGAGACAATCACATGTACTAACATTTTAATCAATTGAAAAGGTGTAGGTCAAAACATATTTATACAATTTACACTTTCTTCTTAATCTTCGTGCAAAAAAGAAATGAGCCACAAATAGTCAGAGAATTTGGACTTGGTTTTAGAAGCAAAAGCCCTAATTTTTAAAAGCACATGATTTTTTTGCTCACAAATACATGGTTAGGATTTTTCAAGACTAGGGATGGCAATTTACCCGCGGGTAACGGATATCTGCGACTACCCGACCCTAATAGGTGCGGGTTTGAAAGGCATTTGATATCCACGGATAGCTTCGTGGTTACAATACACTATCCATTTAGTTCGTGAGTATGTGTTTGGATACTTACTATCCATACTCGCGAAACTCATTTACCCTCGAAAAATACTCGTGAAATACCCGCATAAATACCCGTGAAATACCTGCCAAATAACCGTAAAATACCCACAAAATACCCTTAAAAAATTAATATAGATTTGAACTATGGCTTGTGAATTTAAACATCGATGCAAGATGTGGATTTGAACCATGTGATTTGTGGTGAATTTCTTTTTTTGTGTTAAATTTGTTATTAATTTATATTTAAATTATGTTTCGCGGGTATCCGGTGGATAACGGGTGGCAGGTATCTGACGTATAGCGGGTTGGTGGGTATCCGACGGATAGCGGGTGGCGGGTTTGGATAGCATTTGATATCGACAGATAGTTTCGTGGTTAAAATCCACTATCCATTTAGTTCGCAGATATGGGTATGAATAGCCACTATCCATGCCCGTCGTACCCGATTGCCATCCCTATTCAAGACACGATTCAATATACATTGTGATTTCAATAAAATTTGTAGTATTGTGTATATTCCATTGGAATAGAAGGCGTGCGAACGTGCCAATAAATGTCATGGTGTTAACTGGGAGAGAGTCAAGTACATAGGCGACAACGAGGTTCTTGTATATATATATATAGTTGTAAAACAAATTTGAACAGTGTTGGATGTGATTATATATTTTTCTGCACGACGAGCACTAATAACGAGAGAAGAATAAATGTATCGTTGAGATTCCATACAACGTTGCCCGAGGTCGTGCAAGATGTACTAACTCGGCAGCACATCATGACCACATAAATGAAAGCATGTCACAGGAAGACGAGCTGGTCTTCAGATGAGAAGAAAGATGAGAAAGGACATAAGAAAGAAAGACAAGCGTTTGTTGCCAGAAGATGATATAAGAAAAAATTGTAGTATTTTTCAGAGTAGATGACCATATAAAACATGTATGTTCTATTATCTTAGGCTAAGGATGTCCGCGGTTTGGTTTGGTGCGGTTTGGTATCAAAATCAAACCAAACCGTAAAATACAATTTGATAATTTTTGGAAATCAAATCAAACTATATTAATATTCAAAACCAAACCAAACCAACTATATTAATACGGTTTGTTTACGGTTTTTTTTTTCTATTTCAGATTAATAAAAACATCGAACATCTAAGGTCTTCAAAAATAATAAAAATAAAGTATCATTAATAATAATAATAATAATAATAATAATAATAATAATAATAATAAAGTTGTAACACACTAAGAACTACTCTAAGAGCATCCACATCGGTCGACTCATAGGGCTGACTCGAGTCACCCCTTGCTATGAGTCGACCGATGCAGGCTAAAGGAGCTCGAGTCACAGCGCAATGGCATGAGCTCGGCTCATGCGTTGAAATGTAAGGCGCGTGTTTACACACGCAGTATATTAAAACAAAATGTTAAAAATTTTGAATTCTAACGGCTATACGCTGATTTTAATTTTTTTTTGTTTTTTTTTTCCAACGGCTATTTCAGCCTTTAAATTATTTTTGTTTTTCTTTCCCCACGGCACAATTGCCTTTTTTTATAATTATTTTTCATTTATTCTCCTATAAATACCTACCTCCCACCTCACACTTTTTTCATTCTTCCACACTTATTCTTCCTATCTCCTATGTCTCTCAATTTCAATAGATCCTAACGACTTTACTACACCCAATTATTTTTCTCCTGATTGGACTGGTGATCTTTCCGATCCATGCTCCCATTCCGACCTTTCGATGGTTAATTTTGAGCGACGAGCCTCAAGGCAAAGGCGGAATCACAACCACGGATGCACCGAAAGAAGATAAAGGCCTTCAAGGATTAAGCACGAGCAGTTAGTGCAGGCGACAAGAAGAGTCGCTATACTTACACTCTCTGTTAGACCGATCTCATCGCTCGTGTGTGGATTGAGGAGACCAACGACGCCATCTGTGGTGTCGGCCAGAAAAACGAACACTATTGGGGGCGAGTCGTGGATCGCGTGAACGCCTTGTTGAACGAGTCATTTACCCTCCACTAAATCAAATCGCATTGGGCTCGTGTTAATTTTGAGGTGAAGGTTTGGGAGGCTACGTGGGTCAAAGCCAACGCCAAGTGGCCAACCGGACACTCCGACAATATGATCCGGTAGAAGGTGCAAACATTATACACACCGCGCACCAAGGGCGTTCCATTCAAGTGGTAAAACACGTGGAGGATTTTTCAGACAAATCGGAAGTTCAAGTCGTTGTACCTCGAAGGAGACGTTAATTTATTCCTCCAAGATGAGAAAGACGTCAGAGAGCGGTGAGTTCACTACCTTAGCCTCGGGCGAAGAAATTTCGTCTTCCCAGCCAATAGGTCACAAGGCAGCCAAGACGAATGGCAAGGTGTCGAAAGGCTCGGAAGCTCCTCCCGAGTATGTGGAATTCTTGGGTGAGACGCGCACCTCCCTCGAAAAAATCACTGAGGAGTACGAGACGAAGCATCGTCTCAAGCGAGAGATCCATGACGACCGTATCATATTCATGGATACCTCGAGGATGACACCTGAGCAACTGAAATTCCATCAACAACGGATGACGGCGATTCTAACGAGGCAAAGAGGCAAAAATTAATGTAACAACTAAAAAAGTGTTAATACTAAAAAAATGTAACAACTATCTCCACTAAGATCAATTTTATAATCCGAGTTTCAACTATGCTTTGAACGGAAGGAAATCCGATTGTCTTCAAAAAGAAAAGGAGCAGTGGCATTTTTTCTCGAATTTGTGGAAAGCTGAAAATAGATAATTAAGAAAAGGAAGGAAAGAAGATATGTATTTCTTTGTGTCGTCGATCAAACAGCTCCGGTTAGTTTGAAATGTGACTCCCAAATTCTCGAGTCAATTTACAAGTACATACGAGATTCTTTATTATAAACATATTGACAACGAAAAAATAACGAGCACTATCAAACAAGGGGGGTTAAAACCAGCCATTTTCGAAAGATTAGGGTATACTAGTATATCAGCGTGCACGGACCATAATATATTTATTTATTTTTTAAATTTTAAATTATATAAAAATATTAAAATATCATTATTTATAAATTATATTAATAGGTAACAAAAAACATCATGTAAATATAAATATTAATATTTGATTCAAAATAGTGTAGAATAACAATATTATTAACATAATGAGTATAATATTAAATTTTATGATAGTATGAAATTTATAGAATGTAAAATAAATAATTTAGTTAATCTCATTTTGAACAAATAACACTAAACTATCAATATAACAAAACAAATAGCCGTCATTTAATACAACAATTTTGGGCTCGTAAAATTCAAATTGTATTATTATTAAAAGTTCATATGTAACTAGCCCAAAACTAATTAAAAATTAAAAAGAATACGAATAATATAAAAATAAAAATATAACAACAAATATATATAAATAAATAAATAATTCGTATGAATAATTAAATAAATCTATATAATATTTAAATTATAATTTTAAGATGTATAACTAATTTTTTATTTACAAATTCATATTAAGATTAATTCATTTTTTTATCTTTAATTGCATTAAAAACTACTATAATTTAAAAATATTTAAATTTAAAATAATTATAATTAAACAATCTTTTTTTTTGTAAAAAAATGACATTTGCTAATTTTTTTCATCAACAAACGAAAACAAAATTAAAAAATAATAGTACTCCCTCCGTCCACGAAATGTTGTCCTAATTTGTCATTTTAGTCCGTTTACAAAAAATTGTCATAATCTATTTTTAGGAAATTTGTGGGTACCTTTCTCCACTTACTAACATGTGAGCCCCATTTTCCACTTACTAACTTAATTATCTTTTTTCACTTTTCTTCATTTGCGGATCCCTTTCTCCACTAACTAAATAAACAATATAAATTTTCTTAAAACTCGTACCTTTCTCCCATACGACAACATTTCGTGGACGAAGAGAGTATATAATGTTCAATATTTTAGATAAATGAGAGAAGAAAAGTTAATTTCAACACTTTAAACCATCACAACTTATTCATTTCAAATTCTTTCTTTATAATTCTTACATCAAATTAAATATCTTCTCGTAATCTTTACTTTAATATCCATATTGAATATTTTTTCATAAATCAAAGTTAATAATTTCTTAAAAAATGGTAAAAAAAAATTGAGAGGGGAGAGAAAATTTGGAGGTAAAAAACTTCTCTTCAACACGCCTAGGAATATATGTTCAAAAAACAGAAATGGAAGCACATCTTCCAGCAAATAAGTGCTATACATGAAGAACACCAACAATGAAAACACTCGACTCTAGAAGAGGCACACATTTTACAATAAACTAGATGTGTTAGCTGGATCATTTTTACACCACGGACCAAACGGGAGTCGCCTTCCGGAAACTAAGCACTAGCAGCTTGCATACATCAATCACCAAAAACCAACACTATGCGTTAACTGAAATTTTTGATCAAATAAATTTTTGTTAGAAGAATACTAAAATCAAGTAAATGAAAAGAGGGAGGAGAGGCATATACATTCTATCAAATACTATTCCACGCCAACTAAGTCAGATAAGTTCAAGCAGAAGAAGCTCCAAATACGATTGTCTTATTCCAACACAGCACCATTTTCCTCAACTTTGTCATCAGTTCCAGCATCCTGCAGCAGTGAATTAGGAATTAGTTTCTTACAACTTATAGAAGTAAAATAACATCGATGGTCGTAGAAGACAAAGGCATAATAACTCGAATGAAGTCTGACAATAACCAACAGATAATGAAACATTATAAGCCCGATGAATGGAGCATAAAATTTTTAATCAATTACAAGTACAACCCTCATCTATCAAACATTTCTTGGATCACACCTTGAAGACACCAAGAGATTTGCACAATCTAACACTTAAATAAGTTGAGCAGTCGAACACCCTAACAGTGATATTGAGCACAGAGTTACTAATAAGTTAAATAAGTTGTTAGTTTCCAAAATAAGCAGTGATGTGATCTAAACTTCAACCAGCAGGAGCATTCAGCATATTAGCAATTCAGACGTATTTATATAATTTAAATAACAAAAACGTAGAAGAGGCAAAATTAGGAACATCACTTCTGGAGGAATATGTGAATTATGTAAATGAAAGAGACACCGGGGAAGTTAATTTAATTCCTCAAATATGTTGTAGATCCTAGAAATGAAACTGAAACACACTGCAGCCTAACAACAAATAATCTTTAGGACTTCTATTTGCGTAAAGAGGAAATAATATGCATTTTTATGACGATAAACTACCTCATTGTTCCCTGTGATCCTTTCAACGTTAAATTTTGTTACTTCTTCAATTGTTACAATTTTATCTATATAGACTGTGGTCTCTGTGGCAACTGGAGTTTGATCAAATGGTTCGACAGCATGATCAACCTTGGATGAGTTCGAATACTTCTGTGGCGAACTGCAGAAGAGGGGAAAATTGAAATTGAAATTGAAATTGCAATAATAAATAAATAAAGACCAAGTATGCAGTAGAATGATCATGAAATAATATAAGTCAGTAAGAACTTATTTTTGTGGAACAAGTACCATGGCGTCATATCTTCTGATCCATGATCTGTTGTATCATTTTCTTTCTTTCTCTTTTTGTTACTATGTCTCGGCTCAAGAATTGTATCAGCACATCGTTTGAGCCATGAGAGAGGAGCAGAGAGGGGAGAAGAAGACTTATTGGGCTCTTTTCTACCAGATGTATTATGTCCAAACCCATTGTTAACCATCCCATTTTGATCCAAAACATTTTCTGTCGGTTGACTCACAAATCTTTTACTGGCAGTTTTCTGATTCTTTGATAGCAAGTTAGATTGCATTTCGTGTACTGCAATAGTGTCTAATCGTTCTTTTAAATCCTCCAGCCCTTTCAATGTCTCGATCTGAGAAATAATTCCCTCTCTATCAGCTCTTAGTAACTCCCTTTGTTTCTCCAACTTCTCCCTCTGTACCTTCAGCTCCTCTATTGAACTATTCAGCTCAGCCCATTCTTGGTCCCTCTTTTCACGATCTCTATTTATCTCTCTTCTTTCATCATCAAGTCTCTTCATTTCTGAGTTTACATGTTCCAGTTCCTTCCCAACTCTTTCTTTAAGCAAATTAATATGCTGAAGTTCTTTCGTTTTTTCTTCCTCGAATTCTTTCTCTCTTTCTGCAAGAATATTCTCAATTTCTTCACGTCTCTTCTCAATACAATTATTCAACTCCTTCTTCTGCATCTCAATATCCCGCAAGAAATCTTCGCGTTCTTTCTGCATCTTACTAAACCACTCAGTACGTTCATTCTCAAGGTCTTTCATGAATGACTCCCGGTCCTGGGAGAGCGACTCAAGATCACGTTTATATTGGTCTCTCATTTCATCCTTCTCTGCTTTCAAGCTTTCACGCTCATCATTAAGATATTTAGAGACACTTGATCTCTCCTCAGCAATACGCTCTGCTTCTTTTACAAGCTGTTCTCTTTTTTCATCAATTAGCTCCCACTCAGCTTCAAATTTTGCCTTCTCTGCTTTCAAGCGGTCTGCCTCAGCCTCATGTTCCTGTTTCTGCGCACTAATATTATCAATCTCTTCTTTTAGTCTCAATTCTAGCTCAAGTAATTCATTTCTTTCAGTCCTCATTGCATCCATATTCTCCTCTGCATCACTGATGTGTTTCTTCTTCTCCTCCAGCAAATCAGAAGACTTTTTAAGATCAAGCTTCATCTGGTGGATCTCTTCCTTCTCTTGTTTGAGAGAACGTCCCTTCACTTCCAACTCTTCTTCCAGAGTGCAAAGATTCTTTTGTTTCTCTTCAACTAAACTTAATCTCTCTTCCACTTCTTTCTCTTTTTCTTTAAGATGCCTTGATGCAACATCCAATTCCCTTTCTTTTTCTGAGATGAAGTCCTCTCGTTGTGTGATGTCAAGTTCTCTCAATTCCCATGCCCGCCTCTTGGTATTAATCTCCTCTTCCAACAATTTGCGCTTCATTTCTGCTTCAGCCTCATAAGCAGAATTCCTTATTGCCAAGTCTGCTTCGTGATTAGAAATTACTTGTCGATTATTATCCTGAAAGCGATATCAAGGGGAAATCAAGATTCAGAAAGATGAAGGTTAGTTTCATAAGAAAATAAAAGACAGGATACTGTTAAGTAGGCTCCATTGCTCGGTTCTAGATATATCTTGAGACAAAAAAACCTACTTGGTAGAACCAAGTGGTATTGCATGACAGTCACATTCTAAAACTAAAAAGACAAATTACAACAACTAACCACTGAACTGCTAAAAAAAAAAAAAAAAACACTTCTGAAAAAGTTTCATGTATCAAACATTTAGCAAACATATAATATTGGTACTAGAGAAAATATAATGCAAAAGTCCATCATGAGTTATGTTTCATGTATGAAAGGATCAATATTAACACACATACGATAAAATGGTACCATACGAAGGACAAAACAGTGAGAATATCATTGCCATATGTCACTATGTTTCTGTTGTGTGCAGAACTTTTAATTATTGTAGTACAGTTGATTTTTCTATTATATTCAGAAAAACCAGAAAATTCCAATACTCCACCAACACCTATGTTGAAATTTAATATGTCAAAAGAGAATCACAGAATGATTCATTCTTTACTATGATACTGCTCAGTGGTTCAGTTTCCAGTTCCAACAATTTTCACCAGAAACCATTTTGACTCCATCCATCCATGGGAATAAACTTACAGATTCTTTGCTCGTCAGTTTAGCTTGCATCAGAAGTGCCTCTTCCTCCTTCTTGAGAAGATCACATTCTCTTTTGATAACAGCCTAAGGGTGCAAGAGTGAAGTACATGAGAAAATTTATGTTCAAGTTAGACTATGAATGCAGCTTAAAAATGAAATATGGTCTATTAACATCAAAACGAAAAATAGTGATATAAATCAACCTCCTCTCTTGCTGATAAGGAACTTGCTTTTAGCTCTAGAGAGATTTTTTCTTCACTTAAGGACATACGCTCTTGGGAAATGCTTAACTTTAAATCATCAAGCTCCCTCTCAAATCTCTTCAACTCTTGTGTTTTATTTAAAACATACTCTTCTCTCTGGTTCAACAAAGCTTGTGCATCCAGTAACCTTTCTTGCGTTTGCTGCATAACTTTTTGCCTTTCAGATAGGGATTGCCTCTCGAGCTGAATTTCTTTCTCCTTAGCTTCAAAACTAGAATGATAATGATGAAAACATGACATCATCAAAGAAAACAAAAGTAATGCAAAAGGCTACATAAAGAAAACAGAAGCACGTCTAGATATGGCCAATCCCAACCAAAAGTAGAAGAAAAGAGACTGTTCAAACAAACCAAAATGCATCCACAATACCACCTTAATTAAGCTAACATACTTCCAGACACCAGTAAATAGATCCCTGTTTTTATAATTTTATAGTATGAAAACAGTGTCGACATAGCAAACTATCTGAATATAACTAAGACAGGTAAAAGGGGCGAGCATGGGAAGTCAGCTTTTTTGGATGCAGGAGAAGATTACCAAGTACCAACAAGAACTTACTCAGACTTTGACGACATGATGCGTCTCCTTAAGTCATCTTCACGTTCTTCAACTTCATGCAGCTTTCTTTCAGCCGTTCGATGATACCTTGTCGCTTCTGCTTCAAGTGACTCTGCTGCGCGCTTTTTCTCCTCAGCCTCTGTTAACTTCTTCAGGGCGTCTTCCACCATACTTCTTGCTTCTGCAAATTTACTATCAGATGCCACCTTCACTTCTGCATACTCAGCACGCATTTCGTGCAAGGTCTTCTCAATCTACAGAAATTCTCAGATTATAAACACATAAATAACCTACAGAAACGATCGCTAATAAGTGGAGATGAAGAGGAAATACATTCTTAACGCATTCTTTCTCAATGCCAAGAGATTTCTTGAGACTATCTTCTCGTTTTCTAGCATCAGCCATATTGGAGACATGAGAAGCCCGTTCACGCTTAATATTCAGCTCAGCAGAATCAGCAATAGATTTAGCTTCATCATACTTTGACAGCCATTCATTTCTTTCCATAATGACTAGGCCCATGTGATGCTGGTGCTCATATATCTGATAAAAGTTGACAAGGCACATCAAACAGAAATATTAGAACATCGCAAAAGATCAAGCTAAATGGATTAAATTAGAGAATTGCACGCATTCATTTTTATGAGACTGGATTACTTAATACTCAAAAATGTTAAAGGTAAACATCACAGTTTCTAAAAACAGCCAATACAAAGAAGTTAATGAAATAATCCCGCCTTCAAATCAAACATCAATTTCACCCCTTTCTTTAAAATAGCATAACTAAGGTAAAATCAAAACCTAAATCACAATCTTCTCAACCAAAGGGAAACAAGAATAATTATAGTAAATGCACGCACTAGAAATTCAAGAAAATATCATAATCGACAAGGATGATCCGTCTACAAACACAAATAACTTAGTTTTAGTAAAGCGTAAAAATAAAATAAAAAAATTAATAATAATAGTAGTAATAAAAAGCTGTAGAACGAGACCTCGGCTTCTAGTTTGGCAATATAAGCAATGAGTGCCGCCTTATCTCTCCGTTTAATCGAATCTTCATCAAAACCTGCTTCTTTGAGTCGTTTCCATAGGGATTCATCGCTTAAGGGAGTTTTCAAAACCCTAGATGAACCAGAATTTGGGGTCACTCCAAATGTTACGGAGCTCCGCGGCGTCACCGCCAGTTTCTCCGACCGCGAAGCCGGAGTTGCCATAGACGGATCAAATCCGAAGCCTATTTCTTCTCTGTAGCTGTTTAAAATCTCTCTTGCAGAATTGAGTGAATTTTGAGCTGGGGATTCGCTCAACTTCAGTTGGCTATCTTTTTTTTTTTCTCACTTCATGTGAAAGTTTGTGGACTCCACAACTAAGCACTCTCTCTCTCTCTCTACTTTTTTGCTTTAGTTTATTTGCTCATTCTTGATGCGACGACGCCGTATCGGATTCGAGAATAGTATATTGCTTTAATTGCGTGATTAGATTAAACTTTCAAATTTAATCTCATTGGATTTTAAACTTTCAAATATATATTGGCACCGGATACAGTCTGGATTGTGATTTATAATTGCTGCTTATGTCAATTATGAGTTTCCATAATTAATAAACAATAAATTTGTGTAGTTTAAATAAAATACAAGGAACAATTATAGTTTAATGTCTAACTTTTACTCCGAGTTTAAAAAATGATCAGATCTTCAAATATTTGGATGATGTTCATATATGACGTTGATGAGGAGTAAGGATCCCATCAGCCATCCTATTCTAAAAAAGGATCGGCGGCGCCGACTTAGGGCCTTTAACACACGCGATTCAGAAAGAATAGATGCACCACACGATCATCCAAACAAGTAAGCGGCACAGACCTAAGGCATTACAGGCTAAGAAAGGAACTGGTCCAAACTCTAAGCACACCTGACTCGGAAGAGCAGAGTTGCGTCACACAATGATCAAAACAAAATAACGGCGCCGATACAAGTCGGCGCAGACTAGACTAGACTAGACTAGACAGCGCGACGTTAAAGCAATATCCGGAGAAGACTCAAAGAAAGAAATAACTCCGATAGGAATAAGGACTAAAAAAGCAGCGCCGATGAAACTCGACCCAATAGAGTCAGCGCAGACAAAAGGAAGGGAAGCAGCCAACGTTGAAAGCTTGGAAAGAGCACGTGTTTGGCAAAAAGCTGCAAAGCAATTAGAAAGTTTGTTAGATGAAAGAGAATCATTCACGTACACCGCATGTGGAGTGCGTGAATGACTTGTAAAGACCCTTTTACCCCTCGCCCTAATGTAATTCTATAAATACGCCCTGTAACTCGTTATAAGACGGACAATTTTTACTCTAAGATTTTTGTCTACAAGTTTCCGAGTTAGCTCTCTTTCATACTGCAATACAGGTTACTCCGATCTCCTTTTCCGGCTTGTTTAGATAGGTTTGAATGTTAAGTTTCACCAGACGTATTAGAGTCAATATTGACTCCGACAATGTTGGGTTGAATGTTGATAATATTCATATTGTCAATATTTTTAGGAACCAGCCAACATTTCAAAGTCTGTCTTGAAGTTGTACTTTGACTCTCTATTTGGTAACAATACATAATTAATCTTTATCTTCCTTTCACGTTTTATTATTCTTTGGTTGTGAAATAAGGGTCTTGTGGTGGTTGACCACGTTCTTAATAAGTGGAATGGTGGTTAATCATGGTCCAAAATAGTGGGCAGTTTGTTCTTAATAACTGACAGTTTTTTGAAAGAGATTGCAGTGGTTATAGGAAGCTTCTGGAAGTGTGGAGTGGGGCAAACTAACCACGACTTGGAAGTCTATAAAAGCGGCAGGAAGCATCTCTCATTCTTACGTTTTGAAAGTGCAATTTCAGCGACATAACATTCACTCACAACCATCTCGTCATTTTCCGGTTGTTAACGTGACATCGGTTCTTCAAGGATTGCTTTGACAAAGGAGGCTTAGGCAGACAATCTGTAAAGGCTCACTTTGTATTGACGGGAGGTCAAGGGCAAGAATTGAAGTATAAGGACATTGGAGCGTAGCAGGTTGTTTTGTTTTGTCCGATTAACTTTTGTTATTCGGTTGTTTCGGTTTTTGTATTGAGTTAATATTCTAGTGCAGTGAGTAGATAGGTTGATTTATCTTAGGCAGCTAATCTGTAAAGATAGATCACCAAAAGATCCAAATCTATACTTTATATTGTTGATGATCATAGTGAATTTAGCCTTAAGACACTCGCGGATTATAGTTATATAATCCGTGAAAAAATATTTCTATGCGTTGCTCATTTTTGCTCCATGTGTTGTTTAAATGTTATTAACATTATGTTGATAACATCCAATCTAACATTATTCTACAAATTACACAGTTTTACTTTTTGGTAATTTGGGGCACTAGACTCTTTCAACGCAGAACTTCAAGAGTGGAAATTTAATTAGTCATTAAAATCACACGTGGATATTTTATAAAATTGAAACTTGTAGACGGTAAGATGAAAAGAAAGTTGCATTATATATTTTGGGTTAGTTGCATTATATATTCGGCTGTTTCGGTTTATTCGGCTGTTTCGGTTTCTGTCTTGAGTCAACATTCTAGTGCAGTGAGTAGTTAGGTTGATTTATCTTAGGTAACTAATCTGTAAAGATAGATCATCAAGAGATCCAAATTTGTACTTTATATTGTTGATGATCATAGTGAATTTAGCCTTAAGACATTTACGGGTTATAGTTATATAATCCGTGAAAAAATATTCATGTGTGTTACTCATTTTCTCTGCATGTTTGTTTAAATGTTATTATGTTGATAACATTCATTCTAACATTATTCTACAAATTACATAGTTTTACTTTTTGATAATTTGAGGCACTAAACTCTTTCAACGCAAAACTTCAAGGGTGGAAATTTAATTAGTCACTGAAATCACACGTGTATATTTTATAAACTTAAAACTTTTAGACAGTAAGATGAAAAAGAAAGTTGCATTATATATTTTGGGTTAATGGCATATAAATTAGTATTAAAATTTTAATAAATTTTTTATATAAAAATTTAAAAATATTTATTAAAATTATTTAATTATTATTTTTTCTTATTTTACATACTCACTTATTTTTTATCGTGCGACATGACATAAATATACTAACGTGGCATATATATATATATATATATATATATATATATATATATATAATCATGTGAAAAAATATAACTGATGTTATATTATGTGACGTTATATTATGTAGTTGGATGAAAACGCGACATCATTTCAAACCTAAAATTTGGAGGGAAGCGGGCGAATATGTAAAATGAGAAAAAATAATAATTGAGTAATTTTAATAATAATTTTAAAGTTTATGTGCAAAATGAAAATTTATTTAAAGTTAAATAAATTAGTCTTATTTTTTTTTTTTTTTCTATTTCACAAAAACGAGTGTTTTGTTGTTCGGGTGAATAAAGCAATTTCCACCTCATTTCATTAAAAAAATGATGTGTGATTTCAACGAGAAAATTCGGATTTCCTATCCCGAAAGTTTGTTCATGTGTCTACATGAAATTTCGTCAAAAAATTCATATCATAAACTATACAATGAATTCAAAATAAAAACCATGCTTCACAAACGTCTTTATTTGTTTTCCTTTTAACTTATTCAACAATTCGTAGCAATTAGTTATGGCACTCAAGTTATGTTTTGTTTTTGTTTGATTTCAGCTTCTGGAAATGGAGGTTGGAGATGAGGCTCTGGACACGTACGCCCCATGGATCTGAATTCACAATGATGACAGTATAAATGAACTTAAAGCAATTTCTCTAATTCATATTCATTAAAATAGTAGTAAAAGATTTATTTTTTTTAGATGACCTTTCAAAATGAAATATTGCAGTACAAGGATTTGATGAAACATTGAATTAGTATTGAGATATTTTGTGACGAAATATAATAGTATAATTTGATTGATTCTATGGTAGTATCTTATGCTTTTAATGAGCTTTTGATTTCTTATAAGGAGTGATTATGATGAATAACGACTTAGCAAGTTGGAAGAACTTTTCAAGGCAGACTGACAACTTCGATTTCGATCGGTGATTAGTACGTCGATCTATACGCAATATATTTATTTATTTTTCAAATTTAGAATATTAGAGGCAAATAAGAGAAAACAAAAATTAATTTTGACACTTTACAGAATCATAAATTATTCATTTTAATTTTACTTTTTATAAAAGATCTTCTTCTCGTAATCTTTAATTTAACATTCATATTGAATATTTTTTCATGAATCGAAGATATTTTTTTTTAAAATAATTAAAATAGAAAAAGAAAAAAAATAAGAAAGAAATTTTGGTGAGAAAAAAAAAGAGAGATGATAGAGGAAATTTTGAGGTAAAAAAACTCCGATTTTATATTATATATAGATTATAGATAGATTATTTATTGTTCGAAAACTGGAGTTGGGCAAGGATATGGGCCTGTAGGTCCAGCTCATCTAATACTATGTTGGGTCATTCTAAACACAGCCCCCATTTTACTCATCATAGCCCTTTAAATAATAATAATAATAATAATAATAATAATAATATTATACCCCAATAGCTCTCAATTTAAATTAATTATCTTTTCGTTTAATTTTTTTTGGTCGACATTAACAGACCATTATAATTCATTTTTCATTCTGCAAATTCATTTGAACTGTTTCAAAATTTTGGATAAACACATAAATTATTACAATTAAAATCAAACACTTGGAAACATGATTAATTAGGAATATCACCATAATTTTGATAAAAACATGCGAATTGTTGAAGCAATTGTGAGGGGTAATGACGACTATTAAGGAGAATTTGAGAAATGGTCTCAATTCACGTCATTGCAAAAGAATTATATCTCAAAAGGAAGCCTTATTCGCACGAGGTGATGGTGTTTGTGAAACTATTGCTGCGAAAAAAAAACAATGAAAGTGAATATGAAGATTAATAGGCTGGAAACAAGGTAATAAGAAAAAGAGTAAAAGATTTACATAACAATCAACCACAGAGCAAATTCCTTCTCTGTTTATTTTCTCCAATTCTGAAATGTGATGCATCTTGTAAATTTACATTTGATTGGTAACTTGGTTGATGATTGATGAAGGGAGAGAAAAAATTTGTTGGTTTTTTCTTCCGTAAAGCTATCATGATTCTGGGTATTTGCACTAAATGAGGCTACACAGATGAAAACATGGACAATATTATAATTTTATTAATATTTTTATTTTTATTTTTAAATAGGGGGCTATAAAGAGTAATGTGGGGGCTGTGTTTAGAATCACCCTACTATGTTTTAGCAGTTATATTCTGTTCATAGATCGTCGGCTAGAAGCTAGCATATGGGCCCGGCCCAGAAATGCGTTAGTATTTGAATATCCAAAAAGGTTACTCAACCCAAAAGACCAGGGTTCAATTTGAAAAGTTTTTTTTTGGGTAAAACCATATGAAAAATAAATATATATCCAGTATAATAAAATTCACGCACACAAAATCTTCATACTGGAACAGAAAAATGACCATAGAGGATAAATAAATATTTTGACATAGAGAGAAACAGTATTGGCGTTAAGGAAAGGGATGGGGAAATATACCGAAAATTAGGTATACCGAAAAATACTGTGAAATACCGAACTTTTCGGTAAGGTATGATACCGTACTGAAGATTTTCGGTAAGGTAAAGGTATATGTTTTCCAAATTACTGGTGTATACCGATACCGCGGTATATACTGTAAAAATCTATGAATACCGTATTAAAGGTATATATGGAAACAAGGTATGATACCGCATCACCGGTATACCGGTATATACCGAAACAAGGTATGAAAATAATTATAAAGAGTTAATGTATAATTATAATTATGTTTGTAATTATAAAATAAGATGCAACTAATTTATATAAAATTTTACAATGATATCAAAATAATTATAATTTTCAAGTACATTTTTGAAAAATAAATAAATGAGGGTAAAGATAATCAAATGATATTAAAGAATGTATTTTATTTATATAATCAATAACTAATGTTAATTTTCTAAAATAAATTATACCTAACTTATAACATTAATATAATTTATTATATAATATATGAATATACAAGTATGAGGCTATAAATATAATTAAATGATTTAAAATGAACAATATATAATAAATATGTAATATAATTTAATGTAATCGAATTATAGTATTGTTTAAATTAATATTATATTTACCTTATGTGAATCGCATAATTATATTGTATAGTCTATAATTAAGATTATTGTTTTAAAATACGCTAATTAATTACATCTAACTTACAACATCAATATAGTTTGATATATAATACATGAATATACAAGTATGAGGTTATAAATATAGTCAAACAATATATAATACATATGTTATACAATTTAAAATAATTGAATTATAGTATTAATGTTTATATTAATATTATAACATAGTTATAATATAATATTAATCTTACGTAAGTTACATAATTATATTGTATAGTCTATAACTAAAGATTATTTTTCTAAAATAAATTACATCTTATTTATAACATCAATATAGTTTGATTTATAATATATGAATATAAAAGTATAAGACTATAAATATTTATACAATTTAATATAAATGTAGGTACTGTTTATTTTATTGTTATCTTGTGATATATTTTAATTATTATGACATTATTATATGTGTTAATTAGATGTTGTTTATTACGTAAATAAGTTTTAAAAAATTAAGTTGTTGGTATACTGTAGCAAATTTTATCAATTTTGGTATGCCGATTATTTTGATATACCGTAAAAGTACAATATACCGAAACACGGTACGGTAAAAGTATGAGATTTTTTTCATACCATAATTAAGGTATACCGGACTAAAGTATACAGTAACTAAAGATAAAGTAAATATATGAGATTTCTTCATACCGAAGGTAAATGTAAGGTATAAGGTATGACCAATTTTGAAAGGTATACCGTGCCGTCCCACCCCTAGAGGAAATAAAATATGCCAACGTTTATGACACTTGCAAAAAATGTTCCGGTATTTAAATCATACATATATATTGATACCCAATGTTTAGATAGTGTCGTAATATATTCCAATTTACATTGTTCGATCTCGAAATATTGACGTGTCGTGATGTCACTAAAGAAGGAGATTGATAGGTGGAACGAAATTATGCACCGGAATGTTACAAATTTATTCCACAGATAGATGACAAATTAATTTTACAAGACCAAAATATGGGATTCCGAATATTTTTTATGACAATGTCTGAACATAAAAATTTGAATATAATCGGGTGTATTGTACAAATGGATTGACCCGCATGAGATCCTGATCTCATCCTAATCTAAACCATTTAAATGACACTATTCGATTATACAAATGACACTACCTATAATTGACATAGTAGCATTTTAAAATATTATAGTGTCATTTTCAATCTTATAATATTATTTAGGGTGCATTTACTTTGATGAATAAATTTATCATAGAAAAATTAGGGATAACAAAAATTTATGCCTTTAAATGTCTCATTTCTTTTCTCATATTTATAAATAAGAGAAGTTCACTATTGAAGTGAAAATAAGGAAGGAAAAATGGTGAATTTTTCTTTTGTACAAAATGTGGAAAAAGAAATGAGGCATTTAAAGGCATAAATTTTTGTTACTCCTCATTTTCCCATGATAAATTTATCCATCAAAGTAAACGCACCCTTAAAATATTATAATGTCATTTACAATCTAATTATAGTGTCAATTACAAGAAGTGTCATTTATATTTTTGAATAGTGTCAATTATAAACAGTGTCATTTACAATGTTATAGTGTCATTTATACATTTCTGAATAGTATCAACTATACACAGTGTCATTTATATGGAGTGTCATTTGTATAACAGAATGTTATAGTATATATCATTTATATGCAGCGTCATTTGTATAACAGAATAGTGTCAATTATAGATAGTGTCATTTGTATAAACGAATGATGACATTTACACGATTTTGGGTAAGGATGCGGATTCGAATCAGAATGCGGATCAAGGTCTGAGTGCTGGTCAACCCGATTATACGGTACACCCGATTGTACCTAAGACCACCTCATGTCTGAAACATTTTCCTATATAATGCGCATTAATGGTGATCGTTGTTTTTTTTTTCTTTTTTCTTTTTGAAAATTACAAGAGGTATCTATTATATAATTAAACAAATCATCCGCACGCAAGCGGAACCACTATTCACATAAAATTGAAAAAATTACACTGTATATAGGTGTGGATTAAATCCTAGACCTCTAAAAAAAATCTTTGGATAACTCAATTTTACTACTTGAGTTAAGTCTTATTGACAATGGTGATCGTGTTCTAGCATAACATTGTAGAATTCTCCCCATTTATATATTCTTGAAAATGGAGGTATGAATAATAACAAATGAATTTATTCTAGCAGAAACGTCATCGTACGGTAGGAGCAAAGGTTATTCCAAATTTATAGTTTGAATAAAATGGAGAAAAAAGTGTCAAGTGTTCTGGAAGTATGGATGTGTTAAAAGAAGAATATTTTGACATTCGGAAATGATGATGATAAGCTTGGAATATTTTTTAGAATAAAAGGTATGTCGCACTTACTTTTTAACGACTTTTCAAGAATAACATCAATGGAAAATTTAGATATACTCATTAACATGAATCTTGTAAATGCGATCAAAAATATTTTATTTTCTTTGCGGTGCGACTTTAAGATGTATAAGTGTGTCTAATATATTATATAGATTTAGAACATTAATTTTGCTAATAATTGTGTCGGATTATCTCATAGATTCGATCCAAGTTTATCTTTAATGATATATTTTTAATTTTATTAGTGTTGAATTGTGCGTGGATCTGAGTATATGAATGTGTCAAAAAGTTTAATACAAAACTAATTTCGGATAGCATATTTTCTTTTGAATAAGGTATAACTTTATATCATCTTATGAATAGTATGATAATATATTATTATTATTCAAAACAAATAAGGTATAAAAAATGTAGGAGAAATCATCGTCCTTTGTTTTCTATAATTGATGAAAGAATATTGCTGAATTTGAACTCGGAACTTTTCTTTGATTGTAATAAATTTAAAAAAATAAAAAAAGAGCAGCCATCTGTTAATGAATTTTATGGGTATGGTTTTCCAGTCAATAAGAAAGCACGCATATGTTTGTGTAGATTTTTATATTTGAATTAAATCTGGTCGTATTTTCAAGGCCAATAATTTTGACGAGGGGATAGTGTTTCAAATCGACTTTAATTTGTGGCCGAATTTTCATGGTGTCCTGATTAATTAAATTTATTCCAGAAAAAAACAATACTATTCTCCCAGCGCTACAAAAATTAATGTATTAGTTAGGCAATATTGAATATAGGAAACAGGCTATATACATCTCTTAAGCTTTTTTTTTTAGGGATACATCTCTTAAGCTTTTGAATACAAACATACATAAATAAATTAAAAAATGAACAAATGTATGAACTCAAAAAACACGTTACTTTATTGAGAATTGATTCAGGTATAATGCTATCTTTCGTGAAAATGAGAATTGATATGAATAGTGTGCGTGTGTTGGCCAAGGGGTAATGGGTTAATGCGTAAGGCCAAAGATCTTAGGTTCGAGTCCCCTGTGGTGCGGCCTTTAAATTTCTTTATTTAATACTGTTAATTTATCAAAAAAAAAAAAGAATCGATATGAATAAGCTAATACAAACTACGATGTACGGATAACCATTTAGATCTTGATTTGAATTTTGGAGGGAACGAAAATTTCACTAATTAATTGAATTACCAACTTATTCGTGAATTTATACTGACTTATTCATTATTTTCATTTATCAAGAAAAATAATATTTTCATTTAACTCACCCTTACTCTATGTATATATATAAAGTACGTATAAGTATTTGCACAGTATTGTGAGAACTCTTGCACAAAACGTGTATTTAAAAAACATACTATAAGGTGTTAAAGTATATGCATTGCAATTATGCACCAAAAACCGAGTTACTTTATACTGTCTTTTTTATAAAAAATAAAAATAAAAAAGGATCAATAATGATTCCTTATTTTACCTTGTAGTGATTTGACATGTGAGAACTGTACAAGAGTTCTTGTGAAAAGAATTTTTTTATTTGAACATCTTCCTATATATATAATGCATTATCAAAGAATATAGTATATAATTATATTTACGAATATATTAATATGTATACAAAAATGCATTGACACTATAGTAATATGTACATAAGGATTGTGATCTACATAATCCTAATCCATTGAAGGATTAAATGCAAATTATATTGGAAAAAGAAAAAAAAAAGGAAAAAAATGAACAAAATCCTTAAAAGCACAGAGGAGCATGCGAAGGGTAAACCTCGATAAAACCTCTAGAATGGAGAAAAAAAAGTGTTTGTAAAACAAAGAAAAAAAGTAAAAAAGACAGTAATCAAAGCCTAAGCTTCGGACAAATCATTGAATATATTCGTATGTATATATTAAAACAACATATACATACAACAACGTTAGTATTTTCCTTTTGGCGATCTTGTATTGATATTTAAATTCGTATTAACAATTAATACACAATTATGCGTCATAAAGATTAAAAATGAACACCCTTTCTCCTATAAAACTAGACACGAGTTTAACATGGCTCTATATATTAAGATCCATGTCTAACTAATAATAATACATGTTAAAATGTATTTTCTTATTTTCCGATGATTAAATTGCTTAGTATTCAACGAACCAATGATGAGGGACTAATATAATCTTGAGACATCATGAAGCTCGTGAATTTATATCATGATTGGTGCACACATTATAAATATCTATCGAATCAAATTCTTTATGTCCTCATTGTTTACAATTATTGCAGCAATCGAGATTATTCTCAATTTTCTAATTCGAAACTGAGACTTTATTTAGTAGTATTTCATTTTTTTTTTGACAAATTAGTAGTAATTCATTCATTAATTGGTCTTTTAAGGAACAAAATTAAGCACGGGACAAAATATTCGAGGAAGACATCACAAACGCACATATTCTGTAGTACTGTACTACTCAATTCAACTACCTTTATTCTATTTCTAGATACGCAAAAGTATTTACAAAAATAGTGAATTCCAAAATCATTCTGCTATTAATTTATTGGAATTATCATATAAATCAACGTTCCAAAACAAATATATATATATATATATATATATATATAAGCTCTTTTATTCCTTTTGCAACTTTAAAATGAACGAGGAATGAATTTACAAATATTAATTCATTTTTCCCCCACTGCGTATCTTGTTCAGAAATGATTAAGTGGGTGGGGGAAGAAATTCCCCTCTCTTTCAATCCGCTTAAAATTCGAAAAATGTGAAGAACCCAATAATTGCAAAGTTGACTTATGTAAGCTGTTTATTCCAATTTTAATTTAATGTTTCCAGTTTGGGACAACAATTAAGGTTATAATTTGTTGAAGATACTTAAAATTATCATAAGTACATGTGGCAAATATTCTACATTCTGAAAAATCACTTCACTTTCGCCGTTCACAAAAAATAATTTTTGAAGGGAACAATACTGATTTTAATAAAAATAGTTGAATATATTATGAGTGGAGATCAAGACCTTTTACCTTAAGCATTAATCCCTTAGCACGGCCAACACACATACATATTAATTATGATAATTAATTGTATTGCGAGTAGAACAAGTGGCCTATCACATGATAGAAAATTTTCAAAAATAAAAAGGGATTAATTTTTGTGGACGTGCTAAAATGACAAAAATTAACTATTTTATGTGAACAGATGGAAAAGTATTTGCACATATATAATATATGAAAATACATTTTTAATTTTTATATACTCCCACCGTCCACGATCAATGTTCCTTTTTTATCATTTTAGTATGTCCACAAAAAATATTCTCTTTCCATTTTTAAACACTACCCCACAACGTAATTTATTAATGTGGGACTCAAACTTCACTCATCCACCAAACATTTTTAAACGCTATCCCACAATAACACCTTTAATGCGAGATCCAAACTCCACTCTTCAACGTTACTCTACAATAATACATTTATTTTAGGACTCAAACTCCACTAACAATACACTTATCTAACTTTTCTTAAAATCCGCAGTGAAAAAAAGTGGGGAACATTGATTTTTGAATGTGTTATTATTTTAGCGCCCATATATATATATATATATATATATATATATGGGGTGAGCTAAAATAAAAACACATTGTTGAATGAAAACTGATATATATATATATATATATAGGGTGTGGTTTTAGAGAGTGATAGCATGAGGGCAATGAATAATATAGTAAATAGACGTTGGTCAGATGAGATGGACGACTATCCTGATTTATGGGATTGCTAGTGTCTTCAAGTTTCTTAGCTTAACGATCTCTTTTCGAGTTTCGTGCCCTTAGTCTGCGTTTTGTGCTCTCAAGGGATTTTTTTCTTTTTCTTTTTTTAATAAACCTCAATTTAATAAGGGTGTGGTTCTAGAGAGAACTACATTATTTGTGAGAACGTGAGAACCATCAAACATAATGCATTCACTGTAAAAATTAATGCATTCGCTGTTAAAATTAATGCACTCAAAAAAATAAAAAAATTGCTCCCTTCAGGATTCGAACCCAGGATCTGCATTCATCCAACAAGATGATGCATCCACCGTAGATCTTGATGATCGAATGGCTGAAAATGGTTCTCCGTTCTTTTTTTATTTATGGTTCTTTCTTGAACCTCTCCCTATATATATATATATATATATATATATATATATATATATATATATATATTGATTATAGCGAAAACTGAAATGTAAAATTACAACTAAGAACATTGCACTGTCATATAAAGTTACTGAATTGGTTGTGCAATTAATTTGCACGGAGAAAATAAAATAAAAAATAAAAATAAAAATCGCTCCCTACAGAATTCGAACCCAAGTGATGCATTCAACGTAGATTTTCAAGATCCAAGAATTGAGAATGATTCTCCATTCTTATTTTTAATAAAAATTCTCATTTGAATATATATATACACACACATATATATGGGGAACATTTATAATTCTCTCTCTCTCTCTCTCTCTATATATATATATATATATATATATATATATATATATATATATGAGAGGGCTACAGTGAAAACACTTCTTAAAATATAAATATAAACGTTTTTTAATGTACGAATTTTATCCAACAGGGTTACGAATTCATCCAACATGATTACGAATTGTGAAAAATAAATTTTTGCTACCTTTGGGATTCGAACCCAGGATCACGAATTCATTCAACAAGGCTACGAATCAACCGTAGATCTTGAAAATTTATGGTGAATGCATCATCTTGATGGATGTATGAAGTATTTGAATTCAAATTGTGAAGGGAGTAAAAAATTATTTTTTTTCGAATGCAATAAATTTAATAATGAATATATTAATTTTTACGGTAGATGCATTAATTTGAATGGTCTCTAATTTTAACGAAAAATAGTTATGATTAGATATAATTATGACCTTAGCATTGCGCAAGAAATTAATCAAAATTATGTAAGATAAAATGGGAGATACCCCATCTGCCCCAATTTTATGCTACACCTACACCAAAAGTCGGCACAAGCCCCCAACCATAATATCTCTCCCACATCTTACTTAATATTCCCACATATAATAATGATATATATTAAAAAAGAAAAGAAAAAGAAAAAGAAAAAAAAAACATCCTTAACCAAGTTGTCTTAAGTGGGCCCTCCTGAATATGAATTACTCCACTATAATGTACGTTGATTTGTTCTCTCTTTGGATGATGGGAAGCCCGCAGATAGGGCATATATTTATTTACTTTTAAACGAAAGAATGATGTTTCCATATGAAAGTGTAGCTAGTTTTCAAGAAAGTCTTGGAAAAGAAATGATAACATTTTTGAGAAAGAGCCTAAAAGCAGTTGCTTTAATGGGAGTCGGTGCAATGTGATAACCCCCTTTTATCTGTTGAGGGGAAAATCGCCAAATTAAAATTTGTCATTTATTCATCAAATTATTGGCATTATAATTCATCTCGCACCACCAATCCATCCTATCATTATTAATCACACTCAAACAAAATTTCTCTTATCTGCAATCCCTATCATTCATTATTGGTATCTTTTTATCATTTTGTGTAGTGTTTCCCTACTTTCTTGCTGTAGTCGATCTTACTGATGAATGCCACATTATTTAGAATTGGAAGGTCCTAATTAATGGTAAAAGCTAAAGTAGTTTTTTTTTTTAAGATGCAAGTACGTTTAATTTAGGTTTCAATCAATTTAATTAATCTCTAAAAATTGTTTGATTTGGCCAACAACACTAGGGTTTGTGCACATTAATTGACACTTATATATTTCAACAGTCTGGTTGCCATGGCCGTGATTATTAGAGTAGAGCTGCTGCTCTCTTCCTGCTTAGCTCAGCGCGGTGGCGACGACGACGTTGATGGTGGTGGCGGTGAAGTCGGGCTGACTTTTCATCTCGAACAACATTATTTAAATCCTATGTACTTGTTGGATATACATACCTATAGTAAAATATAGGTAGAGTTTTTAGATTTTTGATGATTGCTGATCATATCATTTGATGTTGATCAAAAAATAGTTTATTCATAATTTAATCAATTCATACTATCATTTAAAGAAAGGGAGGCTAGCTAAATTCCAATAAACTTATAAGGTTTGTTTTGATTTTACCATTTAGGCTGAAAAGGAAGTCTATTTGGAGTCAAGAAAATCTCCTCAAAACAGATCTTGTACCCTACATTAGATCTTTAATCTATATATATCCGCAGACATGTTGAATCGACTCATAATTTCAGCATATGGGCATGCATCATTCGTAGCTAGCATACAATATCAACCAAGTGAAATATTAAATATAACTAAGGATATTTTACTACGGTAGTCATACTATGACTACATATATTAAAGATGTATATGTATAGCTAGCTAACAAATAACAATATGGTGCATAAAGCAGAAAAACTGTAAGGAAACTTCGTGTATGTTTCCTTGTAATTTCATAAAAGGAAAATAAAGCTTCTTTTTGGTGTACTGGTCTTCCCTTTGATTTCTTAGGACATTTCTCATATCACATTAATTACAATATTCATTCATATATCCACATATAACTAGAAATTGTTTCCAGCAATTTGCAATATTTTGCGTTTCTGCTTCATTTTAATTGGAAATATTCGTCACGTTACGATAAATTACAACTCTAAAAATCCGACCTTTTTTGCTGTGTTCGTTAAAAATAGGTTGCTTGCCGTGTGAACGCTCTTCCTTTCCTATCATTTGACCATCTATACGTATATATTAGTAATGCTTTTTAGTCTTTAGCTAATATTGCTGAATTCTAACATATACATTACTGTTTTTTTTTTGATCAGTAAAATTAAATTTTTATTGAGATAAAAAACAAGGCACAAGAGATGCCAATCAAAACAAGAATGAAAGATTGAAACCCTTTGAGCACCACATGGTGAAAGGGATTCTGAACTCCAAAACTTTATAAACCTCATTCCAACTCCAAAGTCTACCCTTGATCTGTAAAACAAGTCTCTCAATATCCCAAATTTTTCCTTGAAAACGACTCTCGTTTCTTTTTTCCCAAAGCGTCCAAACCGTTCCCACCCATAACGCATTTAGCAATCTTCTTCCTTTCTTCTTTTTGGCAGCAGAGATGAAGGAAGTGTAGTGATGAAGAGTACCTCTAGGATTTGCCGTTTTGATGTGTAACCATTGGAAGATTTGGTCCCACACCGCCGCAGTTTTCGGGCAATGAAGAAACAGATGTTCCGTCGACTCCTCTCCAGCGACGCAGGCGTTGCATCCTCTCTCTTCCCAGCTAATTTGAATTTGTCGTTTTCTCAAGTTGTCACAGGTAGCCAAACGATTTCTAAGACATCTCCACGCCGTCACCTTGGCTTTGTGTGATGTTGGAGCCTTCCAAACCATAGCCATCTCAGCCGGTTGAGTTTGTTGCGCCTCTCTGGAAGCCGCCACCAAATCATAAGCCGACTTTGTTGAGAATTTACCGTCCGTAGTTGCCCTCCAAATCCATCCATCAGTTAAACCTGCAGAAGGGACAAAAGCAGCAACAAGTCTCAAAAGTTCCCCCACCTGACCAGTCTCCCTTTCCCTCAAATCCCTCCTCCAATTCACCGACCACACCCACTCTTCTCCTTCCCAAAACCCACTCTCTCCGACGAGGCCTTTCTTATTCGAACACAAGTTATACAATCTCGGGAAAGAGAACTTAAGAGGTTTGCTAATAGCCCACACGTCCTCCCAGAACATTGTATTCATCCCATCCCCGAGACGGTGTTGAAGGTGATCAATGAACCATCTATCATCTCTTCCTCCCCCTTTCTCTACAATTTTCGCCCACCACCCCAACTGCCCACTTCTTCCCACCACCGAGCAATCCCCCTCTTCGCCCCAGAGAAGTTCCCCATAAATAGATTTGATCACTCTCGCCCACAAAGCTCCCCCATCCACCAAAAATCTCCAAAGCCATTTAATTAACAGAACATGATTAAACCATTCCACATCCCGAAATCCAAGACCTCCTGTTTTCTTATTGGAACACAAGGAGCTCCATTTAAACCAGGTGATTTTTCCCGACTGAGAGCCTCCACCCCACAGAAATCTGGAGAACAAGGAATTGAGATTCTTGAGCACAGTCTTGGGAATGAAAGCGTAGGCCAGTTGATATACCGGAATCGATTGAAGCACCGCTTTAACAAGAGTGATCCTCCCCGCCAAAGAGAGAGGTCTTTTTCTCCAGCTTGCAATTTTGTTTGAGACTTTATCCACCAAGAACTTCCACTCGCTAACACCATTGCTTCGGCCGCCAATTTTGGTTCCCAAGTAAAGACACGGGAAGGAAGCAATCTTGCAATGGAGAAACGAAGCCCATATCCTCTCGACAGACACATTCACTCCCACCGTCATCAGGCTGCTCTTGGCGAAGTTGACAGCAAGACCAGAGATAAAATGAAAGAGAAGCAACAGACTTTTCAGAGATTCCACATTTCGGTCATCAGCCTCTAAAATAAAGATGGTGTCATCCGCGTACTGGAGGTGTGTAATCGGCACTTCATCCTTACCAATCTTAACCGGAAACAATAATTATCGTTCCACTGCCCTCTCAACGAGCGCATTCAACCCTTCCGCGATAATGAGGAACAAGAAGGGAGACATCGGGTCGCCCTGTCTCAAGCCTCTCTCCATTTTGAAATCTCCCGTTGACGACCCGTTAACTAGGACACTTGCCGTGGCTGACTGTAGACACCCTTGAATCCATTTCCTCCAAATCCCATCGAAGTTCATTCTGTCAAGCAAAGTATCCAAAAAGTCCCATTGAACTGAATCGAAAGCTTTGGCAAAGTCAATCTTAAAGAAGATCCTGCTTCGTCGCTTCTTCTTTGACTCAACAACAGCTTCATTCAAAATGACCGCCCCATCGAGAATGAACCGCCCTTTAACGAAAGCACTTTGATTATCAGAGATGATCGACCCCATCACCTTCGTCAGTCTCCCCGCCAAGATCTTTGCAATGATTTTATACAAGCTGGTAATGAGCGAGATTGGGCGAAATTCATTCAACGAATCAGCCCCTTCTTTCTTCGGTATTAAAACGATAAAAGAAGCATTACCTCCTTTAGGAATTTTTCCGTTCGCGTGGAAGTCCTTCAAGACCTGGAGGATATCCTCCTTAACAACATCCCAAGCCGATCTCCAGAATGAAAAGTTAAAGCCATCAGGTCCTGGACTCTTATCGCCAGAACAGCTCCAGACCGCTTCTTTAACTTCTTCAGGTTCAAAACCTCTAATCAGCCAATTTCTCTCCTCATCAGAGATTTTCCTTCTCACAAAATCAATGGGAATAACAGGCATCTGTCTATTTTTCCGCTTGAAAAAGGTTTCAAAATGATTTCTCACCCTAGCTTTTACCTCTTCCGGTTTGGAGATCCATGAGTTATCAAAGATCAGTCCGCCTATGTCGTTCTTCAAACGCCTCCCTTTAATCGCTTTATGGAAGAAGCCAGAATTCACATCTCCCTCCTTAAGCCATTTCAGTTTAGCCTTCTGTTGTAAAGTCATCTGCTTATGCTTCAGCTGAAGGGAAAGGAGAGCTTGGAGCTCATTTCTTCTGATAACATCCACTTCGCCTAAACAACTCTGCTCGTCAAGCTCATCTTTCTGTTGTAACTCCTTCTTTAATTCGTGAATTTTAGAATCAATCTCACCAAAGGATGTGCGATTCCAAACTTTTAAAGCCTCTCGAAGTTTCTTCAATTTCTCCTTAACTACGAAAAAGCTCCATCCCTGACAGTCAGTCCCCGTCCACACTTTCTTTACAACTTCTTCAAAGTCCGGGTGATTTGTCCAAGCATTTAGGAACCTAAAAGGTTTTGGTCCCCAATCCTCCGTTCTAGTAGTGAGAACAATCGGACAGTGATCCGAGATCGAACGCTTAAGACCGCGTGCAGAACTTCCTTCCCAAGTAAGCATCCAAGTTTCGTTAACAAGGAAACGATCGATCTTGCTCTTGCATTTACCATTGGGCTTGTACCAAGTGTACTTTCGACCTTGTGTATGAATTTCCTTCAGATCATTCCCCCCAATAAATTCCTCGAAAAACCTCGCCTCCGACGCTCGAAACGTCTCCCCGCTGCCCACCCTCTCTTCTCTTCTCCTGACTGCGTTAAAATCTCCCAAAATACACACACTTCGATCCATATTCTGTTCAACAATAGAACCAATTGCATCCCAGAGAATCCTCTTATCCTTTGATTCAGTTGGCGCATAAACATTGATAATGCAACACAAGAGACCGCCCTCCTTAAACCTACCGTTAACAACCACGGCCACCGGTAAATCCCAAGAACTAGATGCTTCGAATACCTCCCTATTCCATAAACACACAATTCCCCCAGCTCTCCCCTCAGAGTTCCTGATTGCCTTATCTGTGTTATTAAACCCCCACCAAGAATTACAAAAAACATCACTAAAAGTCTCCATTTTTGTCTCTTGTAAACAACAAATGTCAATCTTATGCCCTCTTACAAGTTCAAAAACATCTCGTTGTTTCGCAATGCTCCCCAAGCCCCTAATGTTGTATGACAGTAAATTCATGGACAATTCATCTGACACCCAGCATTATCGAAGGAAATGAAGTTACCTTGCATCTCGATTTGGCGGACAATCACCTCTTCTTCAGTCTGACTTGAAAGCCCTAACTTCTTCCCAAAGTCCCAGATTTTCTGACCTGAAATTCCCCCCTCCTTTGTCGAAAGCAACCCTTTTTGAATCTCCCCAGCGTATTCCTCACCTGCGACCTCCTCCCCTCTCCCATTTAGTGGTTCTATTTCAGAGATGAAACGCCCCCAATTCTCCTTCTCCCTCTCTTTATTCTTCTTTTTCCCTTTACCTTTTTTTCCATTTGTGCATCGGGGATCAACCCTTTTGTTGTTGGAAGGCATCCTCTCTTCCCCTGCTTGGGAACCCAAAGAATCATTGTTTTCGGTCCTAGCCACTTCCTCAGCATGTTTGTTTTCTTCTACAATAACATTCACGTCGAGACTCTCACTGTTATCTTCCAGATCGTCAAATCCCCCTTGTACAAGAATGGATTCCTTTTCTCTCACGGCAGGAACCGTGAGCAAGGAAAAAGGTACCTCACAATAGTTTTCGACAGGACGACAAGGGGACTCCAATAAGTTTCCACTTGGGCTTTTGTCTTGGTCCTTTGAGTTTTCGGCCCAAAGGAGACTATCCTCCTGCTCGGGCCTGCAAGAAGACTGGCCTAAACCTTCGGCAACAACCACATTCAAAAGCATTTTCGAGCCTCCCAACGTTGTCTCCTCATGATTTGTAACCTCGACTGAGGTGTCTGCAACGATTTGTTGCGAAAGAATCGAAGAGTTCAATTCTTGAAAAACCGAAACTTCTTGCGAAGGAATCGAAGAGTTCAATTCTTGGAGAACCGAAACGTCTCCATCTCCCACACCGATGTCGTCCATCATTCCGATGGTAGCAATAGCCGGATCCATGGACTCCGCTCCGTCCGACCATCCTGAATCCGATTCCAATTCAGATTCTGACTCATCTAAATCCGGTTCTTCGATCAAGGACGAGAGAGGGTTATCCTGAATTTCTTCAATGCGAAGTGTGAAACTAGCTCCATCAATGCAGCACTCAAATACTTGCTCAATGGATTTGAGACCTGTAGAGATTTGGATCAAAGCTTCGTCCAATTTCTCTCTTTCCTTCGTCAGTTCGTGAATTTTCAATACCCGGCCAAAGTTTGCCGTCACCGAATCAAAGAAACGAGAGTTCCATGCATGAAGCGGGATTCCAATCCATCTCGTCCAAATAGCTCGCTGCTGGTGCACATCAACGAAGTTCCATTTTCTCTTCCAAAGAAACCAGAAGTCGCTCCATTCATCCAACTCCTTGAGAACTTCTTGTGTTGACAGATCGCAAATACTTCTGATGAGCACCAAACTTCCCCCCATCGTCGAAACTTTCAATTTCCCGGCACATTCACTGTTGATTTCTTCTTTTATTTCATCCCAGGAGAAATCATCTTTGATGAAACCTGTGAATGTTCCTTCAAGCCACTTAGAATCCTCCTCCGAAGTTTTGAATTGTAGCTTTTCTCTTGTGCAGGGTTCTCCTTCAAAGACTCCAGTGAGAACTTCTTTAAAAGAAACTCCCGGCTTCTTCTTTGCAGAATCCAAAAAATTGAAGCAGTCTGTTTTCTTTCCAATATCTCTTTTTGTGTCGAACCTCATTTTTTCTTCATCCTTCACCACCCTCTCAAACCTTGGTTTAAAAACCCTAATTTTGTAGCTTCCAATCCAAAGTTGATTCAATTGTTCAAGCAGACCTTCCGTGTCCTCGACACCTTCGAATCGGACAAAGCCGAAAGGCTTCCCTTTTTTATCTCTCTTTTTGGGACAGAAAATGTCAGTCGGAACGCGAATGACACCAAACTTCCTTTTCAAGAAATCAAAGCTGCAATCTTCGGGGATGTTGTTAAAGAAGAAGGTGACTATCTGGGATCTCGAAAGAGGTTTAACCCCAGTTCCACTCCTCCAAGTCTTCCGCTGCCTATGAAAGTTATTGCTCCGTTGATACACCACATTACGTTCTGCTCCGGTCCTCTCGTGCCCCCTTCTCCTCACCACCCTCCAAACCTCCTCACGACTCATGCTCTCCAGTCAATGGACAAGGAAAAAGAACTCTTAACCAAACAACTTCAAGTTACTCCACAATTATTTCAACTCCAACAGCCACTGGTCAGATCGAAAACATTCAAGGTATTGAACTATCTCAAATATCCATTCCAGTAAGCATTCATAACCAATCATGATCAGTTTCATAACAGAAAACCATTGCAACCACCAATTACAGTATGTATGAGAACTCTATTCGTGTTTTGCTAAGACAAATCAGTGCAAACCCAAACTCCAAGCTCCAAACCATTCGCCATTTTCATAGTAGAGAAGAGACTACAACTTAGCTTTAAAGAGAAGTGACGACTGCCTGCTCTGAATCGGACCTGCTCTGAATCTGAAAACGGCACGGCGATATACTGGGAGGAATTGACCGAGGGAGGTTTGGGAAGAAGCCAATCAGATCTTGGCCGAGAGAGACTACCGGCGTTGAGATCGGTGGCTGGCTGGGAGACGTTGAGATCGGTGGCTGGCTGGCCGAGAGAGATCGGTGGCTGGCCGAGAGAGACTCTCGCCAAGTCGCCTCACTCGAAATGTCTTCCGGGAGGTTGGGTCGCTGCGTTTTAAGGTCGGCGGAAGCAGCTGCTACTTCCTTGCAAGGCGTGGTTGAACCGGTGCGACGGGGCGGCGGGTTTGAGTGAGACCGAGGCGTCGGTCAGATCTGGGCGCTGCTGGCTGATACCTGCTGTTGCTGGGCGTGAGGCGTATGCGCGGCGGTCCGATTGGCGGCCTGCTGTTGCTGGGCGAGTGCGCGGCGAACAAAAAGATCTTGTTTGTAGCTCATCCGATGGTGAAATCCGGCAGCTTGGGAAACGACTCCAGCAGCTGATCGACTCCGGCAGGGGGCGAAATCTGGCAGCTTTTTCCTAACATATACATTACTGTATACATATATATTTAAAGTTTTTTTTTTCTATGCAACGGTACAACTACATACTCTAAACATTAATTAAAATAAAATATATTGAAAAGAGAAGATAAATTTTCTTTGTCTTCCAACTAAAATGACTAATACTAGTAAACACTATTTTACCACATGTAGGAAAATTGAAGGTGAGTAGATGTGCAAAGAGAGAGAGATGAATGAAATGAAATGAAAGAGCAAACATATCACATTGGGGGGCTGAGCGGAAAGACAGGGACTAACAACGGACACCACGAAACCTTATCTTTGGCAACACCTCCATCATCTATTTCTCAACCAAATCAATTTCCCCATCATACCAAATCATTGCCCGGTCCCCTTTGTCTACTACCCCCTATCCCCCATCTTTAATTTCTTTTTCTTTTTTTACTTCATACTCTTTTATCAATAATAACTTCACTCATTAAATCGTAAAACAAAATTACTCTTAACTATGTTCATTTTTGCTTTATCTGTACCATGATTGTAAATGATTAGGCAGAGTTCAACTGACTATAAAATTAACACAAAAACTTGGGCGCAACTGGTTGCACCCGCACCCAAATTCTGACTCGAACCAGTATCCAGACTCAAATTGTGTAAATGACACTATTCGATTATACAAATGACACTGCCTATAATTGACACTATTCGATTATACAAATGACACTCTTAACTATGTTCATTTTTGCTTTATCTGTACCATGATTGTAAGTGATTAGGTAGAATTCAACTGACTATAAAATTAACACAAAAACTTGGGCGCAACCGGTTGCACCCGCACCCAAATTCTGACTCGAACCAGTATCCAGACCCAAATCATGTAAATGACACTATTCGATTATACAAATGACACTGCCTATAATTGACACTATTCGGTTATACAAATAGGCAGTGTCATTTATATAACCGAATAGTCTCATTTGCACGGTTAATGTCATTTGTATAACCGAATAATGTCAATTATACACAGTGTCATTTACAATGTTATAATGTCATTTATACGCAGTGTCATTTGTATAACCGAATAGTGTCAATTACAGACAGTGTCATTTATATAACCGAATAGTATCATTTACACGGTTCGGATCAGGGTGCGGGTAAGGGTCTGAGTGCGGGTGCAACCGATTGCACCCAAAATGACCTCTAAAATTAACTAATGGGTATATCTACTTGGGAGATAATTTTTCATTGTTAATAGGATAAAATACACATATTCATTATTTGTACTTGGAAAATACTCACTTTTATAAATAAACATATAGAATATATCCAAATTTAAATGAAGTGTCAAAGGGAAAAGATCCGTAGAGAAATAAAAATATGTAAGGAATTGAGAAAAAATCTTGGTCATTTATATTGATTGATCCTACGATCTATATTTATTATGAATTTATTCATTTCTAATATATTTTGCGAATTTGCGAAACGTTGAACAGGTCAATAATTTTGATGAACGATTCAATAATTTTGATGAACAGGCGTATTTTATTTAATATGTTGAAAATCTCGTCACTACAGGATTTGAACTCCAAACCAAAATGTTTGCTCATCAAAATTATTGACTTGTTCATCAAAATTATTGATCTATTCAACGATTCTAAATTTCGCAAAATATTTAATTTATCCATGGAACCTAACCCTATATTCAAATGCACACTTGAATGTCGATTGATTTACACAGGTGTTTGTAAAAGTTCTTACAAGTTAACAATTACTCTCTTCATTCCTCAAACATCTTCTTTTATGTCCATTTTGGTACATCCCCTAAGCATCTTCGTAACTTATTTTTGGAAACAATTTTACTAACAATTAGCTTTACAATCTTCACTTTTTGTGGAACCCATTTTTCACTCATCAAATACACAACTAACGTTTATTAAAACTAACGTGTCCCCAAGGGGACACCAAGTGGTGCGACCTCCTGTGTGTGAACAGTGAGGTCCCGGGTTCAAATCTCACTGCTCCCCCCCCCCCCCAAGTTCCCCAAATCAAAAAAAAATATACAACTAACGTTTATTAAAACTCGTGCCATCATCCGTTAAGAAGATGTTTGAATCATGAATGGTGTATTAGTCGTGTATTAGTCATAATCTTAGACAATTGCTGAAAAAAGGCTATTGCGACACTTTTGGTGATTAAATTGTGAAATAATTTGAAACACATAATTTATTATTTTAAAAAATATCTACCATGTATATATGTTCAATTAAAACATTAATATGTACTTAATTTTTTTTATATATATATATATATAAATTGTATGATCCTCTCTAAAATTTAATATTATGTCCAAATAATCAACTAGCCGATAACTACACTAGCTAGTAGCTAGCGATCATTTTACGCTAGCCATTAGGGCGGCTAGTATATTTTTGTCATTTTGTATATTTTTTGAATTAAATAAGACAATAATAAAAGATGACCATTTTCTAAGTAAAATATAGATTGCAACTAAACTTTAAAGAGTATAAAAATACTAGTCGTCATTTTAGTTATGAATAGACAAAATACCCTTTTAATTATTTTTTATTTTTTATATCAAAATTTTCAAAATTTTAAATGTTATTTTATTTATATGAATTTTCAAATTTATTTTTTGAAACTATTCCACATCCTGATTAAATGTTCATATCTTAGATTAGCCAAACATTAGAATTTCACTCTCCCCCATTCTTACTCTTCTAGGTTATCAAGATACAACACCAAAAAAAATTGGAAATTTATATACTTGAAGTTTTGATTGGAGTTGGGGTGTTCCAAGGTAATGTTTTAGACCAAAGCTATCTTATAGTACTGTTTATTTTTGTGTTTTTATTGCAACATAGGCTCTGAATCTATGTTTACAATTTTGTACTCTTGTTTACACAAAATTCGAAGTTCATATAATCACGCGTAACTAATTTCGCATGAAGGAGGGATAGTGCGAACTGCATATGTTGGTGCGAAGTTCGCACATTCGCATGATGGTGCAAATTCGAACGCTCGCATGATTGCATGAATGCGCGCTTAAGAGAGAATGAGAAAGATTCGTGCAATCATACGAACGCGTGAAGTTCGCATGTTCATGCAAATGTGCAAACTTCGCGCGAACATATGAAGTTCGCATGATCCTCTTATCGTACTATATTTGCTTCGCGCGATTGCATGAACTTCGAGTTTGGCGCAAACATGAACACAAAATTCTAAATTCTATACTATTATAGAAATACGAAAATAAGCAATATAAAATAGCACTGCTCCAAAACATTACTTTCGAAGAACCAATCAAATTTTTGAGAAAATTGATGTCCTAAGTTTTAGTGTTGGATCTTGAAAACCTAGAAGAGTATGAACAGTGAGGATGAAATTCAATATATGAATATTTTATGAGATGTGGAATAGTTTCAGAAAATAAAATTGTAAACAAATAAAATTTTAATTTTTAAAATTTAAATGAAATTAAGAAGAAAAGATAAATAAAAAGGTATTTTTGTCTACTCATCACTAAAATGACTAGGATTTATATACCTTTAAGTTTTGGTTACAATCTACTCCGTCCGATCCCAAATAACTTCCTAGTAGCGGACGACACATATTTTAAGGAAAAGTTGTTAAGTGTATTGATAGTGGAGAAAAAATGTTATACTCCCTCCGTCCACTAATTGTTGGCCTACTTTCCTTTTTGGTCCGTCCACCAATTTATGTCCTACCCATTTATAGTAAGTCTTTATAATTTTTTAATTGGTGGGTCCCAATAAACAACACACTTTTTCTCCATTCAACTAATAAACAATACTCTTTGTGGGTCCCTTTCTCCACTCAACTAATAAACAATATATTTTGTGGGTCCCTTTCTCCACTCACTACACTTTTTCTTAAAATCCGTATTTTGCCTCCTAGGCCAACAATTAGTGGACGGAGGGAGTAATTAATATTGAAAGTGATGAAAATGTATTATAATTAGTATTGAGAATTAATGATGAAAGGTTAAAAAGTAAGAATAAATAAAGTATTATTAGTGATGAGGTAATGTCCCAAAATGGATACACTACAAAAAAACGCAAAAATAGCGGCCAAAATTAGCGACGGCGAAGCCGCCGCCGGCAATTATCGACGGCACGGCGGCGGCAAAAACGGCGACCCGCCTTTTGCCTATTACCGGCGCATTACCAACGGCAAAACAACCGCCGCTAATTAGCGGCGGTTGTGCCGTCGCTAATTTAAATATATGTTAATTTAAATACAAATTATTTATTACCGACGACGTTGCCGTCGCTATTTACCGGCGGCAAGAGGCCGCCGCTAATCACCACCGCCGGTGACATCCGGCGATAGCACCACCGCCGTCCGGCCAAAATTACCGACGACATTTTTCCGCCGCTAATTACCGACGGCAAACGCCGTCGGTAATTTTTTTTTCATTTATCATCTAATAAATTGGTCAAAGATAATAATACAAAAACATTAAAATTAAATATATATTGAAATACAAGTGAAAATTTAAATATTGATTATTACTAATCTAAGATTATTACTAAGAATTCAAGATTCCTAGAAAGAAACTTATAATTATAACTTAAGAATGTTAATTTGATTAGTGATCCACTCATCAATCAACACTAATCTAATATTATTACTAAGAATTCAAGATTCTTGGTAAAAATCTTATAATTATAACTTAAGAATGTTAATTTGATTAATGATTCACTCATCAATCATCGCTAATCTCATATTATTACTAAGAATTGAAGATTCTTAGTAAAAATCTTGTAATTATAACTTAAGAATGTTAATTTGATTAGTGATTCACTCATCAATCATCACTAATCTAATATTATTACTAAGAATTCAAGAATCTTAGTAAGAAAATTATAATTATAACTTAAGAATGTTAATTTGATTAGTGATTCATTCATCAATCATCACTAATCTAATATTATTACTAAGAATTCAAGATTGTTAGGAAGAATCTTATAATTATAACTTAATAATGTTAATTTGATTAGTGATTTACTCATCACTCATCACTCATCACTCATCACTAATCTAAGATTATTACTAAGAATTCAAGATTCTTAGTAAGAAACTTATAATTATAACTTAAGAATGTTAATTTGATTAGTGATCCACTCATCAATCATCACTAATCTAATATTATTACTAAGCATTCAAGATTATTAGTAAGAAACTTATAATTATAACTTAATAATGTTAATTTGATTAGTGATTTACTCATCACTCATCACTAATCACTCATCACTAATCTAAGATTAGTGATCCACTCATCAATCATTGATTAGTGATTTACTCATCACTCATCACTAATCTAAGATTATTACTAAGAATTCAAGATTCTTAGTAAGAAACTTATAATTATAACTTAAGAATGTTAATTTGATTAGTGATCCACTCATCAATCATCACTAATCTAATATTATTACTAAGCATTCAAGATTATTAGTAAGAAACTTATAATTATAACTTAATAATGTTAATTTGATTAGTGATTTACTCATCACTCATCACTAATCTAAGATTATTACTAAGAATCTAAGAAACTTATAATTATAACTTAATAATGTTAATTTGATTAGTGATTCACTCATCAATCATCACTAATCTAATATTATTACTAAGAATTCAAGATTCTTGGTAAAAATCTTATAATTATAACTTAAGAATGTTAATTTGATTAGTGATTCACTCATCACTCATCACTAATCTAAGATTATTACTAAGAATTCAAGATTCTTAGTAAGAAACTTATAATTATAACTTAAGAATGTTAATTTGATTAGTGATTCACTCATCAATCATCACTAATCTGATATTATTACTAAGAATTCAAGATTCTTGGTAAAAATCTTATAATTATAACTTAAGAATGTTAATTTGATTAGTGATTCAGTCATCACTCATCACTCATCACTAATCTAAGATTATTACTAAGAATTCAAGATTCTTAGTAAGAAACTTATAATTATAACTTAAGAATGTTAATTAATTTGATTAGTGATCCACTCATCAATCATCACTAATCTAATATTATTACTAAGCATTCAAGATTATTAGTAAGAAACTTATAATTATAACTTAATAATGTTAATTTGATTAGTAATTTACTCATCAATCATCACTAATCTCATATTATTACTAAGAATTGAAGATTTTTAGTAAAAATCTTGTAATTATAACTTAAGAATGTTAATTTGATTAGTGATTCACTCATCAATCATCACTAATCTAATATTATTACTAAGAATTCAAGATTCTTAGGAAGAATCTTATAATTATAACTTAATAATGTTAATTTGATTAGTGATTTACTCATCACTCATCACTCATCACTAATCTAAGATTATTACTAAGAATCTAAGAAACTTATAATTATAACTTAATAATGTTAATTTGATTAGTGATTCACTCATCAATCATCACTAATATAATATTATTACTAAGAATTGAAGATTCTTAGTAAAATTCTTGTAATTATAACTTAAGAATGTTAATTTGATTAGTGATTCACTCATCAATCATCACTAATCTAATATTATTACTAAGAATTCAAGATTCTTAGTAAGTAACTTATAATTATAACTTAAGAATGTTAATTTGATTAGTGATTCACTCATCAATCAACACTAAGGTTATGAATGGTGTATAAACTAGATTGATAAAAAAAATCGAAAATTAATAATAAATTAATTACTCCCTCCGTCCACCAATCAACTTCCCATTTGGTGGTCGGCACGGAAACTAAGAAAGCTGAAAAAGGTGGTATAAAGGTGGTGTAAAAGACTAAAAGGGTAGTGTTAATGTATTGTGATTACTTTTACTAATCTTTCACTAGCTATTTGACATTATTTTAATGCCTTGACTTAAAGTTTTTTTTTTTGATAAGCTATTTATTTATTCTTTTTTTTACACTTTAATTAAATAAACTAAAAATTCAGAAAATAAATAAATAAACTAAAAATTCAGAAAATAAATAAACTGAAAATTCGAATATAAATAGATAAATAAATAAACTGAAAATTCAGAAAATAAATAAACTGAAAATTCGAAAATAAATAAATAAATAAACTGAAAATTCGGAAAATAAATAAATAAATAAATAAACTTGAAATTCAGAAACTAAATAAATAAATAAACTGAAAATTCAGAAAATAAATAAATAAACTGGAAAATTCGAAAGTAACTAAATAAAAAATAAATTGAAAATTCAGAAAATAAATAAATAAATAAACTAAAAATTCAGAAAATAAATAAATAAACTGGAAAATAAATAAACTGAAAATTCAGAAAATAAATAAATAAATAAACTGGAAATAAATAAACTGAAAATTCGAAAATAAATAAATAAATAAACTGAAAATTCAGAAAATAAATAAATAAACTGAAAATTCGAAAATAAATAAATAAATCGAAAATTCAGAAAATAAATAAATAAACTGAAAACAAAATTTTCAGAAAATAAATAAATGAACTGGAAATAAATAAACTGAAAATTTGAAAATAAATAAATAAAATAAACTGGAAATACAAAACGTAAATAAATAAATAAACTTAAAATTCTGAAAATAAATAAATAAACTGGAAAATTCGAAAGTAAATAAATAAATAAACTGAAAATTTAGAAAATAAATAAATAAATAAACTGGAAATAAATAAACTAGAAAATAAATAACCTGAAAATTCGAAAATAAATAAATAAATAAACTGGAAATTCAGAAAATAATTAAATAAACTGGAAAATTCGAATGTAAATAAATAAATAAACTGAAAATTTAGAAAATAAATAAATAAATAAATAAACTGGAAATAAATAAACTAGAAAATAAATAAACTAAAAATTCAAAAATAAATAAATAAATAAACTGGAAATTCAGAAAGTAAATAAATAAATAATCTGGAAATTCAGAAAATAAATAAATAAATAAATAAACTGGAAATAAATAAACTAAAAATTCGAAAATAAATAAATAAATAAACTGGAAATTCAGAAAGTAAATAAATAAATAATCTGGAAATTCAGAAAATAAATAAATAAATAAACTTAAAATTCGAAAATAAATAAATAAATAAATAAACTGGAAATTCAGTAAATAAATAAATAAATAAACTGAAAATTCAGAAAATAAATAAATAAACTGGAAAATAAATAAACTGAAAATTCGAAAATAAATAAATAAATAAACTGAAAATTCAGAAAATAAATAAATAAACTGAAAATAAAATTTTCAGAAAATAAATAAACTGAAAATTCAGAAAATTAAAAATAAACTGAAAATTTTGAAATATCCTACTCTATTTAATTAAAATCAAAATTGGATTAAGTAGACAAGTAATGATAGAGTGTGGTGGGTCCAATTGATAAAGTGTAGTAATTTAAAAAGTAAGGGAGGGTATATAAGTCCAAAAAGCAGAGTGGGAAGTTAATTGGTGGACAAAATTTTAGAGGCAAATGGGAAGTTGATTGGTGGACGGAGGGAGTAATAAATATTTTTCCGACATAAAAATAAGAACGGAAACGAGCCCAATCCGTAATTAACAACATTTTTTGTATATCATCTCGACATATTCTAAGGTTATGAATATATATGATATTGTATATTGAAGTAGACTTTAAATGAATTAATAGATACTATATATATCAATAATACAAGTGTTCTGTACTGGTGACCATTCGAAAAGAACTTCATGGTTAAGCGTGTTTGACTTAGAGCACAACTAAGATGGGTGACCGACTGGGAAGTTCGTCTAAATTATACAATACTGTATAAATACCGAAATAAATTGTGGATATACAATAAAATAAATAAATAAATAAATAAATAAAATAAAAAAAATTAATTAAAAAATATTACCGAGGGCAAATGCCGTCGGTAATTACCGACGGCATTTTGCCCTCGGTAATACCTTGAACAACTCCGGCGTGTGCGCCACCACCGTCCAGTGGAAATTATCGACGGTGATCTCGCCGCCGCTAATTACCGACGGCATTTGCCGTCGGTAATTTTTCGGCAACTCTCCGCCGTTCAACGACGGTATTTAACGGCGGAAATGCCGGCGGCTTCGCCGCCGTTAATTGCCGGCGGCGGCCGATCGCCGTCGGTAATGGCGTTACCGACGAGCCGGTTAGCGACGACGATTTGCCGCCGGTAACCTTTATCACCGGCGGCTGTGCCTTATTACCGACGGCAAAATACCGTCGGTAATCGTACGTTTTTTTGTAGTGATAGGAAGTTATTTGGGGGACGGACGGAGAATGTATATTTTATTAAACAAAATGGTCATTTTATTTTTTGACTTACTACATAATGTACATAATTAATGTCAAATATAAATATGATATACTCCATCCGTTCACCAATTCGTGTCATAATTTATCATTTTGGTACGTCTATCAATTCGTGTACTACTTATTTTTAGTAACTATTTCCTTAACAAATAAATTATTTTTTCTTAAAAATTGTGCCCCCTTTCTGCACTCAACAAATGATACATTTTTCTTAAAACTCGTACCCTCTTCTCTTAGCCTATAGTTGAATAACCCTATGTCACTTCGTTTGATTTTGCTCAGATTTCGGGATACATATATGATGCACATTCCACTCATTTCGACAATTCATAAAAAACCAATTTAGAGACATGCTTCCTAAATTGTTTTGGCAACGTACACTTTATCATGGTGGTTAGAGTTCTGTATCACACCAATACTTTTCAGAGGATGGCCATTTATAAGACGAAGTTGCATGGATTCCATTAAAATCCGTTAATAAAATGCGTGCTAAAATTAATTTTGGGCTCGACAAATGACTTGCATGAGGAAGAAATAGAGGCGCCTAATGCGTAAAAAGTGAATATAATTCTGGTGAAAATAATGTATAAGAACATGATCTCGTAAACGAGCTCCAAATTAATCCTAACGCCTCTAAAGATTTGTCAGATGATGAGATGATAAGTTTTGCTATAATTGAGTTTGCATTTTGGATTCGTCAGTTGGGCATACTTTTCACCTTGGTAAATCCAAGGATCCGTCTGGAAGACAACTCAATCTCCGATGTCAAGGAACTAGCTAATTGGTTAGTTTTGATGATTTCATTGAACGTGACAAATTAATCCACTCAATTTTATAATTGATTTGTAATTGAAAATTTATGTTTTAATATATGTAATTGATTATAATATATTTAAATTGAGTGATTATAGGTCAAATTATTATATAAATGGATCCATAATATGTAAATTGTCGAATTTTAGTTAAATTATGGTTTGCACACCATACAAAATTATGACTATAAATTACCATGTCTTTTATTGACAATTTTGTTACTGAAATTTGTTTACTCAAAATTGATGTTGACATGATCCTTTTAATGTTGGCCACCTTGACATGATCGTAAATTAGAATCAATTTTAAATATAATACTGATTTATGGGAATAATCTTTCTATGGCGTAAAAATTTAAAATTTAGCCAAAATTTTGATAATTTACATGCTATTATAATCCCTAAGAAAACATGCATTCTAGCAAAGAGAATTTAACACAATTTGGTTCTATAAGAGGACTCAGTTGGTAAAGTAGATGAGCTCGTAACCTCATATGAGATCGAATCTTAATCAACACTTCTGCGTCAAGTTCGTCATACAAAATTCGCTTAGTGCAGTTTAATTAGGGAAAGGATCCTCTACTGTGCACAGCATGGTGCTGTGCACAAAAACAAGGTAAACAAGGTGATTTAGTATTTTTACTTTTTTGTGTTTTTTTAAAGATGTATTTATTTCCTTCCTATTTGAGTGCACAGCACCATGATGTGCACTGCAGAGGATCTTTTTCCGTTTAATTATCGTTCATATATATGTGCATGCGTGTTTCTTTGTCAAATTAGAAATAAAAAATAAACAAAAAAAGTTGCATTCATCCAATCATGTGTATGCAACAGTTCTAATTAATATACTATTCTGATTGTAGACACTTCTATATAATGCCACATACTTGATTGTGTCAATTGTCACGATTGACGAATTATCCATCGATAATAATATTCTATATCGCGCACTAAAAATAAGTCAAAATATTATTAAACAAATGTCTAATAATCCAATTTGTAAACTGCGAACGGGTGTGGCATATATACTATTGCTTTAGTAGGTGTACATCGGTGAGCTTATATGAATTAATTATTGTGAATAGTTGTAGCTTCAAACAACATCATCATCATTATCCTCTTCTATTAATATATGAATATGATTGAATAATTAATTAAGAGGCGCCATCCAACATTATTAATTCAATTTGTTTCTCACTCTTGCACAAACGAGCCACAGTAGACAAAGTAGCTATATATCCAATTATATTTTCTTTATTTTAAAAGTGATTAGATGAGATTTGGAAGTTGATTAGATTAGATTATGGCATGATTAGCATCTGGACCTACTTTTTTCCCATTTGCCTAGCTAGATAAAGTGCTGGTTCGGGCGGATTCCATTTAATTTTTCTAGACAATGTTTTAAATTTCAAGCCATGAGAGTGTCGCCTACAAAAATAGCAAGAAAAATCGATAATAGAAAAAAAAGAGAAAATCATTATTAATAGGTAGAACGGTCATTTAAATGAAATTAAAAGGCTGCTTGCCTAACCTTATCTTAAAGAACATAACTTTGTAAAAGTGTTTAGATAATTGAACTTATAAGCTACAAAGAGAATTTTGTGATAGAGAGAAAAATTTTGTTAGGCAAATAAAATTAAAAAAGATGAATTTCAGAGGGTATATGATGGAAATAACAAATCATAGTTGAATAATACTCCATTATTTACAATGATTTTTACATGTAAGATTATGAAAAAATAAGTTAGGATTTTTTTATTTTTTTTAAAGAGCTTATAAGTTTTTGGAACATATTTTTACGTATATATATATATATATATATTTTTTTTTTTTTTTTTTTGAGAAAGGGAAAGGATTTCATTAAGAAGAAGAAAAGGTGTTCAACAAAGCAGGAAGGGAGCCTGCAAACGAGGGCATCGCCCGGGAAACAAAAGCAAAGCTAGCAAGCCTATCGGCTATGATGTTTCCTTCTCTCGATGTCCAGCTGAACACGACGCTTGAGAGGGTGGCAGCCCGGTTATAAATCGCCCTGAGCGTGTCACCAAGGTAGGAGAGATCCGACTCCTTTTTTGAGAGCATCCAGAAAAGCCCCAGGCTGTCCGTTTCTAAAATCACATCTTGGAGCCCCAACTTTTCACTCAGCCGCAACCCTTCAAGGATAGCTAAGGCTTCCGCTTCAAGCACAGAAACAGCACCAGGAACAAAACCAAAACGGCAGCCCGATGGCGACTCCACTCCCTCAGTAACAACCGCCCCAAAGCCCATTCCGACACCAATCGTAACAGAAGCATCACAAGAGATCCTAACCTGACCGGGGTTTGAACAGGAAACGCGCAGAGGTTTGATCGTGGCTGCCGGAGAGCAGGTGGGTTTGGACCACGTCGCCCTTTGCGCAATGAGGAGGCAGTCTTGGTGGCTAATCTTTTTTCCTTGAAAAATCAGAAGATTTCGGGCGTACCACAGGGACCAGACGAGATTGGCGAAGATTTGGTGCACTTCTTTGTGTTGGGAGTCACAAATCTTATTGAGCCAAAAGGGGATGGGCCAAAATTCTCCATCCGGGACAGGCTGTAACCGCAGGGGGGAAGATTCCCAGAAGAATTTAACCCAAGCATTTACGTATATATTTTAAAGAAGGGGTTATTGCCGAAAAATACATATAGTTTGTCAATTTTCTGATTTATAACATGACCTTATAATTTGACCAGAAAATACATCAAATTTCAATTTAATCGCAATTATAACATGACCTTATAGTCTAACCAGAAAATACACCAAGTTTCAATTTAATCTCAATTATATGTATAAATATAGTATATTGTGAGATGAAAATAAAAGTAAAAAATATTTAATGTTAAACTTTGATAATGTTATACTAAATTAATTATAAGGTCATGTTATAATTACAATTAAATTGAAAATTGGTGTATTTTTTGGTCAAGTTACAAAGTCATGTTATAATTATGATTAAATTGAAAATTTGTGTATTTTTTGATCAAATTAAAAAGGCATGTTATAAACCATAAAATTGGCAAACTATGAGTATTTACAGGCAATAACCCCTTTAAAAAACTTATAAACTTAGGCAAACACCCTCTAAATCTTTTGTTCGAAAATGATAGTACTTCATAATGTGTTTTGTTTATCTAAGACGTACACGTCACATTTGTATGGATAGGGTGCGATATTTACTATATATACATATAGAGGAAAGTTATATAGTACTACTACAAATCTTATGTGAGTTGTGAGTATCATTCCCTTTAATTTATGTTAACATTTTTTTTATATATATTTATTTTGGTTATAATAGTTTAAAGATTTTATATCATTAGTTTAACAAATTACATAAAAATCAAAGCTCTATTTATTCATTTTTCCTATAACTTTAAATAAATGAATAAAAGAACAAATCAAGCTTTTATTTTCATGTAATTTGTAAAATTAATAACATCAATAATAATTGTTGAGGTACTATAATTAAAATAAAATGTATAAAACAAAATAATATCATGATGTGGACCAAACGAGAATTGTACTACTCAGTACTTACATAAGATATGTAACATAATATTGCTATATATATATATATATATATATATATATATATATATATAATAAAGAAATATTATAAGAGGCAGTATGAATTGCATTTCCATGGCCAAGTGGAAACAGTCATGCATCTTGCATTAGTTATAAATTTACAAATAGTCCTTCCTCCGTCCCACCATTTTAGTCCCCTCCCACTTTTCACACATATTAAGAAAATGCATTTAATTTTTATATTTTTTATCTTTTATACCCTTATTTATTATTTTCACACATCCTTTTCACATTTAAGTGAAGCATTAAATAAGGTTAATTTAGTAAAAGCAATATTTTTATATAGTATTAATTAGAAAAATGAACTATCTTTTTGGGACATCCCAAAATGAAATAAAGGACTAAAATGGTGGGACGGAGGGAGGAGTATTTGTATTTACGGACCAGGCGTGTATGAAAGCATGCATGTATGCTTGCACAAAACCTTAATTAAAGTCATCCTAAGTAATTTATTTGCTGAGTAGAGACAGTTAATTAAAATAAAAAGTATAATACTACTACTTACGTCGAGATATTATTTGTTATATAGTTCAATTTAAAGAATCGCAAATCTTCTCGATGATGGTGATAATAATAATAATAATAATAATAATAATAATAATAATAATAATAATAATAATAATAATAATAATAAAAAAAAAAAAAAAAAAACAACCAACTAAAGAAATAGAAAATATAAGCATAAAAAAAGTCATACATCGATGAGGTGAGAAATGAACCGTTTTCCTAAATTTGAATTGCTACGTTGATGCTAAAAAAATTTAGGTCATATAAATTGTATGGGATGGGTGAAACACGCCTTGCAAATATAGCTGGGACGAAAATTAAAAGTATATTTCATGCCTTCTTGATCTTGGGGCTCATCCCTCAAAATAATTAATTCAAGCAACTTATTATTCGCTTGTGCGTGACAAAACCCACTCAACATTCATTAAAAAAAGAGACAAAAAATTTAATTTATTTACGACAACAAAATAGTATATGAGAGAAATTAATCATGAATCCTGATCGCACCTTTATAGCTATTTGGATTATTGTCAATTTTTGGTCTGAATTTTGGAAACTCATGATATACGTAAAAAAGATCTTAGCTTTTCAGTATTTTTTTTTTCAAAAAATGTCACTAAGTTAAAATTCTAGCATTAAATTTCTAATTTGATACTGAATTTATTTTTTGTCAAACGAAAATTCGAAAGAAAATGTTGAAAGATCAAATTATCTTTTTGCATATTTTCAAGGTCCGAACTTTGTTGCAAATACGCTAAAGTTCAAGTCATAAGTTGATAAGAGCATTCACAGTGGGGTGACATGATAGTTGACTTGATAGAAGGGGGGACCACAATGAGTTAGGAGGTCACAGTGGGGTGACTTGATAACTGACTTGATCTTTTTAGTTTTGATTTTTGTATTTTTCATTTAAATTTAATTGCACAATTTTAAATAAAACAATTTACTTAAAAAAATCGAGATGATAATCGCCGGAGAGGTACGGAACCCAATTTGAATCATAATACGTAGTTTGAATTGTATGGATCTATTTTTTTTTTTTCAGAATTTGAGAGAGAATGAGGAAGAAGATAGAAGAAGAATGGTGTTTGAAGAAGAAGAGGGAATGAATATATAAAGAAGAAAGGAAAGAAAAAAAAAAAAGGAAAAAAGTGAGACAACGGTCATTCGATCAAATTTTTTAATTTTTTTTTTGAGTCGGCCACAACGGCGTTTTTTTCAAAAAAAATCATTTTTTTTAATTGGGCGTATGACACACGCACCTCACCTTAAAGCCATCGTGCCTCACTCGAGTCACCCCTAACTACAGTGGGTGACTCGATCAGTTGGTGACTCGAGTGACACTTATCGAGTCACCCACTGTGGGTGCTCTAATAATCGTATTTTTTGTAATGCATGCAAGTTAAGTGTGCAATGGACATGTATATCCATTCGTAGATTGCACTTCGATTTTGAATTAGTGTTTTACATTATATATGCAGTAGAAGCATCCCATAATATAGATTAGTTTTAAGTTTAAATCTCAATTTTTATTTACCAATTATTAAATAAGAGGGTTCTGTGACATTAATATCTTACACTTTAATATGAGATGAGATTCAATGCCCACAATCTTATGCGTGTCATTATGTCTAACAATTATATGTACTGCATTTTAATAATATTTTTTATAAAATAAAATTTTATCATAATATTAGAATTATATTTGATTTTTATTTCAAAAAAATTACTCCCTCCGTCCTAGCTTTTTGTATCCACTCTTAGTTGTAAATACAACTAAAAGTGGATACAAAAAGCTGTGACGGAGGGAGTAAAATTTTAAGAAAGTATATACCATGACTTTGAATTTATCAACCTATTATTAATTAATAAAAGTAAATTAAATGATAAAAAATAATCATATATACTAATTAGATGGAATAAATTCTAATTAATAGTTAAAAATTACAACTAAAGCATATAATGTTGAAAAAATATACTTTATTAGAGAATAAATAAAATTAAAAGTGATACACAAAATGAAACATTAAGTATGATATAATAAATCTCAATTCCTAACTTAAATATACAATAAATTACAAATTGATGGAAAACAAATGAAGTGGTAAGGATTTCATCATGCGACACTTGAAAATGTTGTGAAATGGGTAATAAACGCACCACAAATCGTGCATATATAGATACGTACATATATACATGTACATGTAAGGATTAACTTTAAGATAATTAATTAAATAAAAGTATAGGAGGAAGATAAGTAGGGCAAAATGGTAAAATAGAGGTAGAGGGGAAAGCGAAAGTGCACACAATAATTGTTATTTAGTAAGTTGAGAGGATTAGTAATCATGCTTAACTGGTGGCCTAACTTCTCATCAGCATAGCCGACAAGGAATTATTATTATTATTTAATGTGTTTGCAATCCTACAGATTGGTAGGCCCCACACCCATCACCTTTCTAGTTAAGCAAAGATCCTCATTCGTGTTTATGAATCATATTCCATCAAACCACCCACCTCTATCCTCTCTTTGCCCTACTTCTTTTTTTTCCCCCCCCCTTTTTTACTCTTTTTTCATACACAAAACAAACAATGAATTACTCCTCTAAAAAAAAATTAATCACTATCTAATACTCACCCTCACTCCTACCTAATACTATAGTGCGCATCTATACATATAAATTGAATCAAATAAATAAATTAATTTTAAAATATAAATTAAAAATTATTTTTAATCCTTAAATCATGAAAATTTATATTTCCAATATTTAGATGGTGAAAATAAATAAATAATAGATTCATCAGTCTATGGAATAAATTCATGATCTTGAATTTGAATCATGTGAAGAAAATATGTTTAAATTCGTGATTATATATATGTATATGGTGTTGGAAAATACATTCCATCTTCCACATACATTCCTATTGATGGAAAAGGAGGGAGAGTTTAGTGAGCAGAAGTAACATCAGAAAAAAATGAAAACAAACATAGTGTAAGAGACATGTCATGTGGTCTGCTCCCAAACAGTAATTTAAAAAAGTAACAGTCGTCATTCCCATTATTACCAAACTCATTGTATTATTTGACTTTCCTGGAAAAATATGATATCTTGCATATTTAGCGCTAATTAAAGGTTTTGTCATCATCTTATCATTAAAAACGCTCCCAAATAGTGATAATTGCTTCTCTGATACGACCAAATTGAAGCCGCGGAAAGCGTTATCCTCGACCTCGAATCAATATGCCTCACGTTCACACAAGGTGCCCAATCATTATTTGCAAATCTACACCTTTTCTTTCTACTATTATTCCACTATTATTCTTTAATAGGAATTTGAAGCTACTATAACGAAAAGGGCTGGTTGCTGACATAGCATAGTGGAGATGGCCGAATGTCAAATCGTATATTGGTAGAGAGAGAGAGAGTAAAATTAATTGAAAAGTAAAAAAGGATAGGGGTGGGCGTGGTGAATGATTCTGTTCAAGTGTGTTCCCTATTTCCATGTGAATCCACGTAATGGTTTCTTTAGATGGATTCTTGACTTGTGAGTCTTTTAGTTTCCTCGTTGTTGGTCATCATAATTGGGGATAACAATAAGTGGGGTTCAATTGGTCAACCCCAAATACTCATGTGTGTGTGTGTGTGTGAGAGAGAGACTTTTCCATCATTTATTTTCCTCTCACACCCAAAATTCCTTTCCTCACTTATTCCTTGTGTTGATTATTAATCATACAAATCACCCACCCACCCACCATTTCTCCCATTACAAAACTCCCATCCCATCTCTCCCCTCTCATTCCTCATTTCCAACACCCACACACACACTTTTCTTCTCTCTGATTAATTAAATTATAATTAAATGGGTTTTGATGATTTATGCAACACAGGGCTGGTGTTGGGGCTGGGATTCTCATCATCCGCCTCCAAAAAGCCATCCAAAAACCTTGAGCCCTCATTGACTCTCAGCCTCTCCGGCGAAACCTACGATCTGGCTGTGAAGAAGGCGGATTCCGACAACAACCTGTACAGACAGGACAGCGCCGCCTCGTCCTTCTCCAACGTTAGCGTGAAGAGAGAGAGAGAGATGGGGAGCGAGGAGGTGGAGATTGAGAGGCGAGTCAGTGACGAAGACGACGATGGCCCCAATGGCAGGAAGAAGCTTAGGCTCACCAAAACGCAGTCCGCTCTTCTCGAGGAAAGCTTCAAGCAGCACAGTACTCTTAATCCTGTAATTACTTATCCCTCTCTCTCTCAGGAATTTCCTTAGAAAACATCATACAATTATGATTGCTCATTTTTATGATTTCCATCAGAAACAAAAGCAAGATTTGGCTCGCGAATTGAAGCTCAGACCCCGACAGGTCGAGGTGTGGTTCCAGAATCGTAGAGCCAGGTTTGATCCTCGAATTATTCCTCAATTTCAATTCTCATTTTTCTTTTTACATTGATTGTAAGAAATGACATGGGTGCATTTTAAATGAGACAGAACTAAGCTTAAGCAAACAGAGGTAGACTGCGAATTCTTGAAGAAATGCTGCGAGACGCTGACGGATGAGAACCGGCGTCTACAGAAGGAATTGCAGGAGCTGAAGGCGCTCAAATTAGCTCAGCCGCTTTACATGCAGCTGCCGGCGGCCACGCTCACCATGTGCCCTTCCTGTGAGAGGATCGGAGGCGCCGCCGCCGACAACACCGCCAAGACCTCCTACGTTACCAAGCCTCACTTCTATAATCCCTTCACCAATCCATCCGCAGCTTGTTGATTCCATTAAATTAACCTTGCTAGAAAAAAGTAAAAAATCAAAATCAAAATAAAAAATGCTAGTATATACGTGAAAAAGATGGAAGCATCCCCACAACCCTGTTTTTATTCGGTTAAGGGCTTGTAGAAAAAGCAAGATATATGTTCATCTAATTTATAGAATTTAGGAAATTACTAATCATGTTTTCTTTTATTATTTTTTTCCTCTTCTCTTTCTTGCTTGTGTAATAGTTGTATATTGTAATTTTTTATTTAAGATAATATTTCAAGGGATTATTGTTTAGTTACTCCATTTTTTTGCCCTTTTTGTCCTACATAGTTTTTTCCTGAATTATTGGTCTATGATTGCTTATTGATTAAAGATTATGGAAACATTTAGCTCCGAATTACTACTTAATTCTTGGTTGATTTTTGAAGTAATACGAATAAATAAATAAACTAGATTATGGGATTTAGTGGTGAAGACAAGAATATAAAAAGGATTGGGTCACGTGGATTTGTTTTTTGTAGAATTGCGATAAATGTTTGGGAATTGAGAGTAAGATTACAACATGCAGAAAGCAACGAGCATATGGAGTCGTGTACGTACCCTAATAATTTGCTTGCACAATTTAATTCAACGAATATACACGTGAGTCGATAGTATTATACCAACATTCACTTTATATTCATAGTCAGTTCCTTATTTAATTTCAATAAAATATATATTAAGAAAATATATTAGATGTACTTAAAAATTAAAATTATTTTCCGTACTAATAAGTAACGATGTCAAGATGACGCCAGCTACGGTGGCTTGTCGTCGGCAACGTAGCGGCGGCGATAGACCTACCGTTGTCTCCGATCTGTCAGAGAATCAAAGAAAAAGGGAGGAGAGAGAGTGTAACCACATCACCCTCTCTAGTTGAATTCAACGCCCGTAACCTGTGAGCATGAACATTGGGCTTCTTCACCCCCAACGGTTTGACAGCCGCTGCATAAGAAACAGCAACGGCGGCAATCGACTGCGCACCAGCTGGATTTTTCCATCTGCAGAAGTATTCTCAGCAACAGGAAGAAGGGGAACAACCCTGTCTGGCGTGTGAGAAGCCATCGTAGAACCAGCCGGTCCTGCTGCCATCGAAGCAGAACTCGCAGGAGCAGTAGGGAGATTGAGACCTCCCGGAACTGGAGCAACTCCCTCCGCCGAGACATGTGCAGGCGCCGAACCAGCATCCAACCCTGCAACCTCGTCCAAGCCAGGGGCCGAATGATTATAGTTATGTTGCAATTCCTGAAGGGCCGCAACTTTCTCGCTTAAAGAACGATCCCGCCACTCGCACGAAGAAGGAGAAGAAAAATTATTCGATACCATGGGGAGATTTAATCCCCACTACTAGACAGACCGATAAGAGGGGTACCGCCGTAAACCATCGTCGACGGCGCAGGCGGCGCAAGGAGGCGTTAGGTTTTCGTCTGCAAAAATTAGCGGCAAAAACAACCTCAAGGTTGACCGAAAATGGTGTTAACAGAAAGGGTAACGGCTGTTAGATAAGGTGTTCCATGCCATTTACGATTCGTTGGGGATGTTATTGCAAAATACGGGCCAACCTTGAGGTTATTTTTGCTATTTAATCCTATATTAATTCGTCTTTATAGTGTGTATCGCTCAGCTAATTATCGTGCTTATAGGCTAGCTCAGTTTACTAGAAATATTTCGAAGCCAATGTATTGGATTAAGGAGTTTCTTAGATGGCTAGCTAGTAGATATTGTAATGGAGGATAAGGAAATTTGCGTGTGTTTCCCTAACGATAGGTGGTTAATGTCTAATGTAAAAGCCTAAAGGTCATGAATTCGAGTTTAATATCGTGCGATCTTTAAATTTATTTATTTACTTATTAATTTATTAAAAAATAAAATTATAAGATGGAGGATAGGAATGATTTATAATATTATCTTCATTATTTTTATATAATAGAGATTTTGGTTTTTTTTTTTTTTTTGAAATACGAGATATGGAAAAAGAAAAAAGTTAAGTGAGGATTGGTGGGTCACAAGCCATGTGATGTTCCCGTGCGTGCAGACCCCACCATAGTGATAGGGCCAATCCTTTTCCCGCTAACCAATTACGAGAAACATGAAATTATGAAAAATCTGCGACGTCTATGTATTTAGGTTGGAGTGACCCTACTTAACCTCTTTGATGTCTATTTTCCAACCATCTAATCTACTTCCTCCATATTTTAGGGCACACATATTACAATACACATTGAAAATTCAATTCATTCTTCCACTCCCAAACATGTATAATGATAACTTCGATCTTACATACATTAATACGAATAATATTGAAGGAAACGAGTTATCCAACCATAATTTTCAAACTTTCTTAGCCTATATTAAGGGTGCGTTCACTTTCAGGCACAAGGGAGGAATAGGCTATATTTACCACCTTATACTTTATTTGTTTTGATGTACAAAAAAATTTGGACAAGTGGTATAATTTTTCGGGCAGCCGCTTATCCCTTGAAAAATGAATAATTTTATACCTAAGGGTGATATAATTTTATACCACATATAAAGGAAGGGATAAATGTATCAATAATGCTATTTGGACAAAATTTGTCCTGCAAAAATATAATGAAATACTTTATAAAATAAATTTATTTAAAAATTTTGGTTCAAAATAAAATAGAATTTAGCTAGTTTTATTATTTTCTTTATATTGTAATTTTTTTGAAATTTTTAAATAACCTTTCTGATTATTATTATTTTTAAAGTACACAAATTACAAATAAAGTAACAAAAAATAACAAAAAATGTTAAAAAATTATGAAAAAACTATAATATGGAGAAAACAACAAAACTAACTAAATCCTTTTAAACTTGAATCAAAATTTATAAATAAATTGATTTTTTAAAAAAATTAACCTTATTTTTGTTTGGACAAATTTTGTCCAAATAGCACTACTCTAAATGTATTATCATTCAAACCAAACAAGATATAAAATACGTGGTCCCCACTTAAAAGGATTAATTTATACCTCCTCATATTATCCCTCCATTCAGAGGGATAAAAAGCAAACACACCCTAATAGTATAAGATATGTACTAGCATGTTGATTTCCAATACCACAAAGAATATTTATTATAAATGTCAATAGAAAAAAAAAATTACTTTTTCCGTCCTAGAAAATAGCTTCAATTTATTATTTTGGGACGTCCACTTCTTTTATAGATACTATCCCACTTTTATCCTCATTAGAGCATCCACATCGCTTACACAATGCCGGCCTACTCGTGTAGAGCTCGCATCGTGTGTAAGGCGATGCAGCCTTCGCTTACACGAGGGCTACACGTTAGAACGTGTAGCCCGCTCGACCCTTTAATTTAGGCGCGTGTTTCACACCGCCATTAAAAAAAGAAAAATCGAATTTGAATGTGCAGCTTTGACTGCCTCGATTTCTGTGCAATTTTTGGCCGTTTTTTTAAGTGAAGTTTTATGTAATTTTTAGGATTTCAAAATTAATGCAATTTAAATTTGGATTAAATTGTGTGATTTAAATTTATGCAATTAAACTTAAATTAAAAATGAAAAAATCATGTAGGCTATCATGTAATCCTAATGCAGCCTCTTTACACAATGTGGTCCCCCCATCAAGTAAGCTACAATGTAACCCCAATGCGGATGCTCTTATTCATTAAACCACTGACCCCAAAGTGAGACTTTTTCTCAAATGTTGCATTCATTATATCAAAATGATGTATCTGCCGTAAATCTTAATAATCAAATGAATGAAAATAGTTCTCCATTCTTACTTGTAAATGGTATGAACCCACTATTTTGTTTATTTTTGTACTTAATAAAATCCCAAAAGAACAACCATGCGTAATACTAATTCAATATTTTTTTTTTTTTTTTTTTTTTTTTTTTTTTTTTTTTTTTTTTTTTTTTTTTGATCGGTCAAAGTCATGTTAGATGTTAGTAGTTAGTTCCCCATCCACTCCAAGAACCACCTTATCTCTCCATTCACCAAACTCCACCTTATATCTCCAATCACTAATTCAATATTATTTGATACAAAATACAAATTGATTGATGTGATTCCGTAAGCTACTTGGAAGGGGGTATATATAGTACAAATGATAACTATAGTAATGATTAATTATATATAAATTTAATACATCATATAAAATAATGAAGTACATATTACAAATATGTTAATACATTCTATCAAACACATATCAATCAAATATATCACACGTTAGTGCATACCAATTATTTTTAGATACAAATAAACCGCTAATATAAAGATTTATTATATATATCCCTAGCTATTGCTGCTCCAAAATCATGTGATCAGTGCCAAATTTTCTGCTATTTGCTTTCCATTATTAAATAGATAATTACATGTAGATATATTAAATTTGGCCAAAATTCATTTTTATCGTGTACTTAAAAAATTTCAATAAAATATACGAACTTTATTAGTTATTTAATTTTAACTCCAATTTCATTTTCCCCGAATTAAAAAATGACATAGCATTTATATGACTAACGAGAAATGACATGGCGTCTGCGTGGCATCTACATCGTGTCATGACAACTAATAAAGTTCGTGTATTTTATTGAATTTTTCTAAATACACGTCAAAAATGAATTTTGACTAAAATGGGTGTATTTATATACAATTAATCCTTTATTAAATACCGAAATTATATTTATATATAACCTTAACACTAATTTTTAAAGTACAAATTACAGCGAGCAATTATTTGTACCTTAAGAAACATATGAAGGACGAGTTTGAATTTTCCTTAAAATTAGTTATGTATGTTTTTTACTTTAATAAAAAAGATATTTCAAAATAGAATTATTATTGGAAAGGATTTGTTTAACCTTTTTTTTAGGTTTACTTTTTTCTTTCGTTTTGGATTGGGAGAATTTCAGTTTATTCATGGAGCATTTTAGTTTCATTTAAGAAATGGAAATGGCAGTGTGAAAAAGCAAAGCAAATAAGCAAATGAACAATCATGATCAGGTGACTTTCGTGTGGAAACTACGAACTTCAAATTTGACAACCCAATCATCATTGTTGTCGTCACTTATCACCATCGGTGTCATTAATTTTTTTAGGGAACCATCCACATCACAATAAATTACTACTATAATCTTTTACCGCGCGAGTATATTTACCCTTCTTTCACATAGTCTTTTTCCCTTTTTATGACTTTTGAAAATTTTACAATCGCTACTAAAATGTGCATTGGGTCAGTATACTTTATTCTTCTTCAATAATTTGCATACTCATACCATGCAGAGAATACAACTATTTTATTTTGGATATGGGAGTAGTTTGAATCTTGGGAGGTTAATTAACTTTTTTTTTTTGGGTATTGATTAATAGAACAATGCGCTTAATGGTTTGGAATTTTTAAGAAAACTTTCAATGTTGTCACATTATATTACGAAATTTAATTTCGTCCTATTTTTTTAGTAAGATATATACTGAAAATAGCGAGATGCATGATGATGATGATGATTATTTAATTAAATAGAGTAAACTAAAGAGTGACAAATGCAAATAGAGTATAAATAATTACAAACTTTATAAATACTTTTATTTTATTTTTTTCACGTAAATACATATTACATATATAATCTGTATATATATGTTGTAAATCATTGAAGTAAAATATGGCGTAGATTGTAATACTTTCACAAGATCGATAATCCCTCGAAGCCGTTTGATTTGGTGGATTAGATAGATAAGATTGATAGGATTGGAGGGGTGTGATTAAATAATCCATCCAACTTTGGAGTGATAAACAATCACTCATTTAGGTGATTATATGCGGGCCAAGTTACGAGCTCAATCATGCAAATTAATCAAACACTTGATTAAGGTGAATTATCTTATCAATCATACCTTGTCACTCAAACCAAACGCATCCTGTACTAAAGAATTACCTTTGCCCATACATACTCCTTCTCATATTTTCCTCTCTGTCTCGTCTCTTTCTTCTTGCCCCAATTTCTTTTCTTGATCTTCCCATTTTTTTTACAATAAATCTATGCAGCCACATTGTGGCCACACTAGTATAATAAGGAAAATCTTGATTTATGTAATTTATTTTTAAAATAAAAATAGGATTTAGTTATTTTACTGTATTCTCTACATTGTAATTATTTTTTTTTAATTTTTTTTGCATTTTTAATTTTTAATTTATTTTTTTAATAAAAATAAGAAAGTTACCAAAAAATAATTACAATGTAGAGAATATGATAAAATAACTAAATCTTATTTTTATTTTAAAAATTAAGTTAAATAAATTAAATTATTTTTTATTTAGATAAATTGTGGGTGACCACAGTGTGTTTGTTTAAAGTTACTCTTTTTCTTATCTCATTTCTTAAAATGATATAGATTAACATTTAATAAAAAAAAATATTGTCGAAGAAAATCGAAGAAGTAATTAATGAATTCAAAAAAGTAATATAAAAATAGCTTAAATCATGTGGGCCATACAACAAATAAAGATTAATAATTTTAACAAAATATATATTTAAGTTATTTATTTAGGTCATTGATGACGTAAATCCATCATTTTCGTTGTTTGTAGACAAACCTGCTTGCTTGCAATTTTGAATAAACTGACGACAAGCAGAAGTCGAAGTATTGTTTTTCATACAACAGCTAGGCTTTGAAATATCATAATCAAAGAATTGCAAAAGAGAAAGAAAACTGAATGAATGAATTACATACATACATGTCGCCTACGATATATCAAATATATCCAATTTATGAATTTGGAATATCACGGGAAAAGGACCAGTGCGAATGATAAAAGGGCAACTCACAGCAAATACACGAAGAAAAAAGAAATAAAGTAAGCTAGGGTTTGTGTATATCTATGAAATGAAAGTGGTGTTTAGTCTGATTTATTGAAATTATTAAAATTAGTGTGTAAGAAAAATACAGAAAAAGGAGAAATGGACGACAGATGTCAAACGTTGGATAGTTTGTCGGCGTGTTGTACTCTACCCATCGTGTCTTACGTTTCATGCCTTTTTTAGAGTGGCTGACTCGGCGCCACCTCGTTTATGCAATCCTTCATCTTTTTCATGTTTGGATTGATACTCATTTTTCTGACTCCTCTTAAGCTCGACCTTGCATTGCATATGCAATTTATTTGATAGTGGTTTATCAATTAAATTAATTAAGCCATTTACATCAGTTTTAGGGCGTGTTTGATATTGACTAATACTCCTTTCGTTCCATGAAGCATGACACACTTCTTTTCGACACGAGAATTAAAAAATTGGTATTTTGTGTCTTAGGTGTGGTAGGTGAAAAAATGAAAATGTGAATAAAGGGTAAATTTTTTACTATTTTTAGAAACGTGTCATGCTTCGTGGGACATACCAAAAAGAAAACTGTGTCATGTTTCATGGGACGGAGGGAGTACACTATATTAGCTAATTTAGTACTGATCAGTCTAGTGTTTGGTACTCCCTCCGTCCCAATAAAAGTGACCACTTTTTTTTGGGCACGGAGATTAAGAAAGGGATTGTTATGTTTTAATTGAGTGTTACCCACCAAAATTAGTGAGTAATTTTTAGAAAGTGGCCTACAATTGTTGACTAAATTAGTGAGTAATTTTGGCATTTTTAGAAAGTGGCCTACAATTGTTGACCAAATTAGTGAGTAATTATTGACTTAATTAAAGTAAACTTTTGCCATTTTTAGAAAGTAGCCACTTTTAATGGGACACCCAAAAAGGAAATGTGGCCACTTTTATTGGGACGGAGGGAGTATTATTTAGTAATAATGCGAATGACCCGATTTAATCCCACGACCCGGTATTATTAATCCAGATTTCTTAGGATTACTAATACCCCCCCTAGGATAAACTTAAACCAGGATATTCTGTATTTAGCCATGATAGCAAACACCAACTCAGTATTAATAATCTATCATTATCCACGCTAAATATCCTGGTTACAAATTATCCTACATAATCCTTTACTGAAAATCAAACGAGCCCTTAAGGCACAAGATTACACACTCAAATTCATTTTATACTATCCGCCGTATCAAACTATTATCTTACTATGATCTATATGTCCTAACTTAGAACCTTCGTCCATAAAAAATAGTCATAATTTTATTTTTAAAAATATATATATTTATTTTATTTATATACACACTATCTCATAAAAATTAATACACATTAATTCTTAATATGTCAACTTAATTATTAACATGTTCTATCATATAACACTATAATTTATGTGAATTATTTTCTGTAGTACACTCAGTTAAAACTCGTGTCAGGAGCTCTTAGGACTTTTTGTGTGGACAATGAGTATTATATTTTTCTCATACAATTTTTATGCACTTGGAGAACATTTATTTTGAGTGATATGATTGATGGATAAAACATAAGATTGAGCAGTTTAATGATAAGATATGGTAAAATAAATGTAATTAAATTTAACCAATCCATCTAATTAAGTAAATTATAGATTAAATTAGATTATTTTGTTTATATCCTTGTTTCTCTAAAACAAAATGTAAATGTTCCCTTACAACAATACTTATATATTTTTCCATATGACACACTAGAACCGAAATTGAGATTCATTTTGAGAGATGAATTTTTTCAGAAGATAATATGTGGGCAAGTTGCTACATATATACTGACATGTCACAATTAATACATATTAATTGGGGAAGGGGATACTCGCATCTATTTTAACGACTCCATGATCGGTATTTTATTAGCAACAAAAATTGTAATTATAATAATGTAATTATAGCAACATAAACAGTAAGTCGAGTATCGTATTCACGAGGACTGATAAATGAAATCATTCTAAATAATTCTAATAAACACTCTACCAATATTCAGGTAAACACCAAGACAATGAATGAATTAAACTAAATTCAATAATGCAAACTAAAGCAATTAAAAATCAAGTAGAAAATCAAATGATAATTAAAAGACTGATCCTAGGGATGTAAATTCACATAATCAATCTATTAATCCTAACTATCAGTTTAATCCAGCTATGATGATAGATCACACATATAATCAAGTGCTCTCGCTAGAGCAACAAATGACAGTAAATTAATAAATTTTGTATCTCCGTTAGGTCTCAAGAAAATCTACTAACTACCAAAAGCACATAAGAATAGCTCCCTATGATCCACCTATCTCCGTTAGGTCTCAAGGTTAAAATCATATCATACATTCCTGAATTCGCTAAATAGTTATCTCCGCTAGATATCAAACCGAATAGCTACACATGCAAATTATTGGCCAGATAATCCACAAGAAATCAAGCACCGAGAATTATGAATCATAAACTGAAAGACAAAAATGTATCAATAAATCAATATCACATAAATCTAATCAACTATTTACAAATCCTAGAATTAGAAAATAAAACTGGCTAGACATCAGGAAATAAATCAAAGACATAATAAACATAAAAGAAATAAAAATAATTGAAATTGATAAAACCCGGAAGAAATTCTGAAGTAAAAGCTTGAATATTGAAATCTTGCAGGAAAAAAAAGGAAGAACAGAGGTGAAAAAATTTGTCTAAGAAGTCATGAAAAAGACCTATATATAGGCACAGAAAAAAAAAAAAATACAGTACATAGCTTGAAAATACTGATAAAATCTCAAAAGTTCCGAAAATTTCGAAATTCCCGTCGGACACTACTTACTACTGCGCGCGACTTTCTTGTTTCGGCCATATCTTTCTCGGTTGAACTCCGATTTGCAATTCGTTTGTGCCCACGAACTCGTATCGTGATGATTTACAACTTTTATTAAGGCCATTTGTCCAAATTCAGACTCAATATTTTTGTAAAATTCATTAAAGTAAGAGCAAATATCATGTTCACAAGTTAAATCAATATAAGCACGAAACAACTATCTAACACTCAATTTCCTATAAAATTGACATCATTTAAACATTAAAGATCACGGAAACATGAGTGCTAGCACTCCATTAACTATTTCCCTAGGATTTGTGCTCCATCCCTCGATGTTCTTTATGAATTTGTATCTTTAGAGTATATCCTAATTTTTTCCATACTTCAAGTTTTTTGTTTCTACATTATTTTTAGCGTGTCTATCACTATAAAAAAATATATTAATTTGTGACTTTTTTGTGACTGAAAAGAGACACCCGTTGCACGTTGCCATGAAATTTTCGACGGAAAATAGCCTTCGATCTAGTATTTTTCAACAAAATTTATGATAGTCTTCCATCGTAAGACCACTTGTGTGTTTCTATCATAAATCTTAATTAAAAATATTATTTAATTATATAAATAATCTTGCGAATTCTTGTCGCAAAATATTTTTTTAATAATAATAAACTTATGATCCTTATTGATGTTGCAATTTTTTTATATATTTTTTAAATAATATAGGTAGCAAATGACTCTTGTCATAACAAATTCTTTCGCAAAATTAAGTAAAATGCGGTATCGGTCTAGTTCAGTCATCTTCGCAAATTTTACCCCAAAATTATTATTGCCACTGCAAACGAACGCCTCAGTCATTGCCAACTTATTCTCATCGTTGTAACATTGCACGTCTCTCTAGTTGCAGTTCGATTCTAGAAATTGGTTTGTGTTGCCTTCACCATTCTAATAATAAAAATAAAATTAATTTTGAATTAAAATATTAATTAGCGACAGATTAACAACGGAATTTATTTTTGAAAATAAAAAAATCGGGTCCGTCGGCAATCAATCGTTAATCCCACATTTTTAACTATAGATCTGTTTCTGTCGTTAATTTTGAATTCTTTTGTAGGTGTAAGCTTCAATGAAGATACGATCATATGCCAACCGCTAGAACAAACGTCATGGTCAGAACTAAGAGTACCGCACATGGCAGGTGTTTCGCTGGTGCATGGGCAAAATGACATAACTAGACTTTGGAAAAAAGTGTTGCAGCTTAGGCGATTGTCTTCAACCAAGATATTGACCTAACTACCGCTCAAAGTTAGCAGTTCATCCAGGGTAAGCTAGTGCAAGAGCAAGTAAAAAAGAAAGTAAGAAATGAGGCAAATGATGGAGTCCGGACGAAGCAAGGGAAGTCAAGAAGGAAAAATGAGGGGAGTGGCTGGCGTTACCGGTCAAGAGGGTGATATGACAAAAGCAGCTAAAATCAGGAGAAGGATAAGGGATGATACAGACCTCTTCTAAAAGCGCGAAAGGGATAATTCAAATCATTCATGATAAGCATGACTGCAGGCAAACTAATCTGGAGAAGAAGTCCTATGCACGAAAGAGATCCAGACACATTGAACCTGGATAGTTTGATCCTAGAAGGACTCCTCATCCCAGCCACATATTGGCCTCCAGTCCATGCCCGAAGCTTCCCCAATAAATATCAATTGTTAGTTTTCGGCTTAACATCACTTTGAACCGCATTTTTAGTATTATGTGACACCTAAACTCAGTTTAGTTTGGTGATTTTTGCTAAGTCCCATTTAGGGCAAGATAATATATTAGATACGGCATGTTTCCCTTCAGAGGTGTTGGTGACATCCGATTTATCTTTTAATAGTAAGTTGTTTTCCTTTATTTCCATATCTTATTTAACTATTGCTTTCGTTATTTACTTTATGTCCGAAAATTTTTATGGATTGGGCATGATGAAGTAGATATGAACTGATAAATCGTGAGCTTGTTGTGTGCTTAATTGAATGTATGTATGTTCCTAAAATGTCAAGCTTAATTCCAAAGTATTTAATTTTAATTGATTAGTTAGAAGGCCATAAATTAATTGAGTATAATTAAATCACCAATAAATTGAGTTTATATGGTGTGCAGGATCACTTTGCGCCTTGAGAGTATCGTGGGCGCGGGAGGTTGAAGTAGACTACAATCTGCATTTGTCAATATCATGTCTATCTAAGGCTCAATATTTTTTGATTTTATTGCATGTACTAAAGTATTTTCGAGCGTGGTTGGTCGAGATGATTTTTGGCATAGGGTGTTGTTGGGAACTTTATGGAATATCTTAATTCTTGTTTTGATGAAACCAAAATCCATAGGTTTCATTTGTAATAGACTAGAAATGCTCGAACTAAGTGTTAGAGTTCTTTTTCTAGTTTAGTTGCTGTTCTGAAGACTGAAGACTGAAGAACGAAGGACTGAAGACTGAAGACTGAAATTGCCGACTGAAGTATCAGTCTTGAACTGATTACTTAATGCGTGCCACGTGGAATTAGCGGACTGATACTAAAGTCAAGTATCAGTTAAACATTCTTCCTCGTACTGAACCTCCAACATTCAAAGGAAGCCACATACTCCAGAAGTACAGCCGCATTAAATGCAGAGATCTCAGGATCGTCCTTTCTCTGCAGAGGTCATTCCTATTTTGTGACTACTTTATCAGAGACGTCGCATCTCCTGCTCATCAACATAGTCGTTCTCACCAAACAAGGAGCCTCGAAGATTGAAGCCTCAGCCCAAGTTCAAATTACTCTCTAACGGAAGAAATCTTGCAGACCTTCTCCGCCAACGGATCTATTCAAGACTTCTCCTATAAGTAGCGCTCGATGATCACTTCAATCTTCACCGATTCAACAACATAAGCTGAAGCTCTGCCAAAATTGCTTCTCAGTCAAAGCTCAAATTCCCCTAAGCTTTAATCGAAGAAGAGAATCACAAAGCCAAAAATCAGTCATTGCTGATTACGTAAATTCTCTTAGACCTTAGGCAAACCTTGATTATCCAAAGCCTAGGTCAAACTAACTCCAAAGAACTTGTTATTTGAAGTTCAGTTGGCAGGATTTCAAACCTCCATTCGACCGATAGAATCGAGTGTTTGAGTGCAAAGGAGTTCAGGAAGGTACTCTGACTCCGTGAGGTCCTAGTGCCAGTTCGTGCGAGGAGTGAGAAATCCAACAAGGTGTGTTGGTACTGAAGATTAGATCTTTAGTTATTTCGGTTGTGTGCACCAGCAAGCACACGGTTCGGTTTGATGTGCACCCGTAAGCACTTGCAGAGTGAAGTTGTTGGTATGATCAACCGACCGTGGATGTAGGAAGTGTTTTCCGAACCACGTAAAAAAATTTGTGTCATTTACAGATTTTAGTATTTTAATTATTACTTGTGCTCTTCCTTTCATAAACTGAAATCTGATTAATAGCAAAGAGAAACTTAAGACTAACAACGTGCTCAACCCAAAAGGCTATTGCGAAACAAAATATTTCTGCTGCGTGTGTTATCAGTCTGACTGATCTGTCCTCTGATAGTCAGTGAGACTTATAACATCTCTGTTTATCAAACTCGACTGAAGCCTTACGTGCATCAGTTAAGTTCTCGTAACTTAACTGATAACTCCTTACTGAAGAGTCTTTCAGTATAAGTCGTTAACCCTGTTTTGGTCAAAACTCTTTTCAGTAAACAGGTGTCTGAGTTTGTATTTGTAGTTTCGCTTTTGATCTCTGTATTGAGATCTTGTTTGATTCATTAAAAATAGCCTATAGATGTATCCCCCCTATACACTTATTCAAGACCCTCCGGACCTAACATGTGTCCTTTGCCTTTTAACTCAATGTAAGTATATATTTTTATCATATAACAGAAGTGCATGTGACAAATGAGTATCCGTGGATTTGACATCTTGTCCAGGTTGTCTTTTATTATTGATTTTATCTTGTTAGTGTTTTTAGTTTATATCAATTTCTAGTAAATTTGAGTTTAGTTCCGTGAGACCACGATAAAGTCTTTGGTGACCAGGACATACACGTCCACCTTTAGTTTCTCTTTTAAGTTTGTGACACGAGACACAACTATACCAACTCTATGTGGGATCAACCCTATCTTATCACTAAACTACGCCTATTTTAGGTGAGGAAAATAAAAATTATTTGCACAAAGTTGAAACGACAATTTTGTCAAATTGGTGTCGTTTCCGGAGAGTTGCGGTTCCAATAGTAAGTCTCACCTTGCATTTGTTTAGTTTTTTTTATGCATGCTCCATCCTAATCTTGTAGACCAAGATGAAAAATTGTGGTTTGATCCAAAAAATAAAAGATCTGCAAGTAGAAAGAGTGTCCTTGCAAATAATGCAAGATTGATGCACAAAGCTATTCAGGACGAAGGAGTTTTTAAGGAGGCAGGTCGACTGACGAGTCCTCATCAATAAGACAATCCTCTGGACAACATAATTGTTATCCATCTTGATCAAAACGAGATGGATGACCATGTAGGAGGAGAGAAAACACTTGGAAATATGGTATTACCGACGAATATCAGTCAGAGACCATTGGGCATCACTTTGCTCACGGTGGAAAGAAATTGGGAGCTGAAACATTTATTTATCCAGATCCTGCCCAAGTTCTGTGACTTACTTGGGAAGATCTCATCAACATCTTCAAGGCTTTGAGATAGTATGTGGTACAGTACAAAACGCAAGAAACATAAAGAATATGTCAAATCAATGATTTTCCCATTTTCACTACATGATGGAGCTAGAGAGTAGTTGTATACATTGCCAACTGGAAGCATCACAACCTGGGCACAACTGCAACAATAATTCCTTAAGAAGTATTTTCTGGCCTCCAAAGGTGTAAAATATGAGGAAAAGAATTAGTAGCATCAAAATGGGCACATCAAAGTCATTTCACGACTATTAGGAACACTTCAAGAAGCTCTTACACAAATGCCCTCAGGATCAAATCAAGGAGCATGACTTGATCCAATATTTCACTGCTGGACTTAGAGCACATGAGAAGTCGTGGCTCAATACTTCGTGTGGATGATCTATCTTGAACAAGATCCTAATTGAAGCTTTCAAAATGTTTATGGAGATGGCTGATGAGTCAAGAGATGAATGAGAGAATGTTACAAGACAATCTAACCAAAAGTTGCAACCCGATTCCTAGCCAGTGATAGCGTAGGACGAGAATCGTACGACTAAATAAAATAAAGGATCAAAGGAACATAACAAGACCAAACAATATGCGGAAGCAATAGCATTTACATCATTTATCATAATAAAATCATAGATCATCATCTTCAAGGAATAGTAATGATAGATGATAATGGAGTACTACTTATTGAACATGCATATAGAATAAATGTAAGCATAATTAGGTTCAATATTAATTAGTCCTGGAATAGGGTTACATATTATGTTAAGTTCAAGTATCACGTAGCTTAGAAAGAAAAAGGGAAAATAAGAATAAAATATGGAGTAACATTCATCAAGGTTAGTGACACAACAAAAACGTAGTCGGGCTACATGTATGAAGACATGTAGCCTGTGAAGTCTAGATGAGCATAAACCCTAATAGTATGGTATGACACACTAAAGCCACAGTCTTGCCAAAACAAATAAATTCAAATTTATAGCACATAATTAATGTAGGACATGATAAAACATCGGATGTAACAAAAGCCTTGGATCATTAGCCCCTCATCTCCATCCAAGCTCAATCTGCATGTTTAGAAATGCATACATGACTGAATACAAAGTACTCAGTGAATATATGCCAATTTTTTTGAAATCTTAACAATTAAAGCTATAAGTTGATCTCGCCGAATGTAAGCTAAACGCAGGGAGATAGTTAATTGAGAAAATATTTGTGCATGCCATAGTTATCATAAATAATTTTTCCTCACTTATCATCATCATATAATAATCATAGCATATCATCATATCATATAGTTGTTGTATTTTATTTTGGCAGGAGACTACCAAGTCTAGAAATAATGTTAAAAAAATTATCCCTTTCTAAGATTTGTGAATGTGAATTATTTTTCTACTGATAAATTTGATCATGATTTGAAGAAAATTAAAGCTTTTGTCGGGTCAAAGCCAATAATCCAAGTAATTTCAAGTTCATGTAATCAATATTTGTTCTTTTATGGACAATCAATGATTTTAAATTCATGAAATTATGATTAGCAACCCAAATCTAATAAATTAAGAAGTCTAACTTTTCTGTTCTTTAAGCTTATGAAGAAATGTAGCTAATTATGGAAGCCTAAAGTCTGACTTTATTTATGAAACATGTTTTTGTGTGCGAAATTTTGTATGTAAGTGAAATTTTTTACTTACTAATACTTAAAATTTTCTGCACTATCAACATACAGTTAGGGATTGCAGTGGATTCCGGACTCGATCCAAATTCCTTTTTTTTTGGACCTTGTAAAAATTGGACCCGATGAATCCAGAGTATTCTTAAAATTTTTGAATCTGGATCTGGAGTAAGAGCCGATCCAGATCTGACCCATGAACCCATATATAGGGGTGAGCTACCGTGAGAACACATCTTAAAATAATAAATAAAAGCAATTTTCAATGTATGAATTTGCTGTAGAAAGGTATGAATTGTGAAAAATAAATATTTGCTACCTTTAGGATTCGAACTCAGAAACATAAATTCATTCAACAAGGTTACGATCCAACGAATTAACAGTGTAGTCTGGTCGGTCCCCTTGGCAGGATCCAGTCATTCTTTTCCTACAACAGATTGGGCTCTATACTGTGTTTAACCGTTAAGCCACATTAGGTAACGGCCCAATAATAGAAAACTTTTCGCGGTAAGAAATTGTGCCATAGGAAGCTCCGCATTCAATTTCCGAGCGACTTGCTCTACTAGTTTTAACTTCTGTCAGAGATAAATTATTTGCTGCGCTTGGATACTAATTTTGCTATCAATTCAGAGATGGAGGTCGGCAGTAAGGTATATTTCATGCTTTATTTTAATCTCGGAGACAATGGATGAAGTACTTTCAATGAGCAATTTCAATTGCGCCTCCGGCATTGTAGAAATTCACCGACAAAAATAGATGCCGGGAGCTGGCAATGTCGTCGTCGTTCTGCCGCAGAATATACTCGGAGGTAATTTTCTCTTCAGGTTTCTTGATGAGTATTATCTAACGTTTTCCTAGAAATTTGGCACAAATTGTGTACGAGCTTTTAACAAGTTCGTTAGTTCTGTGGAGTGTGTGGTTGTGTGTCTCCCCCCGTTTGCCTCTGCATTTCTGCATATATTTCGATAACAGAGGCTGCATTTAGAATTGATACAAGCTGGAGATTTAGTGCAAAAGTGCTTAGTATGCAGTTGTTCTTATGTGCTATGACGTGATCACTGATTTATCTTTTGATAAAATATGTAGGCGTTCAGGCTTAGTTCCTTGCAGTTTTCTAGGATTAATATGTGCACATCTACAGGTAGAAGAGGTTGGATGGGAGCACCTACTGAAAATGGGAGAAGATCTCACATTTCTTAGGTTTTGTATCATGTAAGTAAATTTGCTTTACAACACTGAAACACTGTATGTTACTGTGAATTTTTAATGTCACAAAGCATGTTGTGTTTACATTCTTGGAAAAATCATTTATTTAATACGAACTCATATGAGTGTCTGTGTAGACGACTAGATGTGATTCACTATTAATGGATTTGGAATACCACTCAGTAGAATTTATCAGAGCATTAAGACTTTGTCCAAAGCTAGTTGAAAGTTGCATGGCTGATTATTGAGCAGTTATTCTATTTACTGTTTTGTATGTATGATGAGTTAAATGGGACAGGAGGAAAGTATTACTGTTATTGTAGACCAGGGAAGATGCTCTGCGTGATGTACAAAGTCCACTTTTCTTCATTTGTCATAGTTAGAATTATGACATGGAACTGGTCTAAGTATTTGAGCTTAGTGTCGACTCCATGCATGTGAAGCACTTGTGCATTATATTTACTCAAAATGTTCAATGCTCTAGAGAGTAAGTGCTTACATTTACACAAAATGACCTTGAGTGAGAGGAGTGAGGACTATTTGTAAGTGTAAACCATTCATCTTATCGGTTATAGTCCTTGGTCTTCTTCAGCTTGAAACTTGAGGCTATTGATTGCTTGTAAATTTGATTATGGTCACAATCTTTGCTGGGCACACCACCCTGCTTCAACTCCAATTTACATAGAAAATGGCTTTCGCTCAGAATCTACATATATATTTTAAAGTTATCTCAGAAATCTTACTACTTTTGCTGATTGTTATAACCGAATATCTAAAATTTGTTAATGAAGTGGGTACAAATTAATAAGACCTTATTGTTCATTATTATGTTCATATTTGTCGTAGATGTGCTTAGTTGTGAATGGTGTATGTGCTAGGGACAATAAGAGGAGAGCACATATTCTGGAGATAACTTTGGATAAGACCTATCCAAGGTCTCAACCTTCGGTATCAGCGGTATGGATTTCTCCATGACCACTTCTTTTTGTTTGATTCTTCTCTGGATGTTTGTGTAGGAACTAAGATCTGCATCGTGCCTTCAGGATGTGCCTTATAATTCTGATCTGGAATGGTCACCAAACTCACGGTTAAGAGATATTGTCCAGCAGTTTCAGAGGGTAGCTGGAAGATTTCTGAATTTGTTTCCAATTGTAATTTTATAAAATTTATTTTCCCTTGCTGTTTCTTGATGCATGATTTCTATTTGGTCATTACTGTGCCTAGCATGTGGATAAGCTCCAGGATTTTTGGTCCACTTTGGATGACATTGATCGGTCTCTTTTGGTTCTTGATCCAAAGCACTCACATCATGCAGTGTCATATCGCCCAATAAAAATAGGTTAGTGAAACATCATGCAAAATCATTTTACCAATACCATATCAAATTCTGTGTTTTACTAAACTAATTTTGATAACTCGTATTGTTCGTTGGTTTATTGCTCATACTGCCAGTATTGACTTTTTCTAGGAAATGATTGCTGTATGGTACTATCTATCAATGTTGATGATCCAAGATCCCTGCCAGAGTACAATTTCCTAAACAAACAGCACATTTTTTTGTCTCAAGTACAATTGGTATCGGAATTTCTTGTACTGACTGGACTTTAACCTGGTAGATGTCGCTTCCTTGGTTCAGATACGGCAGTGAATGTTCTGAGAGATATCTGGAAGCGAAAGTGTAAGGAATGGTACTTTCAAAATCTTTTTCACTATTTCTGCCACCTTAGACAAGTTAATGTCTACTAAATCTTTGTCATTTGGTTTTGTCTAACATAAGGTGCATGCTTATTTTGATCCTGATTTTCTGGATATCATGGTTGAACTTGTTTTTTCTTAGTTAGGCCTGTCTTTTGTATATGTTTAGTACAATATTTGACTACAAAATGCTATTGTTGTTTTCGTAACACATTGTTGTCAGATATTCCCAATTTGAATTTGACCTTAAAGTTAAAACTTCATATTATTGCTGACACTTATTAAACAATTGGTGTTGTATTTAGCTCTGTTTGAAAGATGGTTACATGCTAAAACTAACTTGAAATCATAAAGCTTTAATTGATAAAGCTTCTTGTGCATGGTAATATATTATTTTTTATGTTGTTTATCTTTGACCTAATATTTACTTTCTGTTCTGGAAATAGGGCGAGAGAAAAATCATTTCTTGAAAATCTTCTGCATATATTTGGCAATCTGTTACCACAACCTTCGTATCTCCAACAGAATGAGGAGCAGGTTGAATGCGGCATTTGTTATGCTCAATATCTTCCAACAGGTTCCATCTTCGACTTCCAATTTGTTGGCAGTGCTATTGCTGCCACCACTCACAAAACCAAGCAACACCTGCACTAGACTACCCAGAATTTTCCAACCATACCCAGATAGAAACACATTCATAACCATCAGTTTTTCCTTGCTTCTAGATGATGAACTTGGAGCCAAGAGTGGGACTGCAACTGATTATTCTTGCGAAAATGGAAACTGCAATCGAGCATTCCACAGTGTTTGTCTTGGTGATTGGCTCCGCTCCATCACGACTACGAGACAGTAAGTAATGCTCTTACAATCTAACTTAATTTTATGCAAATGTTCACGACTACGAGACAGTAAGGATGGGTTCTGGTAGGAACCATCCCTAGTGTAGACACTAGTAACCATACAGATATCAATGACTTGTCCATTTGTTTATGATAATCGTAGATCATACAGATATCAATGACTGGTCTAAATTGGTTCCTAGTCCTATAGGACGGGGAAAGGTTTTATTTAATCATCCCCTACATATAGGTATGCAAGATAGTTCTTCATAGAATCAATTTACGTTGGTAATCTCTGGAATGAACCATCATACTTAGTATCTTTTACAATTTATAGTTTTTCTAGTACTGATCTTTCGTTATAGTCCAGAATTTGTGGGTTTGAGCATTTCATTATTCATATATTTTCTGCATTTAATACATTAATGTGCATCTGCCTTTACTATAGGTCATTTGATGTTCTGTTTGGGAACTGCCCTTACTGTTCAGATCCCGTTGCAGTCAAACTGAGCATCAAGAAGTAAAAACAATGGCTCCCATCTTAAAGGGTGAATTGAACTGAAGAATAGTTCATTTTTCTCATGGTATAAGTCCGTGTATTCTAAAGGAGATGTGTGTTGGGAGAAACGAGGCATACGAAGCAAATCCCTAGTTTCCAGTGATTTTGTGAAGCATTCTCATCTTCTGTATTTATGAGTTTTGGTAATGAGAATGAGCAGGAAATCTGATCAAGATTTGGTGTGCGATACAATACAAATATACAATACAGCTGGGAATGATTGATATATAGTCATTAGTGGGCTGCCATTGGACCCAATGACAGATTCTTCATCCTAACAAGTAGAATTACTGTCTATGGGGCCTCTGCTCATCATATCCATATATCAATTTTCTTTAATATTCCCATTTGTCTTCTCTTTTTCTATGCACTACACTTTTGGAAACTATCCTTTCCTTCACTCATCTCGCAAACTCTTGCATTAGTTTTCAATTAGGACTTATAATCCATCATCAAAGGAGATATGCGCACAGTTATTATATGTCAATAGTCCACCATGTTTGACTGAATTTTTATTAACAATACGACTCTTAACATCTTCAAATAATGACCCAAGAATTCCAATTTATAGCAAATTTAACATCCTTAATTTTTTTGTCAACGACCAAATATCTGAGTTGGCACTAAAAGTAGAAACGTTTCAAGCTCATCACAAAAGTCGTGGTTTTGATACTTGGGAATTGGGATCCTACTGATATCAGCAGTCCCGTAATAATGATTAGATTATGTCTAGACTAGAGTTTTGGCCTCTGGCTTGCCAAAACCGTAATCATATTGGTTGCCAAATATTTTCCACGGGATGCTGAACACCCATATTATGTCTATCTAAAAATTAGTTAAATAGAAAAAAATAATTTATTTAATTTATTTTTTAAATATAAAAATATTTAGTTATTTTATTGTATTGTCCACATTATAGTTATTTTCCTATAATTTTTGTAGTTTTTTATTTTTTAGAAAATAAAAAAATGCAAAAAAAAGTAGATAAAATATAGACAGCACAATAAAATAATTAAATCTTACTTTTAATTAAAAAATAAATTAAATAAAAAGAATTCTCTATTTAAATAATTTGTGGGCGGCCACAATAGTCTGCATATTTATTGTAATCAGAAGCCTCTAATCAGATTTGTTTCAAGTCTCCAAAGTTAGACTCGATTCCACGAGATACAATCTAGATATCACTTCTAGAAAGAAAAAAAAAACTTTAGTTTTTCAGTAGTTAGATAAATTCAGAAATGTTCAATTTGTTACAAATTAAAACTTTAGGTCATTATTGCAAGGTCAATATTTGAATAGTATAGGGCAGATCCATACCCAATTGAAACTTGGATTTCTACTCAAGGTTAAATCATATCTTAAACTCTCTATGTCGGTTGGGATTATTCTATTTGTCGACAATTATTTATACAGGAGGGTTAAATGAGAATCATTATTTAAAATTAGAATGAATAATCATTTTCAATTTTTTAATTATTAAAATTTACAATAGATGCATTGTATACATTAAGTGCAGTTATTCTATATAGGTTAAGTATAATATTTGTAGTTCTTACGTTAAATAGGGTTTGTACTGGAATCCAACCTTATATACAAGGTTGGTTATTATAAAAACTGGCATTTATCGGGAGAATGTGAAATTAACACTGCATTTAGAAATGAAATTTTCTCGAAAAAAGTTGAAATATTCGCTTCCTCCAAGATTTGAACTCAGATACTGCATTCATTCATCAAGATGATGCTTCCACCGCAGATCTTTACGATTGAAGGACTGTGAATAGTTATTCATTCTCATTTTAACCCCTCTCTCTCACTCACTCACTCACTCACACACACACACAAATCCCATCAAATGTTGTAGATCATAACAATAAAAGATAATCTGGCTGAAACTCTTCCGCACACTAAAGATCTCTCAAGAATCCGTATGGGAGATCTTTACCAAAAACAACTTTTTCAAACAAGGAATGTTTCAAAAAGCTGCAAAAGAAAAATGCGAAGCACTCATGCTATCATTCAAGGCCAAAAGAGATATTCCCGATATATGTCTTCATAATGATATAAACTGAGTCATACTGACGAAGTTGCCGTTTAGCTTCACGAAAATAAATTTGTAGTCATGTGCCCATAACTTACTTTTAGGTAGCGCAAGTCTAGTGTCGAATGCTTCCCGTTGGACCTGAGGAGAGGCTGTGTCAGATTTATGCTAATCAATACTTGAAGACTGACATTATGTAGAAGTCCTCGTACCATATTGTCATTTTCAATAATAAAGCGAGATCTTCATTAAATGTCAAATCCGCAGCATTAAATATTCGATATTTGTTGATACGTCACAAGGTTGACTCTGCATTATTCTTTCTGACTTTAAGGCTGACGTGACATAATTGTCTCAGTGTACATGTCAGCTTCAGATCCTTTAGTCAGTTTACTCAAGTTGATTAGAGCATCAATTGGTATTTTGGTACTTAGTGAATCCTTCGAATTGAAGGCATACCAATAAACTGTACAGCTTGGCCATTAGCTGATCCTCCAGGCTCAGATCTTGTAAACATAAAATGCACACTCTCTAAGACGAGAACTGCAGTCTATAAGATACAACGTATGGCATATAAACATTAGTCTAGGGGTTTTGGTATGAAATCAAAACTTTGTAATTTTCCCTACAACAGAGAAATGAATGTAACTTCTCTGCTCACGATTACAATAAAACAGGTTTGGGTTTTGCTTACTACTACTGACTACTCTTGTGGGCAAAATAATAAATAAAACTAAGTTAACACAGGAAAGTAACTTGGTCAAAATAAACAGATGACCTGATTTAGACTCAAATCATCAAACATGAATAACCACTTGATAATAGTTGTAAATAATTTTATTACATGCATACATCAATTTGTTATAGGCCAAAAACAATAATGCCCCTATTATCATGCATCGCACATGCCAGAGCCCTAAGCCTAATCATTCCTTTCACTGTATAACCTAAAACTGATCAATAAAAAAGATTAAACTATTCTGCTCGAAACCCCCCACGTTGGCCTCTCGCTTGAGGTTCTTTTTAGAAAGCATCAAGATTTAGAAAAACCCAATATGACTTTTAGCAATTTAGCATGGCCAAAGCCACATGCCGCTCTCCAATGCTAGTTGTACTTTAATTTTGGAGGCAAGTTATATCCTTATGCCCAAAATTACTTGTGCTCAATACCACTTAACCAAATAGTCAATTAGTCAATTAATCGATTAAGTTGTCCAACCTTTTGGAATCAAACTAAGTGGCTTCAGAACATATACATGCAATTTTTTTACGCCCAAATTAGACTTCACGAGTGTTAAATATTCATGCTCAAATTATCTTGCCCAAATCTGGCTATATAAACTTAGCTGAATATAAAATATATATAAATAATAATTAAAAAAAATAAAAATATATATTAAAACTAAAAAAAATTGGTCCAAACTCAAACCGGATGAAGAAGTTATGAGAAAACGAGTATTGTGAGACTCGAACCCTCGACCTTATGGTTAAAATCATATCCACCGTGTTCAACTGATAATCAATTCCATTCGATTGACATATATATATATATATATATATATATATGGAGGGCTATACAAAAAACTCCCTTTAGACTATAATATAAGAACAAATTAAATCTTGACCATTTATATTAAATCTTGGACGGCTGAGATTAGATTATCATGGGCCGTTACATTCAAAAATGGTGTACCTATAGTTCATATATAGTTAATTATCGCCCAAGGGTATATTTGGATATTGCATTTTAATCTCTCTCCACCTTAATGACTCGATTCCGAAAATATTGCTCAATTTTTTGGAAAAGAAAACACTATCATTGACATTCAGAATTAGAAAACGCAATAATAATTCCGATTGATTCATCCAATAAAACTAAATAAATATTCAGATTATGTGTACGTATAATTCATACTTTATGTATTTATAATTCATGTACTTATAACAAATGTTGAGATTTAGAATACTATTACATATTATTCGTATAATTCATACATAATATATTTATAATTCTTTTACCCGTGCCCGCTTTGATGCCTTTTTTCTCATGATAGTTCATAATTAATTAAAATTTAGTTCGTGCTAGTTCGAATTCATATTATTTCACAAATAAACTAAACAATGTCTAATAGTTCATCTTAAATGTGATTTAATGCATACTGGTTCATTTTTCAAATGCAAATTGTAAATTAATGAATTAAAAGTGTAATCATGATGAATTATACATCGACCGTGGCATATATCTACATAATTCATACCAATACAATAGTACATGAAAATCACAAAGCAATTTAGAGGTATCATACATTATGAAGCATTAAATCATAAACAAATAAAAATAACAAATTAAAAGAGGTATAATTTACATAGCCATGTCTTTTTCTATAAAAATATTGTTCTTTACCTGTTGTTATATGAGATGAGATAAAAACGCAACAATCTCGTGAAACATGAGAATTATAACATAGATCACAAAAAATGGAATATAGATTAAGCATAAAATATGTAATATCCATTGATTTTCTGGGGTGTTCACAAGAACTGACGTAGGTTTTCAGTTTTCTAATTGTCGTGTATAATTGTGAATTAGGAATAGATAAAAAAAGATATACACTTAAATATAATCCCCACAATTAAGGAAAAGATATTTATTAAAAGTATAAAATTACTTATTTACCCAATAATCAAATGAAACGAAAATTGACTGAAGAGATTTAAAACTAAATCCAGCCGTTAATTGCTTAATATCTAATGGCCTAGATTAGTTTCTATTTTATAGTCTAACTTTGGTTTTTATTTTAGCCTTCCCCTATATATATATATATATACCCCTATAGGGTGTGCTTCTAGAGAGAACAACATTATTTGTGAGAACAGGAGAACCATCAAATCTAATGCATCCACTGTAAAAATTAATGCATTCGCTGTTAAAATTAATGCACTAAAAATTTTTAAAAAAAATGCTCCCTTCAGGATTCGAACCCAGGATCTGCATTCATTCAACAAGATGATGCATCCACCGTAGATCTTGATGATCGAATGGCTGAAAATGGTTCTCCGATTTTCTTTTATTTATGGTTCTTTCTTGAACCTCTCCCTACCCCTATATATATATATATATATATATATATATATATATATATATATACATCTGAATGCACCGTACATTCGAATATATAGGAGACAGAACTTTATATACATAGCGGGAGTTGTAGAAAAATATTTAGTTACATATATTTACATAAAAACAAATAAATATTCAATACTTCCACATGATGGATTTACAGTACAGTATATTTTATCAAATTCTTGGTTTCGTGCATACTTATTCCTTTCATTCATGAAAAAAGTTTTAATTTGTCATTTTCAAGGATCATATCATATTTTTATTGTTGCGTTTTAATTTGTATCCATCATATTTTAATTTGTGGGGGCGCTCTTTTCTCTTACTCACGTTTTTGTGCTTCTTTTTTTTTTTTTTTTTTTTTTTTTTTTCAAATTTGTGGAGCAGTTTTTCTGTTCACTTAATACATAATTAACTTTATTTTTAAGATTTCTTTTTGTAGACGGAATATAAATTACTATAACAAGAAACTCGAAATTCCATCGCCGGTTGTTAAAGACTATTATAGAATAAAGGGAATAAATAAATAATTGAAGAAGGAATAAGAGCTTTCTTTATATATCTTGACGAGACCGAGCGAGAACACATCGCTTTCACAATTATAGATATACATAAGACGCACATTATTGGGTGAGACAGCATTCACCGACATCAACTTTCCCAACCCCAGATTTACAAGAATATCCAAAGTAAATTACAATTTCTGGTCTATACAAATTTATAAATCCAAGTAGACATGCACAACATAATATATGAATTGAAGATAGAAAGGAGTCATATTCCGGCCATACATTCAGGTGGGGTAACGGGGTAGCGCGACCTGTCGGTGCAGTAGTCGTAGATCATGTGGTTGATGCGGACCCAGCGGTAGCGCCTGGCGGCTTCCGGGGTCAGCTGCTGGTACGCTGCGCCCTCCCACCAGTTCCTGGGGTTCGAGGGGCAGTTGGCTGGCCCCGGAACCGCACATCCTTCGATGTCGAAATCTTTGTAGTAAGCGTAGAATGGGGCTTTGCTCCAATTTATCTTCTCCAATCCGCCCCTCGTGGCCCAGTCGTCGGCCTCCCATAGTGTCGAGTACACTCCCATTGGTTGGAATTTAGGGTACGGAATCCCTCTTCGCTCGTTGTTCTTGTACACCCTTATCGGAGTTTCATCCACAGAGAAGCTGCCAAAATTAAATTATAGATTATATTCTATTTCTAAGAGTAGTAGCCAGTTTATAATGAATTGTGATATGGACTTACATGATGTGTTGATGGTTCCAAAAGATGCAGTAAGTGTGGAAATCTAGGGAGGGGTCGAACCACAGATTGATGCGTTGCTCCCTGTCACCTTTGCCGTGGGCGTATATATTAGTCTGAACCGTGTAGGGCTGACCCGACCGGTTGCCCAGGAACTCGAAGTCCAGCTCGTCGCGAACCGTGTCCGTGTCCGAGTTCATCTGTAAATAATTTAATATTGTAAAACAAATTTGAATTAGATATTAATGTTGAATAAATAGATACGCACGTAGAAGGCAGTGACAGTTCCGGCAGAGTCGCCTGGGACGAGCTTGATCTTCATGCAGACACGTCCAAAGAGATATTGGTACTTGGAAGCGAAGCCGCATCCTTGAATGAATTGAATGTGAGACATGCATTCACATACATGATCATAATTAAAATAAAAATAAAAAAATACCAGAGGATTGGTCAAGAGTGAGCTGAATGGCCCTGCCTCCATCTATTTGGCGAACGTGGGAATCGGCCCATGCGATTCTGAAGTCTTGGCTGAAGGTTGCAGGTCGAGCCTCGACGCTCAAACAAGACAATGCCAATGCGATAGCGCATAGTATGAATGCTGCCATCCTCTCCTCGATGCTGATGTAAGGTAGATCCAACGTGGGTGTTTTTATAGCCACATACAAAGACAGAGGGAAGGAGAATGAGCTTTCCATACAGCTAATGCATGCCTAATGGAATGGGCCCATCTCTCTCTCTCTCTAACCAACCCATATTATTGCCATCTCTCACAAATCACTTCATTTCAATCAATATATGCTCCTGTACTTCCCATTAATGCCATGCCCCCCTACCTCTCTCTATTATCTTTTCATTCTCAAAAACCCAATTCATTCCTAATTACAATTTATTAATGCATGCCTCAAATTAAATCTGTTGATCAAAATAATTTCAACATGGTGTTCTTTCGTTTCGTGTATATATATAGTAGAGACGTCTTTATGATAATGCATTTATATACTACGAAATATTGAAACACGTCTAATTTATACTATCATATTTAATTGGATTTAGTTTCATGATCGATATATATGTCATCAGTCGTTTAAAATTTATTGATCGGAAAATGAATGGGTGAAAGTGTGAAACACAATTAATGAGGTGTAAGAGTCCCTAAATCTCGAAACGTGGCTAGTAAGTGAAGAGATGGTGTAGAGAATGAAATGGTGAAATGAAGCTTTAAAGATGGAGGTAGTGACGGCAGAGACATGGAAAAGCTGTTTGAGTGGTACCACAGATTTGTTGGTTTGTATTGAAGTGTGATGCATTTATCTAGAATATTCTAGGTGAGAATAAGCTATGTATATTCTAGAGAATTCACTACTAGCTAGATTAATCTAGAGTATTCTAAATAATACTAGGACAAGTATGAATATTCTAGAGATTAGATATTTTTCATATATTATCTAGAGAATTCCTTAAGTAGATGCTAGTAGAAAATTCTAGATACAAACTAATGTAGTGGGATCTAGAGAGATCTTCCCACACCTATAAATAGAGCTCTTGTAAGCCATTTGTAATCAATCTCACATAATCTCAAACCAATCTAAAACATCTCAAAAACATCACTCTATCTAATATTATCTAAGTTCTTTGGAGACAAGAGCTCCACTCTAAAATCATTATCTCTATCTTCTACACACACTACACTCACAATATTCTCTACACCACTTCACTACAATCACTCACCACACTCAAACCACTATATAATCACCTCCATTTTCTAACAAGTGGTATCAGAGCTTGTTCGATCATAAGCGGGCGTTATGGCGTCGTCAAGTCTCTCCATCACGACTCCAATATTCAATGGAGAAAACTATGACTATTGGAGTGTTCGTATGAAGACTTGCCTTGAATCCCATGATCTTTGGGATGTCATTGAAGAAGGAATCACCATGCCGGGAGAAGATATCGACAAGACATCCTCATCCGAGGTACGTAAGAAATTAAAGCAACAAAATGCTAAAGCTCTTTATCTTCTCCAACAATCTGTTAGTGATTCTATCATGGCAAGAATTATTCGAGCCACTACTGCAAAAGAAGCTTGGGATATCCTTAAGGAGGAGTTCCAAGGAAATGTTAAAGTTCGAACCATTAAACTGCAAAGTTTAAGGCGAGAACTAGAGAATCTTAAAATGAAAGATTCAGAAGCCGCAAAAGATTATTTCTCAAGAATAATGGAAATAATCAATCAAATGCGGTCATACGGAGAGAACGTCTCCGATGAAAGGATCATACAGAAGGTCTTAATCAGCCTTACCGAGAAGTATGATCCAGTAGTGGCGGCGATTGAAGAATCAAAAGATTTGTCAAAAATGCCCGTCGCGGAGCTGATGGGTTCCTTGGAAGCACACGAGCAACGATTGAGTAGGCGACATGAAAGTTCACTAGAGAGTGCCTTTCAGTCCAAGCTCAACGTTAGAGGCAATAAGTCAAGAAACGGCGGAACTTTTAAAACCAATCACAAGGAAGGAAGCTCCAGCAACAAGGAGAGTAAGGCAAACTTTCCACCATGTGGAATTTGCAAGAAGACAAATCACTTAGAGAAGGACTGCTATCATCGAGGAAAGCCACAGTGCAAAAACTGCAAAAGGTTCGGGCACATGGAAAAAGATTGCAGAGATAGAAGAAATCATCAAGCCAACTATTCAGAAAATCAAATGAGAAGGAGAACATGTTCTATGCATGTCACTCGGCAACGGAAGCAGGAGAAGAAGAATGGTACATCGATAGCGGATGCAGCAACCACATGACATCCAACGAGACCATCTTCCGTGAGTTAGATACTTCAGTCAAGACGAAGGTGAAGATGGGCAATGGAGAACTGGTGGAAACGAAAGGGAAAGGTACAATTGCCATAGAAACTAATAAAGGTACGCGATTTATTAGAAATGTTCTCCTAGTACCTCGTCTTGCACAAAGTCTATTAAGTGTTGGCCAAATGATGGAAAGTGGATATGCCCTCCACTTTGAGAAAGATTCTTGTCGAATTTACGACAAGAAAAATAACCAAGATATTGCAGTAGTAAAAATGGGAAAAAATAGAAACTTTCCCATTCAATGGCAATATCCACAAAAGGCAATGGTGGCTCAACTCGACGATACGAGTCTATGGCACCGGAGATTTGGGCATTTCAACCTAAATGCCTTAAGGCTACTTCATCATAAAAATATGATGAGAGATATGCCTTTTCTAAATGAAAGAGAAGGTGTATGCGAAGGATGCATGATCGGAAAGCAACACAGACAACCATTTCCAACGGAGAAAACATGGCGAGCCAAGGAGATACTAGAGCTTGTCCACACCGACGTTTGCGGTCCAATGCGCACACCTTCAGTAAACAAAAACAGGTACTTCATACTCTTTATTGATGACTACTCTAGAATGACTTGGGTATATTTCCTCCAAGAAAAATCAGAAGTCTTTAGAATCTTCAAGAGATTTAAGAACTTTGTGGAGAAACAAAGTGGTCGCAAAATAAAGAAGCTAAGAAGCGATCGAGGTACCGAATACAACTCGAAAGAGTTCGACAAGTTCTGTGAAGATGAAGGTGTGGAGCATCAACTAACGGTGGCCTACACTCCACAACAAAACGGCGTGTCGGAAAGAAAGAATCGAACAGTCATGGAGATGGCGAGATCCATGCTGGCGGAGAAAGGATTGCCAAAGAAGTTTTGGGCAGAGGCAGTGTATACATCAGTCTACCTACTCAACCGATGTCCAACAAAGGCCGTGCTAAACAAGACGCCGATCGAAGCTTGGTCAGGACAAAAGCCTTCAGCCAAACATTTGAGGGTCTTTGGAAGTATCTGCTACATCCACATTCCCTCAGTAAAAAGACACAAACTGGAGGACAAGACGGAGAAGGGAATCTTCCTCGGCTACAGCTCTAAATCCAAGGGTTATAGAATCTACAATCTCGAGACCAAGAAGCTGGTGACAAGTCGAGACGTGGAATTTGACGAACAAGCCTCTTGGAATTGGGAGACAGAAAGTGTTGAAAGGCAGACAACAACTACACTCCTAAAAGAAGTCACAGAACATGGAGAACAAGATCAACAAAGCCCACCAAGGTCCTCTTCAGAAGCCAATACTTCAAGTGGATCCGACTCAGACTCCTCACCAGACTTTCCACCTTTTCGGGTAAGAACTCTAGCAGATTTATATGAATCCACTGATATATATGAGACATGCAACTTTTGTTCTTTGGAGCCAAGTAACTATGCAGAAGCATCCAAAGAGAAAGTTTGGATTAAAGCAATGGAGGAGGAGATAAAAATGATAGAAAAGAATGATACTTGGGAGTTGGTGGATCTTCCAAGTGACAAGGAAGTCATTGGAGTCAAATGGGTGTTCAAGACAAAGCTGAATCCTGATGGTTCGATCCAGAAGCATAAGGCAAGACTTGTCGCAAAAGGATATGCTCAAATACCAGGAGTCGACTACACAGAAACGTTTGCTCCAGTGGCACGGATGGACACAATTCGAGCACTCATAGCTCTGGCGGCTCAAAAGAGATGGAAAATCTATCAACTTGATGTTAAGTCGGCATTTCTCAATGGAGATCTAACAGACAAGATATATGTGGAGCAGCCAGAAGGATTCACAAAGCAAGAAGGCAAAGTTCTTCGCCTCAAGAAAGCACTCTATGGGCTCAAACAAGCGCCACGAGCCTGGTACAGCAAAATAGACGGATATTTCACCGGTCAAGGATTCAGGAGGAGCAAGAACGAAGCAACTCTATACATCAAAACTCTAGGTACGGACATCCTGATTGTCTCTCTTTATGTTGATGACTTAATTGTCACAGGAAATAACACAAAATTGATCGAGGATTTCAAGAGAGACATGATGAGCACCTTTGAGATGACGGACTTAGGATTAATGCACTATTTTCTCGGAATGGAGATAAGTCAAGAGGAAGAAGGCATCTTCCTATCACAAAAGAAGTATATTGAAGATATGCTCAAGAAGTTCAAGATGCAAGACTGCAAGCCAGTGGTTACACCTCTCATTCCAAATGAGAAGTTGAAGAAAGAAGATGGGTCAAAACCGACGGATTCTACCAACTATCGAAGTTTGATTGGGAGTCTACTATATTTGACGGCAACGAGGCCTGACATCAAGTATGCAACAAGCCTTCTATCCAGATTCATGGAAAGTCCGAAGGAGATCCACTATGGAGCAGCAAAGAGACTTCTCAGATACCTGCAAGGTACGCTCAACTATGGTATCTGGTACAAACCAAAGTCTGACTCACAGATCAGTGGATATAGCGATAGCGATTGGGCTGGATCTCAAGATGACATGAAAAGCACATCAGGCTATGCTTTCAAGCTTGGCTCAGGAATTTTTTCTTGGGGATCAAAGAAGCAAGACTCAGTTGCACTATCAACTGCAGAAGCTGAGTATGTTGCAGCAGCCGAAGCAGCATGTCAAGCTATATGGCTTAGAAGAATACTAGCGGATATGGGCGAACCGCAAGACTCATCGACAGAGATCTACTGCGATAACAAGTCAGCTATAGCAATGGCTAAGAATCCAGTTCAGCACAATCGCACCAAGCACATCGACATCAAGTATCACTTCTTGAGAGATGTTGAAGCAAAGAAACTTATCGAGATGAAGTATTGTCCAACAGAAGAACAGTTGGCGGACATCTTCACCAAAGCACTACCAAGGGACAGATTCCAATTTCTGCGAAGAATGCTTGGAGTAACCGATAAATGCATCAAGGAGGAGTATTGAAGTGTGATGCATTTATCTAGAATATTCTAGGTGAGAATAAGCTATGTATATTCTAGAGAATTCACTACTAGCTAGATTAATCTAGAGTATTCTAAATAATACTAGGACAAGTATGAGTATTCTAGAGATTAGATATTTTTCATATATTATCTAGAGAATTCCTTAAGTAGATGCTAGTAGAAAATTCTAGATACAAACTAATGTAGTGGGATCTAGAGAGATCTTCCCACACCTATAAATAGAGCTCTTGTAAGCCATTTGTAATCAATCTCACATAATCTCAAACCAATCTAAAACATCTCAAAAACATCACTCTATCTAATATTATCTAAGTTCTTTGGAGACAAGAGCTCCACTCTAAAATCATTATCTCTATCTTCTACACACACTACACTCACAATATTCTCTACACCACTTCACTACAATCACTCACCACACTCAAACCACTATATAATCACCTCCATTTTCTAACAGTTTGCATGAAAATGGTCAAATATGTAAATTCAATCTTTTTGTTTGGTGCAGCATATGACATTAATGCGATGTCATCCAATCACTGTTCCACTCCAATAATATTAATAATATAGAAAATAAAATACTGAATTATAAGAGGGATCGATGTGGATTGTGGTGTGGCGACTCATAGCGCCAGCTGACAAATTCTGCTATTGCCAGACCCAAATATTTATGTGGTCAGACACTTCTTATACCAAAGATTATGGATTATTATGATGAGAGATAAAACACAATTAATAATTCGGTTCTTATGCTACCGATTGTGTTGTAGCTAGAAATATTTTTGAAGCAGACAAGTATGTGTATATTACTTTGCTAAATTCGGAATATGGAGCTCAGCACCAGCATGTTCAGCTTCTATTATGAATAGTGACTTAATAATCTGGTGCTTTAATATTCTTCTTTTCTTCTAACTGTATGACAATTTAAAGATATCGAATTACTAAATGAAATTTTGTTCTATGGTTAGTTATTAGGTTATTTTGAAGTATATATAGTATTCTAAATATGTAAGCTAGCTAGCTATATATAATTAAACATTAAATACATAGAAAATGTAGCAAGAAAATCAAATTAATCTGCCTATTTTATAAGAATCATAGAAATAAAAAACTTATTGGCATTTATAATTAAAGTTTTCAAAACATCAAGAAATATGCAAAGAGAGAGAGACATATTAATGTTATGCGACATACCTTACGTGAGCATCACTCACATAACCTCTCACCCTCTTATATATATATATATATATATATATATATATATATATATAGGGGCGCGCTCCAGTGAGACCCCCTATTTTTCGTGTAACATGAGTACAATGAATAAGACATATAATACTACTAATGAACAAAACACATATCTAATGAACAAGATGTATATACTGATGAAAAATAAAATTTAAAAATTCGTAATGAATAAGACATATATACTGCTGAACAGGGTCGTATATACTGATGAACAATGCACTATATACTGATGAATAACAAAATTTAAAATATTCTGCTCCCTCCAGGATTCGAACCCTGCGAAAAAAAATCACCCTCCAGATACAATATCCGCCATAGGATTGATAAAATAAATGCACCAGATCGTGCCCTAGATCTCACTAAAATTAGGGGGTCTCATTAGAGCGGCCCCATATATATATATATATATATATATATATATATATATATATATAGGGATAGGATCATGTGCGAACCAATGAACAAATACATAAAATACATGAACAAAAACGCATAAACAACGATGTTCATATAGAGAACCATGAACAAATACATAAAATACATGAACATAAGCACTTGAACAACGATGTTCATGACAGTAAGTCATGAACACCGTAGTTCATGTGACACATGAACAGCGATGTTCATGACTTAATGTTGAACAATCGTTGTTCATGTCCAAATAAAGGGCTGTGATTGGTTCCCCATTCTCACAAAAAGATGTAATTCTCACTTGAGTTCTATAAAGAATTATCTTTTTCTTCATCATAAACAAATCTATACATTTTACGAACAGATCAACATAAATAATGAACAGACGTATTTAGTAAAAATAGAGAAAAACTCGTTACCAGCTGGATTCACATTGATTTGTTCATCAAAATTATAAATCTGTTTCGTTTTCGTTTTCGTTTTTTGTTTCACGAATTCTCTATTCTCTCTCTCTCTCTATATATATGAGTAGATTTTGAAAATAGCCTATTTGTTTTAGTAAATTTAAAAATTGTCCATTAAGATAAAAACTTTAAAAAATGGTCACACTTACCATTTCACCCTTTACCTTTAAAGAAAAAAAAAATCTTTTACCCCGTGCCCTGCTCATCCCCCGACCACCCATCCCCAAGCCAAAAAAAAATTACTGATAACACTCATGTTTCAATGGTTTTTAATGTTCATATGATGTTAATTTTATAGGAGATTGAGTGTTGGATAGTTGTTTTGTGCTTAAATTGCTTTATCTTGTGAAATATGTTACTTGCTCGTACTTGCCGCACTTTTAGACTGAGAGTATTAGATTTTGATTTTGGATGAGATTTTGCTACATACACTTATTTTAGTTTTTGAGTGCAGACGTCCTTTTTCTTTCCAATTTTCCATGCATGCAATTCCATTACTTTCATGCAATTGTTGTTTCATTACGTCTTTAGCAATTTGATTCAATAGTTTGCTTTAGTTTTAATTCTTGTTTTTTTCATTTAATATTGCGGCTGGACTTGGATCGAGGCAGACGACATCTGGACAAATTGGTTCAAGTTTGATTTAATTTCTTGCAATTTATTTCGTAGTTCTTGTTCGTTATTTTATTTATGTTTAATTTTATTTATTTGATTGTTTTTATTTTAAGCATGAGTAGCTAAATCTTTTAATTCGGCGAGAATAATGAAACTCTAATTTAATGATATGTGAGACCTAATTGGTTTAAAATTGATTCCTATTGATTCCGATTAATTCCTAGGTTCAAAGATAATTCTGATTTTATTTAAGCCTGATCAACTTAGATTAAATTGGATTACAGTCAATTAGTTCCTGCCAATCCGTAATTGTTGGAATTGGACTAATTAGTGATACAACTACCGTGTTCGTAGGGGGAATTAATTGGTATATTAATTATTACTAGCGTCTCTAGGATAATTGATATAAATTGGGTTCTTTCATCTTAATGCTATTAGAATATTAAATCTAGGTCTGGCGTCTCCAGCTAGGTTATATTTTAATAAGGGAAATAAGCAGGTCTGGCGTCTCCAGCTGTTTATCGACACAGTAAGTAGGAATTGGGGTACGTCCGTTGCGTTTCACGGTATCCTATAACTGGTTGGTTGATAGGGATTGATTAATTATTGCGTCGAGGATCAGAGTTGAATTAGAGTGGATTTATTTGAGCCGAATTACCCTTTTTATTGATTTACTTCAAGCGTATTTTATTTGATTTAATTTTGCATTCTTAGTTTAATTAATATTCTCAAAATTAAGGCGTGGTGGCATCACCGTTTTTATAGATTTAGGGATTTGAATGGTTTTTAACTGCTCTCTGTGGGATCGACCCTGCTTACCATTATACTAATTTATTTTGGTAATTCCGCAGGAATTATTTGGTGGTTGGCGACGTCCACCAAATTGGCGCCGTTGCCGGGGAGCGGTGTTAATTAATTCTTTTCTCTTTGTCTATTTTTCTTTTTTTTATTTTCTTTGTTTATGAGCAGATCGTCCAAGCCGAACCTCCTCTACGATAGTGAAATTGAGAAGACCGCGAAGAAGCTAAGGAATGAGGCAAAGGCGAGGAAGCTACTGGATCTGCTGGATTCGCAGGCTGACCTTCCCGTTCGACAGGAGCAGTTAGTCGAGGAGAAGCCCGGTGCTGTATCTGCTGACGAGGTTCTGTTTGCCCAAACAGACCACGACTCAGAGATAGAATCAGACTTTGAAGAAGAAACCGACTCGATTTCAGTTGCAAGTACTGAGAGTGACATGGCTGACGATCCGAGACTGTGCGATCTCTCCAGCCACGAAGCTGATGACCCCCCAACTCCGATCCGGATGCCGGCGGCTGCTACTGCTATAGAAATTAAGCTTGGGTTGCTTAATGTTCTTCCTAAGTTCTACGGGAAGAAAGGAGAAGATCCATATAATTTCCTAAGCGAATTCATCAAGATCTGCAAGGTACAGAAGCGCCCTACTGGAGTAACGGAGGAACACTTCAGATTAGTTGCTTTTCCCTTCACCATGACAGCAGAGGCGAACTCTTGGTTCGCGAGTCTCCCACCGTATTCTATCACTACATGGGCGGAGATGAAAAGGCTATTTCTGGAGCATTTTTTTCCTTCCACCAAGACGAACGCGCTAAAGAAGGAGATCAGTGGTGCAAAGCAGGAGTATGATGAGTCATTAAGTGCCTACTGGACCAGATTTAGGAGATTGGTGGATAGTTGCCAAACCACAAGTTTTCTGAGGGCGACTTGTTGCAATATTTCTACCAAGGGATGACCGTTGACAGCAAGAATTTGGTGAATTCGGCAAGTGGAGGGGGATTTTCCCAAAACACGGTGAGTGAAGCCAAAAGGTTGATACAACACTTGGTGGAAGCAACAAGAGAGTATGAGGAGCCGCGCATTCAACTGCTCAAGAAAGCTGCTCAAGCTAGTTCGTCGGATTTTGAGGATAAGTTCGAAGCAAGGTTGGGGAAAATTGAGAAGATGCTAAGTACTGTGGTGGAGAAGGTTGCAACCGCTGGACAACCGACAGAAAAGCCATGTGGAGCATGCGGTAATCCAGGCCACACGAGCTTGCAATGCACAAGGGATGAGGAAGAGTATCAAGCCCATGCAAACTCTTCTCACAATTTTTACAGCTGTGACGCGCCACTGCCCCATTTGCCCAAACGGGACCAGTAGGCGAACAATCACAATACTCCATGGAGAAACCATCCCAATTTCCGATGGAGAGATCCCGAGCCGAAGCAACCACCAACGATGCAGCAGCCACAGCAGCAAAACTACCGTCCTCCACATCAAAGGACGGGGTATCAAGCTCCACAAGCTCAGCAACATCCTCCCGAGAAGCAAGGCAAGTCACTTGAGGAGATGATGGCGGATTTGATCGGCAATCAACAATTTTTGCAAAATAATGTGCAACAGCTTCAACAATCTCAAGCCGAGCAGAAGGTGCAGATTGAGGGGTTGGCTCGTCAAGTGTCTCAACTCGCAACTTCCGTGAATCAACTCAAGGGCCATCAAGGCAAATTGCCATCGCAAGTCCAAGTGAATCCTCAGGAAAGTGTGAACTTGATCACCTTGAGAAGTGGCAAAGAATTGGATGAACCACCAATCAAGAAAGTGGAAAAAGCTCGAGAAGGCGAATCTGGCGAGAGCAACTGTTTGCCCAAACAGAACGATTCTGAAGAACTAGTGCTCACTGGAGGTCAATCTGGAAATACGTCTCGTTTGCCCAAACAGGACGGTGAGTCCGAAGCTGTGCAGAAATGAAGGGAGGCGGAACGAAAAAGTGTTGAGGATGATTCGACCAAGGAGGAACCAATACTGAGCCTCCGCGATCCTAAGTTTGTGTCACCAGTACCTTTCCTAAGAAGGTTAGCAAGGAAGAAGCCTGAGGAAGAGATCAATGACTTCATGAAGATATTTGGAAAGTTGGAGATTAATCTTCCTTTCCTCCAAGCACTCAAACTCCCTCATCTGAGCAAGTTTTTGAAGGACTTCATCGATGGAAAGTCTAAGAAATCTGGAAAGATTGTGATGGGCGAGAACGTGTCAGCAGTGATACGAAAAGAGTTGCCGCCCAAATGCAAGGATCCAGGTATGTTTTCCCTGCCATGTTTCATCGGTGATACTAAGATTGAGCATGCTATGTGTGATCTAGGAGCTTCTATTAATGTCATGCCCTTAGCTGTTTATAATAACCTAGTTGGTGTGAAGTTGGTGGCTACTAAGGTGGTGATTCAGTTGGCTGATGGGTCACGTGTTCATCCTGAGGGTCTTCTAGAGAATGTTCTTGTAAAGGTGCATGATTTTGTTTATCCTGCTGACTTTTATGTGGTGAAAATGAGTGGTATGCAGTCGAAAGAGTCAGCCGGTGTTCTGTTAGGTCGTCCTTTCTTAAGAACCACTAGGGCAGTCATTGATGTTTATAGTGGTACCATTTGTTTGGATTATCATGGAGAAAAGTTTACTTTCAACATTGATGATACTATGAAAAGTCCCCTTGTTGTTAAAACTGTTTGTGCCACTAACATTACTGACCCTTCTGTCCAAGAACATCTTGAGACTAAATCTGTGCAGGACAAGTTGGAACCGACCTTGATCAAAAGAGCAACTGGTCTTGATGCTCGTGGGATGAACAATGAAGAAGTCAAAGAATCTACCAAGTCTCTTCATGCCCACCCGAAATTGGCAGATTCTGGAAATACGTTCTGTTTGCCCAAACAGGACAAAATTCTTCATGATGACCCGAAATTCACAGGTTCTGGACATACGGACTGTTTGCCCAAACGGAAGCCACGCGACAGAAGTCTGCATTTTGATGTGGAACCACCCGACTTAAAAGATAAGTGTGTGGAGGAGCTTCGTCTTGAAGCTTATGACGCCGTGATGTGGTATAAGGATCGCACCAAGATGTGGCACGACAAGAACTTGCAAGGAAAGACATTTACAGTCGGCCAAAATGTACTTTTTTTCCAGTTAAAGCTGCGGTTGATGACCGGAAAATTGAAGACGAAGTGGATTGGCCCCTTCATGATACAGTCTGTTTGCCCAAACGGGGCGTTTGAGATTCGCAGTTTAGACACGGCTAAGATATTCGTCGTGAACGGACAACGTTTGAAGCCGTACTATGATGCCTCTTCTTTGGTTCCAGCGGAGTCTGTTTCGCTGCTGCTTTCGGGCACGTTTTGAGCACTTGAGCAGTCGAGCCAACGACGTTAAATAATGGCGCTTATCGGGAGGCAACCCGACTTTCTTTCCCTTTTAATTTTCCGTTTTGTTCTTCTTTTCTTTAATTCTCATTTTTCGTTTAGTTTTTTATAAGTTTCTTAGTTTCCCTTCCTTAGTTTTAATTTTTTTTGTTACGCTTTAGTTATAAAAAAAAAAACAGATCGGCGGGAACATGGCTGCACTATAGGAAAGCCTCACGAATTTGAGCGCCACGATTCGGCAGGAGCTGCGGTGGCAGCGCACACGGTGACTTCCTTCATTTTCTTGTTTTGTTTCGTATGTTTTTTGTGTTGTCTTCATGTTTTATCTTTTGTCTCTTGTCTTGTTTCGTTTATGTCTTTGTTTTCTTCGTTTAGTTGTTGCGTTTGTGTGCTCCTTTCTTATGCTTTGTTTTGTTTGCTTGAGGGCAAGCAAAATCTAAGTGTGAGGGGGGCGTCTTTGAGTTTGTGTTCTGTTGAGTCCGTTTTTTATGTTGTGTGTTGTGAGCCTTCTGGTTGTTGAAATATTAGTGATAAGCATGCTGCCCGGTTGAGTTGTGTGATGAACTTGAGATTTGATACTTGAGAATTGGGATTTTGAGATTGAGAAATTTGTGTTTTTATTGGATGACATTTGGGATGACAAATAAGAGCAACAATGAGTAAAATGCCACATATAAGTGAGAATTGAGCTTATTAGAGTAGAGCACTCTCTACTATTTTTCTTCTTGAGTGGTTTGTCGTTCATGAAGTTGTGATATGTTGCAAGTCATTGGTAATGCATGATAGAAGGCACTAGGGTAGCCCATTTGGCTTGCTTTTGATTTCCTACCTATGCATTAACCCCTAGTGAGCCCTTTGAAGCCTTGACCATGTTCTTTCTTATGAGTCACTAAATAATTAAGCCAAGGCCTGTTTTGGACTATCTCTTTGGCCCAGTGATGCATGTCTAATTTGAACTTCATTCCATTGATTACTAGAGGAAGTTAAGTTGTGTTCTTATGTGCCGTTTGCCCAAACTGCTGTTTGTGTAAAATGATAAGGATCTGTGATCCGTTTGGCCAAACAGTGGCATTGATCAGTTCAGTTTTTGGGATGGGAGCAGTTTTGGGAGACGATTTGTGGGGATATTTTATAGATGATGATTGCATGTTGATTGAGGATATAAAAAAGGAAAGGTGCTGCAAAAAAAAAAAAATCGAAAAAAAAAGAAAAAAAGAAAAGAAAAGAAAAGAAAAATCGAAAAAAGAAAAAAGAAAAAAAATGTTGCACCAGTTTGAGTTGAGCATGTAGTATCATTGTTATTATTGGAGTTTTTCCCCTAAGTTTAGTTGCTTCCTTTCTTTCTCTATGAACTTGAAATTGTGGATGATGGTTTGGATTAGATGTGCACACTTTGAGTTTCACTGCTTGAGCTTAGGACCCCTAGGATCTTGCCTACATCATGAATGGTCCTTAGCCCCATTACAACCAATGAGAAAAGACCTCCTTGAGTTACTATGTGACCACGACATATCACGACTAAGTGGATTTTCCTTCTTGAGTGTGAATTTCCAAAATACATATTTGAGAAAAGAGTGAATCTTGAGAGGAATTTGTTGTTGCGTGATTTGGACTAGATAGACAATGAAAACACTTGTTTGATATTTCCTTTTCTTGATTTGAGGTTGAGAATCGAGTGTGAGTTGCATGGTTCGATTTGGCAGTATGTTACGTTACTAGTGTTTTGATGATTACTTGGCTGTCGTTTTCTGTTGAGTTGTTTAGTGTCTTCGTTCTGTTTAGTTTTCGTTTGCTTGTTAGTTTGTTATTTTATTTTAGAGTCTTTTGTATCGTGTCGAGGGAGGAAGTTGTTTCGAGTGGCTGATTTTCACCATTGAATTCTTCTTTTATGTCATACTTGAGGACAAGTATGATCTAAGTGTGAGGGGATTTGATGTGTGTATTTTGGCTACTTAGTTTAGTGTGTGTTTCGCCATGATTTTATATGATTTTACATGGTTTGTGACATTTTGGCACAGGAATTAAATGGATTGGAGATGGATGCTCGTGGATTGAAGAAGTTGGTGAAAGTCGAGAATTATGGAAGAAGTTGGTGAATTTTTGGAGAGATTTAGAGATTTGAGCTTTGAAGATATTTATCTTGTAATTTAATTAAGCCAAATACTCTTTTTAATTATATTTTGGGCCTTATTTTGATTAAGGGTTGCAGCCCATTTGTGGGGGTAATTAGCGGCACATTAGGGATTTTTAATCCCATTAGTTATTTGTTCTTCTTTATAGCCGCATAGGAGAATTATAGATAGAGGGAGAGTTTAGTTTGAGTGGGACACGGTTTTCTATTTTCCTTAGGTTTTAATTAAGCAAGAGCCGCACTTTTAGACTGAGAGTATTAGGTTTTGATTTTGGATGAGATTTTGCTACATACACTTATTTTAGTTTTTGAGTGCAGACGTCCTTTTTCTTTCCAATTTTCCATGCATGCAATTCCATTACTTTCATGCAATTGTTGTTTCATTACGTCTTTAGCAATTTGATTCAATAGTTTGCTTTAGTTTTAATTCTTGTTTTCTTCATTTAATATTGCGGCTGGACTTGGATCGAGGCAGACGACATCTGGACAAATTGGTTCAAGTTTGATTTAATTTCTTGCAATTTATTTCGTAGTTCTTGTTCGTTATTTTATTTATGTTTAATTTTATTTATTTGATTGTTTTTATTTTAAGCATGAGTAGCTAAATCTTTTAATTCGGCGAGAATAATGAAACTCTAATTTAATGATCTGTGAGACCTAATTGGTTTAAAATTGATTCCTATTGATTCCGATTAATTCCTAGGTTCAAAGATAATTCTGATTTTATTTAAGTCTGATCAACTTAGATTAAATTGGATTACAGTCAATTAGTTCCTGCCAATCCGTAATTGTTGGAATTGGACTAATTAGTGATACAACTACCGTGTTCGTAGGGGGAATTAATTGGTATATTAATTATTACTAGCGTCTCTAGGATAATTGATATAAATTGGGTTCTTTCATCTTAATGCTATTAGAATATTAAATCTAGGTCTGGCGTCTCCAGCTAGGTTATATTTTAATAAGGGAAATAAGCAGGTCTGGCGTCTCCAGCTGTTTATCGACACAGTAAGTAGGAATTGGGGTACGTCCGTTGCGTTTCACGGTATCCTATAACTGGTTGGTTGATAGGGATTGATTAATTATTGCGTCGAGGATCAGAGTTGAATTAGAGTGAATTTATTTGAGCCGAATTACCCTTTTTATTGATTTACTTTAAGCGTATTTTATTTGATTTTTTAATTTTGCATTCTTAGTTTAATTAATATTCTCAAAATTAAGGCGTGGTGGCATCACCGTTTTTATAGATTTAGGGATTTGAATGGTTTTTAACTGCTCTTTGTGGGATCGACCCTGCTTACCATTATACTAATTTATTTTGGTAATTCCGCAGTAATTATTTGGTGGTTGGCGACGTCCACCAATTAATTATGTAGATTTAGTTGATGAATTTACTGCCCTAGGATCAGTTGTCTTTCTTTATTTGATTTAGATATTTGTATTGTTTATTCTTTTTGTTTGCTATAGTTTAAGTAATTCGACCTCTACGTTGTGTTGCATGTCTACTATTTAAGTTTGTTTAGGAGATAACTAGAGTGATTTCGACACTTCTATCCCTGTGGAGACGATATTCTTACTTGCTATTTATTACTACAATTGCGCCGTGTTAGTTGCGGTTTAGTTACTAGAAAAATAGTACATCAACTTTTTAACTCCCCTGCCCCTGACCCCAAACCCCCCACCCCCGACCACCCATCCCCAAGCCAATTTTTTTTTTAACTCCCCCTGCCCAGCCCCCAACCCCCCAAAATCAAAACAACCAAAATAACTAGTTTGTGAATTCGAGCTTTGAAACTCAAATTCATGATTACTTGAATTCACAACTAGCAATAGAGTTGGTTGTGAATTCGAGATTTAAAACTCGAATTCACAACTAACACTAGCAATTCAGTTGTGAATTCGAGAATTCACAACCAAAACAACTAGTTGTGAATTCACAACCAACACTAGCATTCAGTTATGAATTCATCGAGTTGGTTGTGAATTTTAGTTTTAGTTGTGAATTCTCGAATTCACAACCAAAACTACTAGTTGTGAATTCGAGCTTTAAAACTCAAATTCACGGCTACTTGAATTCATAACTAGCAATAGAGTTGGTTGTGAATTCGAGATTTAAAACTCGAATTCACAACTAACACTAGCAATTCAGTTGTGAATTCATCAAACTGGTTGTGAATTCGAGAATTCACAACCAAAATAACTAGTTGTGAATTCGAACTTTAAAACTCGAATTCACAACCAACACTAACGATTTAGTTGTGAATTGATCGAGCTAGTTGTGAATTCTAGTTTTAGTTGTGAATTCATAGATTTGGTTGTGAATTCAAGAATATTAAGTTGTGAATTCATAGATGTGGTCGTGAATTCAAAAACATTAAGTTGTGAATTTATAAATTTGATTGGGAATTCAAGAAAATTAAATTGTGAATTCAATAATTTTTTTGGGGGGGCTTGGGGGTGGGTGGTCGGGTGGGAGGGGGGGAGGTTTGGGGATGGGCGGGGGAGGGAGTAATTTTTTTTTTTTTTTTGGCTTGGGGTGGGTGGGTCAGGGGGATGGGGGGGAGTTAAAAAAAAGATTTTTTTTTTTCGCTTGGGGGTGGATGGTCGGAGGGGGTGGTGGGTCAGGGGGGTTTTGGGCAGGGCAAGGAGGAAGGGAGTATTTTTTTTTTGCTTGGGGTGGGAGGCCAGGGGGTGGGAGGGGTCGGGTGGGATGGGGGCAGGGGTTGGGGGGCGGGTTTAAAAAAAAACTTTTTTTTTTTGCTTGGGATTGGGTGGTGTGGGGGGAGGGGGGGCAGTTAAAAAAAATGGCTTGGGGGTGGGTGGTGTCAGGGGAGGGGGGTGGAGGGGATTGGGAGTAGGTGGGGAGAGCTAAAAAAAATTAGCTTGGGGTGGGTGGTCGGGGGTGGGCAGGGTAGGGGGAGTAAATTTTTTTTTTTTTGCTTGGGGGTGGGTCGTCGGGGAGGGGGGTGCGGCAGGGTAAGAGGGGGAGTAATTTTTTTTTTTTTGTTTTTTGGCTTTTGGATGAGTGGTTAATTTTTAAATTTTAATGTTAGGGGTAATTTTATACTTTTCCACAAAAAGTGGCCAATTTTTAAATTTTTTATCCCATAGGCCAAATTTTAAATTTACTATATAAAACTGGCCAAATCTATATATTAACTATATATATAACTATATATTGCATTATACATCTGTTAGGTCCTGAGGGTCTCGAATAGGTGTATGGGGGTGGGGGGAATACACCTATAGGCTATTTTTGACTTAATCTACTGACCTCAATCAGAGGGATCTCAGTCAGAGATCAAAACGAAACTTTGCACGCAAACAAGGACTCCTGTTTTACTGAAATCAGTTTTGACCAACAGGGTTGACGACTGATACTGAAAGCTCTTCAGTAATGAGTTATCAGTTAAGTTACTGGAACTTAACTGATCCAAGTAAGGGCTTCAGTCGTGTTTGCAAAGATAGAGATGATATCACTCTTCCTTACTATCAGAGGATAGTTCAGTCAGATTGATATCATACGCAGCGGAAATTAAACTTAGTTTCGTAATAGCCTCGGTGGAGCAGATTGTTGGATTAAGGTTTCTCTTTGTTGTTAGTCAGTGTTCAGTTTTATCAATAGAAAAACACAAGTAAGAATATAAAACTGAAAGCTGTAAATAACACAGAGACTTTTACGTGGTTCGGAAAAACTCTTTCCTACATCCACGGCTGGTTGATCAGACCAACAATCCACTCCGCAAGTGCTTCACTGGTGCACTGCAAACCGTACCCGTGTGCTTGCCTGGTGCACACAACCGTAAACTGAAGAAAACCCTTCTTCAGCACCCACACACCTCGCGTAGGATTTCTCTGCTAAGCACACCTCGTGCTCAGACTTTTCACTCAGAGTTCAGAGTACCTTCCTGAACTCCGAACCACTCAAACACTCTTATGGGGGGGAGGTTTGAACGAGTGCCAACTATACTTACAAAGAACAAGTTCTTTGAAGCAAGTTTGACCTTTGGCTTCTGGGTAAACAGATATATGCCTAGGGTCTAAGAGAATGTATGTAATCAGCAGTAACTGATTTTGGCTTTGGAATTCTCTTCTTCGATTCAAGCTTTGGGGCGGTTAAGCTTTAGGCTGAGTAGCAATTTCGGCAGAGCTTCAGCTTATGTCGTTGAATCGGTGAAGGTTGAAGTGATCCTCGAGCGCTATTTGTAGGAGAACTCTTGAATAGATCCGTTGGCGTAAATCGTCCTCAAGATTTCTTCCGTTGGAGAGCAATTCGAATTTGGGCTGAGGCTTCAATCTTCGAGGTTCCTTGTCTGTGTGGAAACGGCTCTGTTTGATGGACAGGAGATGTGACATCTCTGAAAAGTAACCACCAGATAGGAATGACCTCTGCAGAGATAAGATATTCTGAGATCTCTGCATTTAATGCGGCTGTACTTGTGCGTACGTGGCTTCCTCTGAACGTTGGAAGATCAGTCCTTGGAGGAATGTTCAACTGATACTTGACTTTAGTATCAGTCCTTTGCGCGCATTAAATAATCAGTCTTCAACTGATTCTTCAACTGATACTTCAGTTGGTATCTGCAGTCTTCAGTCTTCGTTCTTCAATCTTCAGTCTTCGACACCGCAACTAAACTAGAAACGAACTCTAACACTTGAGTTCAAAACGATTCTAGTCTATTACATATAAGTCCTATGAATTTTGGTATCATCAAAACAAGGATTAGGATATTCCACAAGGTTCCCAACAACATCAATATATAATGGTTTTTTTTAGAAATAACCACTAAATAAAAGAAGAACGTAGAACCATTTTCAGTCATTCGATCATCAAGATCTACGGTGGATGCATCATCTTGTTGGATGGATACAGATCCTGGGTTCGAATCCTGAAGGGAGCAATTTTATTTTTATTTTTTTGAGTGCATTAATTTTAACAGCGAATGCATTAATTTTTACAATGAATGCATTAAATTTGATTGTTCTCACAAATAATGTAGTTCTCTCTAGAACCACACCCTATATAAAATAAAAATCATTTTCAACCCTTAGACTATCAGGATCAACAGTTGATTCATCATCTTATTGGATGAATTCATGATCCTGACTTCGAATCTCAAAGGTAGCAAAAATTTATTTTTCGCAATTCATACCTTTATACAACGAATTCATACGCGTTCTACATAAAATTCATACATTTTTCCTAGTTCTTATTTCTTATTTTAAGAGGTGCTCAGTGCTCTCACGGTAGCCCTTCCCTATATATATATAGTGTGTGTGTGTGTGTGGTTCTAGTGAGAACTATATAATTTTCATAAAAACGTGAGAACCATTAAATTACTGCATCTACTGTTAAATTTACTGCACTCAAATAAAATAAAATTTTCGCTCTCTTCAGGATTCAAACTCAGGTGCTGTTTCATCCACCAAAATGATGCATTCATTGTAGATCTTAATGATCGAAAACTGAAAATAGTTTCCTATTTTTATTTTATTTAGCGGTTATATTTTGAGCTCATTTCTATTTTCCTTTCACACAATGAGTCAGAGGGTTTTTTAGGACAGTAACTTAGGTTGATTTGGAAATTAGGACAATAACTTTCAGATTTGTAAAAATAGGACATTAATTAATAAGCCCTGCACCCGCAGGACATTTCTCGGCCAATTATCGAATTTTTGGACTCTCCCGCATGGACCAAGCACATGATATTCTATTTGGAGTCGTAAAAAGGACGTGCTTTGCCATATAATCAACTCATCTGTGCGGGTTGTCATGTGCTTGATTCGTGCAAAAAAGTCCCAAAATTCAATAATTGGCCCATAAATGTCCTGCGGGTGCAACGCTTATTAATTAGTGTCCTATTTTTACAAATTCAAAAGTTATTGTCCTAATTTCTAAATTAACTTAAGTTATTGTCCTAAAAAATCCTCGGACTCCAATTATGACAGTACATTTGAATTGAATTACGAAATACTGAAAGGGATTAAGGTTATTAAATTATACTGGCTTATAGTATTACAATTCACCTCAAGACTTCTTCACAGTACGTAAGAACAAATTGAACTTGACATGCATGTAGTTACAAGTTAAATACTTAGAAAATTTCTAATTAGAGGTTAAGGTCTTTTTCTGGATAGATAAATTTATTAAATTCAGATAATTGTAGATTCAAATTTGATAATTTTAATTTCAGACATTAATTACTCACTAATCCAACGTAAGAACGTATATAGGGTCTACACTGTGCATGAAACAATTTATATGCATGCATGGGAGATGGACTTAGACATAATGGAATTCACTGATTCAGACTAAGCAACCACCCTATCCTTACCGCACCCTAGTTTCGGTCCACATCTTTAATGACATGCATGCAAATTAAGTCATTTCATTTCATTTCATTTTATTTTTTTGTCAATTCATGTTTATCCAATATACTCCCCCACTCCTAAAATAATGTGCACATCAAGCTGTAGCTAGCATTGATTTTAATAAATATTATGTTAAGTAATAAGTGTATTGTAAATGGATAAAATAGATTCACTCTTGTTATAATATTATGATAATGGGAACAAAAATATAATAAATCTATATATTTACATTATGACTAATAATAATATGGCTGCATTGCGCATCACTCTAAAAATAAGAGATTTGTGACGACTTATCTATATATACTAATTGAAAAGAGCCTAAGACAGTTTAAGGTACAATTTGTGGATTATCTATTTTACCAATATTATTATTATATTTATAAAATATAAATCTATTTTGATATACATTTATTTGTCACTCAAATCTATAAAGAATACTTTATATCTATAGCTATTGATAAGGCTTATAAATAAATATATTCATCCAATAAATTATCTAATAAAAGTAATGAATTAATAATTTTTTTAAATAATAAATTATCAATTAAAATAACATTAATTATATGTACAACGTACGTTCTTTCTGCTAGTATGTGATAAAGCTCTGACTAAATTGGAAAAATGGAGATAAAAAATACAAATAACTTGTGGTGAAATAATATTAAAAAAATAAGATATGCACATTTTGGTATGACGTATCCAAATAAAATGCATGCTATTTCAAATGGAGTGAGTATTATTTTGTACCCATGGTTTCCTGATTTCAAGTGGATATATTTCATAATGTTGTGTAACTGCGATTTGGACCAAGAACTTGATAATCTTGATATGTATTAATGATTTTTCATTAGCCCACTGATTAGAAAGAACAAAAAAGAGAAGCAAAAAAGACAAGAATATAATTGCAGCCCATTTCATGATGCAATAAGCCCAATTCTGACGCCTAATTGGATCTTTGTTAGTCTAAATATCTGAACCCTGTTGGATTTGGGCCAGCGTTGTGGCATCCATCTAATTTTGTTTCTGACTTACGTCGCATGTTATATTGGGCCCAAAAAGTTATAATTAACAGTTGGGTAATTTTAAATACAGTCCCCAATTTTTTAACCATAGTCCCCTATTTAAAAAAATAATAAAAATAAATATAATTTTACTATTATATCCTTGTATACTTATAGCCCCCATCTGCTCGTTTCAAATTATAACCCCTCAGCAGCCACAATATATTTATTCCTCTCCAATTCAACACCTCACCTCGACAGCTTCACTATGCCTTCTCTTTATCAAAAACTTCACTAGCATATTTCCAATTTATAACTCTCCATATATTCTTCAAGTAGTCAAGCCTCACGTTCTTGTACTGCAAATAATATGCATGTTCCCAGACGTCAATACCAACTCTAGCTTGAATTCTTTGTGCAAACCAAGCCACACCCATCCTGAACCCTGTACAGCAGCACCTTCTGCATTCATCTCTGTATTAGAGCTTCAAAAGATCCAAAGTTGTTGTTGATGGCCCAACCTAAAGAACCATGAGGAGGCTCAACACCACCAACACGAACAGGCATCTTCCAGAAAATTGAGTGATTAAGCTTGGTGACGGCGGCGTCGAGCTGCTCAAGGGCCATGTTGTAATTGGTGATGTAAGCTTGGTGGTGCTTCTGGTGGTGGAGCTGCATGATCTCGGCGCTGATAGCGGGCTCGAGCTCGCCGTAATCGTAGGGTAGATCAGGCAGCGAGAAAGTCTGGAGGCCGCGGGAGGCAAGAGGAGCTGACGCCCTTAGAGGATTTCTGGTGATTAGGGTTCGGAGCGCCATTAGATTTCAGGGGATATAGGCCATATAGGGGGAAGACTGGAGAGGATGTCTGCAAAGAGTTTGCACCTCAAAAACGGGGGCAAGGGGCTATAAAGATATAATAATAACTTATAAATTTGTTACTGATTTTAGAGGGAGGCTATAAGGATATAATAGTAAAATTATAATCATTTTTATTTATTTTTTTAAATAGAGGTATGGTGAGAAAATTGGGGGTTGTATTTAAAATTACCCTTAACAGTTCGATGATGCAGATTTTTAGTAGGTGGCTGTAAGGGATAAAAATGTTTATCTGGATAAATTTATATTTGTTGAAGCGAGTTTAAACTTCGACAACAAAATGATAGATGGGGGGAGAATAGTGCATAAGAATCGAAGATATGAATTTGAATTGCGTTGAATGTGGAGAAAGATTCTAGATTTAGTAACATGAAGAATAAATATCGTCACAATTATGATGATTATATGATGATCTCTTTGTACATGATAGCCCCTATTTATAAAACCTATACTGGGGGTGTATTGGATTGGGATTCTGTAGGATTTTAAAGGATTTTGAAAATCTTGGTGCATTCAATTCAGACTTTTAAAAGTTCTTGAAAATCCAGATGTATTCAATCTAGATTTTTTAAAGTCTTTTAAAATCCAAAGGTATTCAAATCAGACTTTTTAAAGTCTTTTAAAATCAGGTGATAGTCAACATTTCATGACTTTTAACAATCCATTGATTTTGATGGATTTGTAAAAAAAATACAAAGGACGAATTCCGAGTTTCAGACTTGAGATTTCGATGGATTCCTCTAAACTCCACGAGACTCCACGCGGAGTCTATGGATTTCGAAAATCCTTTAAAATCCATTGACTTTTTAAAGTCCTTTAAAATCCTACAGAATCACAATCCAATACACCTCAAGAAGCCCATTAGTTAAGCAATTTGGTCAGAGCCTCATTAGAGCATCTCCAGGGCGCAATTGGCGCCCCGGGTCGATCTGTGGCTAGGAGAAGGCAGCCACGCTGGAGACTTGGGCTGGGTCGAGACCGTGTCTTAGCGGCGACACGGGACGAAGGTCGAAGAGATATGGCGCGTCCAGCGGATGCGCCCCCTAAAACAAAATTGGTGAAACAAGGAACCAACACCTAGACTAAAGAGCAGTAAACGTAGATTATACCTAGTATGATTGAACGAAGGAGACAAAGAAAACAGTCGGAATGCAGGAACTCAAGAGAAAAACTATTGCTGTATTGAGAATTAGAGATAACGTAGGTTACAATGCACGAGCTCATAGCTTATTTATAGATTACATGGGAGGGCAAAATAGTAAAATCAGTGCCCACGCATGCGCCTTGCGTGTTCGAGGGTATGATGGTAAATTCGTCTTTACGCGGGAGATTTCACCGCGCTTTTGTTGATTCCTTCTCGCGAAAGTGACTTCTCTGGTGAGCGAGACTTCTCTGGTGAAAGTGACTTCTCTGGCGAGCGAGATTCCTCTGGTGAGTGAGATGCCTCTGGTGAGTGAGATTCCTCTGGTGAGAATGGTTCCTCTGGCGAGTATGATTCCTCTGGCGCGGATGGTTCCTCTAGCGAGTGCGCTTCCTCTGGCGAGGATGGTTCCTCTGGCGAGTGCGCTTCCTCTGGTGAGGATGATTCTTCCAGCGAGTACGATTCTTTTGATGAAATCTACCTCGCTGCTCCCCGTGACTCCACTGGCAAAGAGATTCCTCCGCTCTACATATATTACTCCTCATCAAAAATTGAAAATCAAATTTTCGAACGTTTGAATTTTTTTTTTTAATTCGACCGTTTGATAAAAAATGGCTAGTTTAGGTAAATTTTTTTTCTTTCCCTTCAATAAATACCACACTTCTCCTACATCAAAATTAACTCCTCTTCTTCTCTCAACTAAAATTTTCTTGCAACGGATCACGAGTTCGACGAATATCTTCAACAACACGCTGGAGGTTCGAGCGTCCCTCCTAATGTCCCGATGATGGGGTTTTCTCCGTTCTCGCAAGCCTCAAATATCTTGGCTATAGAAAATCTTCCAACTCCAGCGGCGCTCCCAAACGTCCAAGAAGAGTCGGAGGAGAAGCCGAAGTCCAAGACGACCCGCGTCCAATACTCCGGCGAAGAGACCGAGCTCGTAGCAATATTGTGGGTGGAGGCTACCCACAATCCTATTTTCTTGCGCGAGTGTGAAAGGTTCTCGTTGCAAGCTACGAATGTCCACTCCGCGAAGAAGTCGAATGGATCCGAAGGCCAAGCAACCACCACTTCTTCAGAGCCGAGTATCACGACAAGGCCCCAAGGCCAAAAAGCGGCGAAGCGAGATAAGGGCAAGGGAAAGAAGGGGGAAGAGTCTCCGGGAAAGTCGTCGTACTCCGAAGCCGTTGAGAAGGTCGCTGAAAGCATGAAGGAGCATGCCCTCCAAACAAGCCACATCGCCGAAGCCAAAAACAAGCAAGCCGAGTTGAAAATGGAGAAGCTCGATATGAAACTTCTTAGCACGGATACTACGAACATGACAGATGCACAAAGGACATTGCACAATCACATGGTCCAAGAAGTGCTCAAGCGTCGTTAACTTATTTAGAGTATATTTTAATTTATGTAGTTTTTTTTTCTCTTTAGTTTAAATCATGTAATTTTTATTTTATTTGTAATGTTTGAATTTTAATTTTAATGAAAATTTGGAATTTTAAAATTAAAATGTAGAATTAAAAATTTTGTGGAAATGAAAATCTAAAACACAGCCTAAGACACAAGAGCTGTGGATGACTGTGTGTTAGGTGGCACCACTTAAGACACAGCCTAAGACACAAGCATTGGAGTTGCTCTTAAAAGCCTATAAGACAAAATTCTAATAAGAAATATAGCTTACAGGAAAACGAGTAGTACTTAATGTATTTTTTGTTTTTAGATCTCATTTAAAAACTCGAGCTAAATAATTTGTATTTCTTCTAACACATAACAACATTATGAGTACAGGTAAAGTAATACACATGATCCGTATAGAGAAAGCGGTGCAACAAGATTTAAGCTTGAGAATCTCATATATACATTTCAAACCACTAAGCCTCTCTCTCTCTGTCTTTACTCGTCTATGCCTTGTCAAAATTCCCATCAGCCTCTCTCCATTTTCACCTTTGTTCTGCTCATCCACCTGGTGATGTAGATTTATCCACTGCAAACTCTATATTTCCACTTATCGAAAGTCTCAACTGCAAAACTCGATTGTTTTTTTGGTAGCTTACTCCCTAAAGGAGAGACCCTCCACGTCCTATGTTGTTCTTCTCTTCCACACTATTACTATTACTATTTCTGCGCCTCTTCATTTTCCATTTCTCTCAAACATGGGCTGCGCCCAAAATCTCATTTTCGCCTTCCCACTTCTCATTCTCCTCATCTCCACCACTTCCCACCTCAGATTATTCGACGTTGAAGGTATCTCTCTCTCCCTCTCTCTCTCATCAATTACTACCTACTCTAACCTCTTTCTCTGTTTCAGGCCGAAAGCTATCTCAAACACCGCACAAATCCCAGGTAATCACTTTTTCCCCCTTGAGTGCGTGTTCACTATGTGAAAATATATATTTATATAATACGATGATGTAAAATTGGCAGACGAGTTTGAAGGAAGAGAAGGCAATGTGGAGAGCTCAAATCGGGTCGAGGCCGCCGCGGTGCGAGCGGCGGTGCGGATCCTGCGCGCGCTGCGAGGCCATCCAAGTCCCCACCAACGGCCGAATCAACAGCTCCGGCGCCGTGGCCGTGGGCGTGGCCGGCGCCAGAGACCAAGGCGCCTCCAATTACAAGCCCATGAGCTGGAAATGCAAATGCGGCAACCTCATTTTCAACCCTTGATCTTCATCTTCATCTGATTTTTTTTGTGTTCATTACTCGTAATATAATATTAATATCAATATCCCCAGCCAAATGAAATGAAATCATATATATCAGAAAATGTGGATGTTTCAGTTTCATTCAAGTCTGTGTATCTGAATCTGGGAAAGCAATTAGGAGCTCTTTTTGTGAGCATCTTCAAGTTTTCCTCATTTGGTGGCATAACCTTTGGGTGACAACTGTTGATATATATATTTGTAGATGTTAATGCAATCTTACCCGCCAGATTGATGAGGGCAATCATATATATAAATGTATGATTTGATATCGCAGCAGCAGAGATCCTGATTTGTACACTAGGCATCTGCTTTGGAATGGGTCCATCCACATCCAGACAATAAATCTTTACTAATAAAAGCATAACACCGTACCTATAAACACACACACCGCTAACAATTCCATACCACATGAAAGATTTTGTGTAGAAAGCAAAGCAGGATGCGGATTCTCTCTCCCATTCATCTCATATATTCATACTTGATCATATTCATTTTCAAACGGGAGAGAGAGAGAGAGAGAGAGAGAGTTAATTTGAGGCCAACACGCAAAACTCAATTATCTCGTTGATAGGTAGGCATGCATGCAGGTGGTTTTTCAAGAAATATTTTGGGATTCCTCGTTGGGAACTGATAAAGTGATGGAAATAAGTGTGATTTGGTTACTGTAGCAATTTTGTCACATCATCATTTCATTGCCCGCCTAATTGTGTGCACTGCAACTTCATTAATTATCTATTAGTCAACAAGCTAAGGAATTTGATGCGTGTGAATGTGTCATTCTCCTCGCCACTATTTCCTATATTATTTTTAGTATAAAAAATGGATGATGCATGTTGTTTGTATGTTGGAGATAAATTTTGATCTTTATAATAGTACGAAAGAGTGACTAATCCATAGATTATATGGTGAGATGTGATGTAATAGTCAATGTGAGTATGTGTGCAAATACAATAATATAGGATGTAATAGATAATGTAACACAGAAACACTAAGAATGATAACTCAGTTCGGTGATAGAAGACCTACATCTGGATGATAACCCTTATTTAGCCTTTATATCTTTCCAAAACCTCACCAACGATAAATAACTAAAAGCTAGATAACGACTAACTTCCTAGACGTGAATACTGGCGGACATCACATAATCTCTCGATGAACAAGAACCAAATAAAAAAAGAGTTTATAACTCTTTTACAATGCACGTACACTCAAGTGTATAACTCACAAACACTCTTCTGCTAGTGTAAAGAAAAATACTAACAGAAAAAGTACTATAGTCTATAACAAAGTCCTGGAGAACACCTAACAGGAATAAGAATTTTCAATTACATTGCGAGAGTTATTATGCAATAAATTCTCCCGCCATCTTGAACGAAATATGGCCTCCTTATATAGACTTTATGCCTCCAATCTTCTCTTGTAGCATTAGTTAATCATTTCCTAATCGTAGATGGAAACATGAATTCTAACTTAATGAGGATTCTGCTTGGATGATCTTGATCAATTAATCTGATAATTATTCTTCAAGAAATACGATCCATACACATGCTACATAATAATTTTGTGGCTATCATGAAGATATAAGTGTATTCAAACAATAATTATACTCACTCTATCTCGTCTATCTTGAGACTTTTTTTAGGCACAGAAAATAAGAAAATAATATTTTGTGTGTAGGTGAAAAAATGAAAAGATGAATAAAGGATAAAACTTTTGTCAAATAAGAAAATGCCTCAAGATATGTGGACGCCCAAAAAGGAAAGTGTCTCAAGATAGGTGGGACGGATGGAGTACTTCTAGTAGGAAATTTGTGTTTATCCTCAAGAATATCAAATCTAACAGAACTTGTAACACCTTATGTACCAATCGTCTTTGTTACAGTCTACATAATGAGAATACAATATCCATACCGTAAGATAGTCTACAACTTATGTACCTAGGAGAAGTGGATCACATAAAACTGAATATGTATTTTTCTTGAGCTAACTTAAATATTCCAAATTCTCTAGATGATCTATATTTCAAAAAGTTCCAATTTTGCGAATCAAGTCGCGAGTAGTTCTCGTCAATCTAAACAAGGAAAGGACAAAATGGGCTTTCTTGATGGGAAAAATTAACAGCCAAAGCCACTACCACCGTAACATTTTGCCGTCGTCCAAGTAGAAGACCAAACCAACACATAAAGCGTCTCAACAACCTACACCACTTGGATCGAATATTTTTTTGCTCTCCATCTAAAAGTATTACATGTGCTCATTTAAAATTATACTATTTCCCTTCCCAAAAAATTTACCACGGTTTTCTTTCGATCCATCAATAAAAACAAAAAAGAATAATTAATATATAAATACATGAATTTTACTCACATTTTGGTGTTTAACACGAGCTTTAAATCTTAGTTATAATTATAAATACATGATCTGACTCATTTTTTAGTATTTAACATGAATTTTCAAACATAGTTATAAATACATGAACTTTAAACTTATTCAATTTTTGACTCATTTTTTATATTTCTCAAGCTAAAATTGACTTGGAATGTCTGAATCTTGACGTGGACAATTTGGCGTTACGATACGACGACGTCGTTTTTAGTTAGAGAAAAATAATCCAAAATTAAAATATGAAAGTGAACGATAAAAAAAAATATCTACAAATTTCACAAATTCAAAAAGTCAATCTCGTCTTTAAGATTTAGGAATTTCAGAAAGTCGATTTCGTTATTGAGAAAGCCAAATTCAGAATTTCGTTCATTAAGATTTGAAAATTTCACAGCCAACATCGATGAGTTTCTTATCGGGTTTTTGCAAGCTCGTCAGATGCCTATTGTCCACGTCAAGATTTAGGAATTCCGAGCCGGCTTTAATTTGAAAAAAATAAAATAAAAAACGAGTCAAAAATTAATTAAGTTTAAAGTTTATGTATTTATAACTAAATTTCAAAGTTCATGTTAAATACTAGAAAATGAGTAAACTCATGTAGTTATAACTAGGATGAAAGTTCATGTTAAATACTAAAAAGTAAGTAAAGTTCATGTATCTATACACCAATTACCAATAAAAAAAATTATCACTATAAATAGGATTAGATTCCACACAACTCTACTCACACTAGAAGTGATACTCTTACTTTACTCACATTTAACGTGATAAATTTTTTTATCTTGCCCTTACAAACCTTTAATTTCAATTGTCGCAACACATATCTAATCTAGGGCATAAAATTTGATTTTCCTGGTATTAATGAGCGATTTTTGCAAAATCATTTAGATCATTGCTATGCGGCTGTGACTAATTTGATGTGTTAAATCACAAAAAATCATACTAGTTGTCAATATTCATCATTTTAGTCAAAGTCACATCCAAGAGTGAAATCACTATATAAAGAATCCCAATGTGAGACGAAGAAAATCACGCAATTGTAAAAGTAAACTGGGTTACATTACAGTTATTACCTTTTCAACTCTTTCACTTTCCATATACTACAGTAATATTTAATCATGTCACATCTCTACACATAATAGATCCTAATGATTGAGAGCCCATGACTCGCGAGTTTACATCCGACACTTGCATTTGGAAAAAAGAAAAACTAAATTTTTTCATCAAAGCACACTAGCAATTTTAACATAACCATATATTTCATCAACCAAAAACTTTTATAAGGTCACATGCAATGCAAATTACCGTCAATCACTCTACGTTTAATTTATGTAAAACAAAAGAGTCATAAATCATAAATGAGGAGAATAGTTTTGCAGTGTTGGGGTTTAACAAGAATAAAAAAAGTCAGAGAAACCTGAGACAGAAAGAAGATGGATCATAAAAAGCAGCTGTCATCTCCAATTATTATCAGCATTCAGGAATGAGACATCTCCGCAACCAAACGTCATTTGCTTGCACCTTACCATCAAATTTCTTTTCATACATCTCTATCTCACTTGACAAAATTTATTTATTTACTATTATCACATTTGGGATGGTTTTAGTCGATAAACCTGCTCAAATCAAAAGTGAAGAGAATGTTTTCAAGACATACAGCCAAAGTGGTGTTGATTCCCAAAATTATTTGAAGGAGAGATGTTAGAGGTCATCCAGTTGAACTTTCACAATCCCTTTAAGAAAAAGAACAAACTGTACCAAAAGTGCAGTTACACATCAAGAATCAGAATCCCATCCCTATCCTATCCTATCCTCGGAATCATATGCTCCTCTATAGTTATCATCATATTCATCTAGCCCATAATTATTCCTCGGGAACCAACTTCAAAGCCATATTAATATTAATAAGAACAAGAGATTTCTAGTACCTTCATTCTCTACACAACCTACACCAAAAGAAAAGATCATATGCCTGTGTGGTCTTATATTTAATTCCCACTCTAATAAAACCATATCTTATTCATGTAGAGAGGAATCAAGAATATATTTGGTCCAGTAAGCAACATTGCACATTCATTTGGCCGCCTAAAGCAGCACGTCTCATTACACATTCGATTCTTATTAAAAGAGAGAGTAATTCCATTGTTGATCTCTAAGTCTGAAACTACTAAACATTTTCAAACACCACTCCAGCATCTAAAAATATATCATTAACCTACTAAGTTTGATCTTAAGCAAACATAACAGCAGCATCACCAAAATGTCAGCACATTTCATGCGTTCATATGACACATAAGTTATAAATAGCTTGCTAATTGCCTAGAGAACACAACAAACTTCTAGGTTATGACCATTATGTGACTAGCATCTATTCCTCAACGCTATTTTCATACATCAATTGAATGGTTAAACATCTCATTATTTCAATTTTGTAGCCAAAGTTTAAACCACAAAACAAGCAACTTTCTAGATTAGCGGTATCGCCCAATTGTATAAGGTGCCAGTCTTAACAAGTCTATACTGAGATATCAGGAACCTTAATGGATAATAGCATAAAACTATTCAAGGCTACAACTTTAAAGCAGGAGAAGAAGCCACCAACTTTCTAGACAACTTAGGTTCTGGATCAAGCATCACCAGTCAAGCCACCTCAGAACATGATGGCAGTGTTAAGGACATGCTATGGAGTATATGGTAGTTCTCTTTCCATCAATACAGAACGATCCTGTGACCAAGACGGACAACTATAAGTTTCTAGTATGTATCCCCTCCCAGAAGAGGGCCAAGAATTTCAGCAGTCAATGTTAAAGATGGAATGCTTAATTCTATTATCCCCTTAATGAATATTATTAGAGTTAAGCCAAAAAACAAGAGAAGAGTAAATTACAACCCTATTTCCAATCAACACCTGATTGTGATCATGCAAACCCAAGCAATGCACTCTTTCCTGCTGACAGTCCTCACTCACCTGTTTAGTATTGGGCAGAAATTAGAACAAAAACTTGATTGACTCTATAACCACAATGAAATGGATAATGTTCTACTTATCTGAACCTCAACAGGTAAATGGCTTCTAACTATTCAGTTATATATCACTGAATTACCTAAATGGTAATAAGTAAGCAATCAAAAGTTGATTAGTAGAACTAAAACAAGCTTGTATATTCACCCCGTAAACAACAACCACTCAAGGTTCAAAGAGACAGAGAGAGCACAATTGTAGAGCGGATTCACCCTGTACACAACAACAGATCCCAGTTCAAAGAGAGAGAGAAACTATAGAGCGTCATCACCCCGTAAACAACAATGGATCCCAGTTCAAAGAGAGAGAGAGAGAGAGAGCAATTAGAGAGCGGAGCAAGTTAGTGGAAATACTTCAAAGCAGCACTAAAACAAGCTTGTGTATTCACGAGTAAACAACGGATCCCAATTTAGAGAGAGAGAGAGAGAGCAATTATAGAGCGGAACAAGTTAGTGGAATACTTCAAAGAAGCAGGAAAACAAGCTTGTCTAATCACCCAGTAAACAACAACAGATCCCAGTGAGAGAGAGCAATCATGGAGCGGAACAAATTAGTGAAAATACAAACTCACAAGCAGATGGCTCAATCAATGAAAAAACTTCAAAGGAGAAGTCCAACATCAAGAAATATCTATCTGGCATCTGTTGAATTAGTCTTGAATAACTTTTGTTGGATATGATGTAGAAGTTAGGAGCTTCAAACGAGAGGTTAATTATTGAAAGCAAATGAGAGGTTAATTATTATACAGCAAAATCTTTAAACAACTGGAGAGTTATCCAAACAAAGATAATTTCAAGAATATAATGGTGCTAGGTAGTGGGAGAATGAACATAATCAATAACTTAAAGAATTGTTGCAAGTCCCTTTGAATTGTAAAACATTCTAAGTTAAGAGCGGAATGAAATCAACAGTTTCTTTAAATGCACAACTTAAACTTTAAAAATGGGACAGGACGAGTTCTCCGGGAACATCATGATTTTAAGTCCATAAGCATATTAAGTGCTAGACTTTAGCAATCATATGCAACCATATTATCATAAGCATTATAACTAATCAGCTTCATTGCAAAATCACAGTCATGAACACATTTAAAATACAAGTGCAACCACACTATCTCATAAGCTACCCATTTGTTTGAGGGAAAAAAGATGCAAAGGAGCATAAGCAAATAGCAGATAACAAGAGACAGGAACATTTCTAATCCTCCACTACTATCAAAATAAACAAAAGCTCAACACTCATAGAAGGATAATTTATTTGTTCATTGTTATGGAGTAAAACACAAAAGGAAAATTCCTCTAGTAACACATTTAGCATATGCGTAAACTACATATCCAAGTTGAATATGTACAGAGATATAAGACCTGCTAGATCCCGCGAGATGTTGTGTGTGAGCACTCCATACAATCGGCCTGCAACTCCATGGGCTTCTTACAAATTATCGTCACTATAAGAGAAGTCCATAATCTGCCAATTACTCAGTGCTGCGACCATTGGATACTCTTAATGTCAATGCCATCCTTATACATCTCATACAGAGGGCTAAGTTCCCTCAATTTCTCCACCTGCCTTATAGTGAGCTCTACGGCCCTATCGATTTCTTCCTCAGTTGTGAACCTCCCTATCCCATACCTTATGGACGTGTGGGCCATATCTTCATCCACTCCCAACGCCCTTAAAACATACGATGGCTCCAAACTCGCACTCGTGCAGGCACTACCACTGGACACAGCCACCTCCTTCAGCCCCATCAACAAGCTCTCCCCTTCAACGAAGGCAAAGGACAAGTTCAAATTTCCCGGATAGCGGCTCTCCTCACTTCCATTAACCACAACACCCTCTAGTTTCCCTCTAATAGCATTTAACATTCGCTCCTTCAACGCCCTAATCCTCTTATCATCGTATTCCATTTCCTTCATGGCGAGCTCACAAGCAGCACCGAACCCGACAACCAAAGGCGTGGGGACTGTGCCGCTCCTTATACCCCTCTCTTGCCCACCCCCATTCATTTGGGGCTCGACGCGGATCCTAGGGCGCCTCCTCATATACAAAGCCCCAATCCCCTTGGGCCCGTAAATCTTATGCCCACTCAATGACATCAAGCTTATATTCATCTTATCCACATCAATTGGAATCTTCCCCAACGCCTGCGCTGCATCTGTATGCAAAGGCACATTGAATTCCTTGCATATTTTCCCAATTTCAACCATCGGTTGTATCACACCAATCTCGTTATTCACCATCATCACCGAGACCAGACCGGTATCGGGCCGGATTTCAGCACGAAGCTTCTCCAAATCAATGAGCCCATCGCTCTTCACCGGAAGATAAGTAATATCGAAACCCTCCTGCTGCAAGTGCCGGCACGAATCCAACACGCACTTGTGCTCCGTCTGCGTGGTGATGACGTGGCGCTTCTTCTCCTTGTAGAAGTGCATAACCCCCTTCACCGAGATATTGTTCGACTCGGTGGCGCCGGAGGTGAAGATGATCTCCTTCGGGGACGCATTGATCAGCGCCGCCACCTGCGCCCGCGCCGACTCCACGGCTTTCTCGGATTCCCAGCCGTAGAGATGGGTGCGGGAGTGCGGGTTTCCGTAGCGGGAGAGCAAATAGGGGAGCATGGCATCGAGAACCCTAGGGTCGACCGGTGAAGTCGCCTGCATATCGAGGTAGAGGGGCCGGCCAGAGATCTTCACTCCTTTCATCATTACTCCGCTCGAATCCTCCTCCAGAGGCTCCACCGCGGCAGCGGCGGTGGAGAAAGGTTGGGGGAGGCGTCGGACGGCAGTTGGCTGGAGCAGATTGCGGCGGACGGCCGTGGAGAGAAGCTTCGAGAACATTTTCAAGGTGGCCCTAGCTTATCGGATACCGTTCGATTTGGGGGAAACCTGCTGCTGCTGTGAGGTTAAACCTCAACACTCAGATTGTAGGAAAATATATTCGATAAAAATAATGAGAAATTATTTACTACTCCTATATAAATACGATGACCGACTAAAATCACCGTCACCAACCCGTGGGAATATGAAGTGCGCTCGAAATGATGCCACGTCGCCTTATTGCGCTCGCCTTTACTGTGATTTATGACTTTTTGATTCGTTGCGTGATGGTCCGGGAGTCCAAACACGAGGTTTATAGCCCAATTCATATTTTTAGGCTAATAATGGGCCTAAATATTACTTTTTTTTTACGCAATATGCATTTTTTGGGGATATCGAAACTGTTTGGTTGGACCGGCCTAATGGGTAAATGGATGGATTCGAATAAAAACTCGTTCGAGCTTATTTTAAAGGGTGTGATGGCCCGTTTAAACTATAGCTTTTTTAACCATTATAGTTTCCGTACCTTATTTTCATATTAATTCATTGTCATTCTCTTCGTATTTTACTTATGAATTGTGTATTTGTATCGTATTGTTATTTATTTTGATGAGATGATACTTGATGATAGTTTTTGATGAATTTTCAGGGAAAATCAAATAAAAATTAAAAAAAAAGAATTTAATGGGATCCAAGTACACCTCGATAGGAGTTTGTGAGTGAAAACAATGTACGTATCGAAGCTCGAACGAACCCGACAAAGTCAAGTGTGCAATACACTCCGCGGTCATGGGCCGCGACAACGGGTGGGACTGCTACCACTGTTGAAGCACTCCAGGGGATTTCCGCAGTCACCCCCACGATAGTGTGCCATAATCGTGAGTCCCACGCCCGCCTTTCCCCCACGTTCATATGTCGCTGTCATGGCGTGACTACGGGAAAAACACGAATTTTGTGCACTTGTGGATCCCAAACATGATTTTACACCCCTACACTATAAAAGTCTTCATTTTTGAAGAGAGAGAGATAGAGAGAAAAAAAAAAGAAAAAAAAAAAGAAAGAGGGATTCAAGGAACCCTAACCTCCATTTTTCTTCTCCAACCAATCATCTTTCTCTACCATTTTTTCTCTTCCGCACACAAAACAACACCTCAATCAAAGGAAGAATGAGAACACTTGGAAATGAGTTCATCAAAATTACATGATTGAAGATCAAGATTATAGGATTTGTCTATAAATCTCTATCTTTTTTGTTGGGAACTTAATGAAATATTCTAGCCTTAGTTTTGATGATACCAAAATCCTTAGGTTTTCTTTGTAATAGACTGGAACCTTTCGAACTCAAGTGTTGGAGTTCTCCTTCTAGTTTGTTTAGTGTTCTGAAGACTGAAGAACTCAGCTGAAGTTGCAAAGAAAGGCCAAGTGGATGTTTGGATGGAACGACTGAACGAGTTTCCCAACTGAAGGATCAGTCATAACTAATTCATCAATGCGGGCTACGTGGATTCAGCGGACTGATACTAAAGTCAAGTATTAGTTGACATTCTTCATCGGACTGAATCTCCATAAGTTTAAAGGAAGCCACGCACTCCAAGCACAGCCGCATTAAATGCAGAGATACAGATGATCGTCCTTTCTCTGCAGATCATTCCTTTTTGGTGATTACTTTTCAGAGGCGTCTTACCTCATGTACCTGAGACGCCGTTTCTCACCAAACAAGGAACCTCGAAGATTGAAACCACAGCCCAAATCCAAATTACTCTCACAACGGATAAATTCTTGAAGACCATCTCCGCCAACGGATCTATTCAAGACATCTTCTATAAATAGAGCTTGAGGATCACTTCAATCTTTATCGATTCAAAAGTACAAGCTGAAGCACTGCCAAAATTGCAACACAGCGATTCAAAGCCATCAAAGTTTGAATCGAAGAAGAGAATGCACAAAGCCAAAATCAGACTACTGATTACCTACATTCTCTTAGATCTTTAGGCAAATATTTGTAATATCCAAAGCCTAAGTTCCGATTACAGAGAGCCTGTTCTCTGTGATCTAGTTGGTATTTCGAACCTCCTTTCAACTGAGCGAAAAGTATGTTTGAGTAAGCGGAGTTCAGACCAGTGTTCTGACTCCAAGAGATCTTGGCCAGCGCTAGCAAAGGCATTGTGGTGTCTTAGCGTGCTAAGAGTGAGCGAGAAATCCAACCCAACGAGTTGGTACTGAAAATTTGATTTTCAGTTGTAAGGTTTGTGGTGAAACGAGAAACCAACACCTAAACTAGAAAGCAGTAAACGACACCGGATTTACGTGGTTCGGTCGAGAAGACCTACATCCACGGGGTGTTGGGAGGTTTTCCACTATGATTGAGAGAGTATTTTACACTTTACAAGTTGTGGACTAGAAAAATGACTATATTCTAATCTATGCATCAAGGCCATATTTATAAGCATGAACATTAACTTAAGGCCCTTGGGCCCATTAAGACCCCTAAAGCCCATTAGCCCCTTGAATTAAGCCCAAGCCCCGTTATTCTAATCTACATCTTGAAATTGAGCCATCAGAGCTGGAAAGCGGAGCCGAGCTGAGCCCAGCCGAAAGTCAGGGCAATCCTGTATCAAATATCATAAATAATCACACTAACAATAATAATAATAATGATCATAACTAGAAATATTCCCGTTATGTTTAGCACAGCGCTGGTGCATATTTCAGTCCTCATCAGCTACTCCCCCCTAGTCTGGTTGAACCGGGTATTCTTCGTGTTCAGCCAGCGAAGTATTGTTAAAGCCAGCGCTGTGCTGTTTTCCTTAATCCCTGCAAATCATGAAGACATAAGAGTTTTAATACTGTAAGAAAACAAAGATAAGCATTTTCCCCTTGACTTTGGAATTGTAGTTCCAAGTTAGATTTCCTTCTTGTTTGTTGAATGTTGACAAAGATTAATATGAACATTTCTTTGGGCGCATAAGAAGACCAGCGCTGAGAATACCCCATATTGAATACTTTGCATAGATAAGCAATATAAATACTTTGTGTTGGATGAATCAGAAGACCGTTGCAAGAATACCCGAATAACATAGGAAGACCCATGTCAAAGTTGAGAAATATGATACTCTGATCATGTGAGAAAACCCGTCATGAATATTTGTCGAGTCTGAACAATATACCCTGTTGTTGAGCGCGTGAGAAGACCAATAGATAATCCGCGCGTAAGAAAACCAGCGCGCGAGAAGACCGATGGATGACAATAGTACGCCAAAAGGCGGCTTATTTCTCGCTGAGCAGCGATTATAATATCAAAGCAGCCCATAGCGTAGAGGTGCAAAATAGTTTAGCCCGTAGAGTAGAGCATAGCATCCCGTAGAGTAGAACATAGCATCCCGCAGAGTATGGTAGAGCAGAGAAATACCCAACCCGGTCAGAGCAGAGAAATGCCTAGCCCGGTCAGAGCAGAGAAATACCCTTTCAGAACAGGGAAATGCCCGTCAGAGCAGCCCGGTCAGAGCAGAGAAATGCCCCTCAGAGCAGCCCGGTCAGATCAGAGAAATGCCTTTTCAGAACAGAGAAACGCCCCTCAGAGCAGTCCGGTCAGAGCAGAGAAATGCCTTTTCATAACAGAGAAATGCCCGTCAGAGCATTGAAATCCCGGCAGGGGATTGAAATCCCGGCAGAACAGAGAAACGCCCCTCAGAGCAGCCCGGTCAGATCAGAGAAATGCCTTTTCAGAACAGAGAAATGCCCGTCAGAGCATTGAAATCCCGGCAGGGGATTGAAATCCCGGCAGAGTATTGAGATTGAGATCCCGATAGAGGATTGAAATCCCGGTAGGGGATTGAAATCCCGGCAGAGCATTGAAATCTCGGCAGAGGATTGAAATCCCGGCAGAGCATTGAAATCATGGTGGAGCATTGAAATCACGGCAGATCATTGAAATCATGGCAGAGCAGTGAAATCACGGTGGGGCATTGAAATCATGCCAGAGCATTGGAGTCATGCCAGAGCATTGAAATCATGCCAGAGCATTGAAATCATGCCAGAGCATTGGAGTCACGGACGGTGGCAGAGCATAGGAATCACGGACGGTGGCAGAGCATTGGGATCACAGACGGTGGCAGAGCATAGGAATCACGGACGGTGGCAGAGCATAGGAATCACGGACGGTGGCAGAGCATTCCTTTGCTGCTTCCCTCCTTTGTATGCATTCCTTTGCTGCTTCCCATCCAAACTTGAATACTCCGCGTGGAGCATGGAGGACCCGGGGGGTGCAACCAACTTTCGCGGCTTACGATTAAGTAGTGACCTCTGCGCGGAGCATGGAGGACCCGGGGGGTGCAACCAACTTTCGCGGCTTACGATTAAATAGTAATCCTCTGCGCGGAGCATGGAGGACCCAGGGGGTGCAACCAACTTTTGCGGCTTACGATTAAAAGAACACCCTGCACGGAGCATGGAGGGCCCGGATGGCACAACCAACTTTCGTGGCTTACGGTTAAGAGGACACCCTGCACGGAGCATGGAGGGACCGGATGGCACAACCAACTTTCGTGGCTTACGGTTAAGAGAACACCCTGCACGGAGCATGGAGGGCCCGGATGGCGCAACCAACTTTCGTGGCTTACGGTTAAGAGAACACCCTGCACGGAGCATGGAGTGGCTTACGGTTAAGAGAACACCCTGCACGGAGCATGGAGGGCCCGGATGGCACAACCAACTTTCGTGGCTTACGGTTAAGAGAACACCCTGCACGGAGCATGGAGGGCCCGGATGGCACAACCAACTTTCGTGGCTTACGGTTAAGAGAACACCCTGCACGGAGCATGGAGGGTCCGGATGGCACAACCAACTTTCGTGGCTTACGGTTAAGAGAATACCCTGCACGGAGCATGGAGGGCCCGGATGGCACAACCAACTTTCGTGGCTTACGGTTAAGAGAAGACCCTGCACGGAGCATGGAGGGCCCGGATGGCACAACCAACTTTCGTGGCTTACGGTTAAGAGAACACCCTGCGCGGAGCATGGAGGGCCTGGCCGGCGCAACCAACTTTCGCGGCTTACGATAGCATCCCTCTGCGCGGAGCATGGAAGACCCTGGGGGTGCAACCAACTTTCGCGGCTTACGATAGCAATGATCCCTCTGCGCGGAGCATGGAGGACCCTGGGGGTGCAACCAACTTTCGCGGCTTACGATAGCAATGATTCCTCTGCTTTTCCCTTGACTTGCTGAGAAGCAATTTTGAATTTGTAAATTGGGGACTACGGGTATACACCCTACTCCCCCTCTGGTGACATGTGCAATGCTCTGCATGAACATGTTAAGTGTATGTATTTGGTGCTCATGCTTGTGATAATTGTGAGAGAGTTAGCATAACTACAGTTCCCAAGTAACATAATTCAAGTTGCATTTCAAGCCCTAGCACATATGCAGAAGGTGTGCAGCTTCGTTTATTAATAATGTCATATTTCAAGTCTAAGCACATATACAGAAGTTGTGAAGCTTCCAAGATGATGTTGTGAGTACATGAATCCCATCAAAGATCATATAAGTCATGATTTTGCCCAAGTAAAGAAGTAGAATATTTCCCAAATCCCTATCATGCTTACATGCTTCCACGAAATAAAGTTCAGCGAAGTACCTGGATTACCACTTACAAGTGGATTAGCTTTTCGTGTTATGATGATTACCATACTTGTTCAAGTTTTTTCCCAAGGCTGTTTATCATGTGATGTAAGAACTCTTGAACGAGAATATTAGTAAAATATGAGAGCCCCTTGAGACAGGGCTGTAAAGAGAATTCGAACCCTCCTAGATTATATAATCCATTGCCACAACTTGATTCCCATATCCATATACCGATGAATTCATTAAAATTTACAAATCCCATCAAAGATCATATAAATCATGATTTTGCCCAAGTGATAAAATATCTCATTGATAGAGTTCAGCGAAGTACCTGAATTACCACTTACTAGTGGGTTACCCTTTTTACATTATGGTATTTACCATATTTGTTCAAATCATTCCCCAAATTTGCTTATCCTGTGCTTGCTTTTACTGAGCAACAATGTTGTTCTAAACATTTATTTCATCGATTAAAAGTTGTAAGAATCCCCAAAAATGACATATAAATTAGAATATTTGTGTTCCAATGGCTGAAATCCAGCATCCTGAAATCATCAGTTTGCTGTGCACCCATAAGCACAAGCCCAGAGTGTTTGTCAGTGTGATCAACTGACCGTGGACGTAGGAAATTATTTCGAACCACGTAAAAATTCATTTGTCTTTTATCGCTTTCAGTTCTTACTTTCTTATATGTGCTCAAACCTGTTCTTAACTGAAACTGATTAATAGCAAAGTGAAACCTTAATCTGACAACGTGTTTATTAAAGGCTTTTACAAAAGAAAATTTTTCCGCTGCTAGTGTTATTAGTCTAACCGACCAATCTTCGGATAATTAGTAAGATTCATAACTCTCCTCTATTTCTAAATCAAGACTGAAGCTCTACACGAATATCAGTTAAAGTCTCGTGCTTAACTGATATCCCTTTACTGAAGTCATCTTCAGTATCAGTCTTCAACCTTTGTTTAACTGAAGTCTTCTCTTTCAGTTAACTTCAAAGGTTGTTCTGTTTTGTGTTTTGAAAATAGCCTATAGGTGTATTTCCCCCCCCCCCATACACCTATTCTAGACCTTCCGGGACCTAACATTTTTGTATTCTTGATTATGTCTTATTAGTTCTATGACTTGGGATTTGGTTTTATTGTGAATATGCTTGGCTAAAATTCCTTATATTAAGGATTAGATTAGATGAGTTTGTAATGGATTGATGATTATTTTAATTCAACTATTGTTTGAATGTTTTTATCCCCTTAAGCTCTAAGTTTGTTTCTTACTTGAATGATTGATCAACTAATCATGTCTATTGTGTTAATTTGAACTTAAGAGATAAGAATCTACGCTAGAATAGGAGCTTAAGGCACGCCATCTCTATAAATCGGGAGGTTCAAAGTTTGGGTAACGGCGTTGGTGATCTTTGGTGCTTTTTGGAGTTATAGGTTAGAAATTGACCGGGGATAATAATTATGATCAGTAATCTACCGTTTTAGTCGTCCGAGATGAGGATAAAGCTAGTTTTAAGATCGCCCTAAATAGTTAGGATTCATCCAAGAGTTAGTTAATATAGATTGAGGTTCATTACAATCCATTGAAATATAGTCTGTATGACAAGTTTCTTCAAGTCATTCCCCCATTTATTAACTAAGTTTATTTTATTGCTATTTAGTTGCTTACTTTGTTTTAGTTAATCATCAATTCTTGAACTTTGATTGTCTAAATATGTTGAGAACAACTTATAAATATAGTATTTAGAAGTTCGAGTTCACTAATCCTTGTGGGATACGATCTTGCTTCCACTTATTGCAACTACATTATGCACTTGCGGCATAATGAAAATAATATCTCGAACACTTTCTATATCATTGTCATATGACATAATTTTAGGTTTATGATTTGAATAAAAACTCATTCGAATTGATAGGTGATGGTCGCTTAAACTATAGGCTTTCTCATACCATTGGCACATTGATGAGGAGTGAAATATACGACATTGATAATACTAGAAGATTAATTGATCATATTTCCTCTTAAATACGTATGAGAATCCAATGCGAGAGAATTCAGAAGCAGCAAACGATTCAGGGAGAGATTGAGGGCAGTCAACGTTGCCTGACTCCTAGGAGAGGTGAAGATCAGCGCTGCCTGACTCCTAGGAGACGTGAAGATTGGCGTTGCTTGGACGTGAAGATCAGCCCTATAGTTTGGCGATGCCTGACTCCTAGGAAAAGTTTAGGTTATCATTTAATTTCACTTTCTCTACGCATTGGGAACGGATTTGCACTTTAATTTAGTTAGAATTTCTTTATCTTTCTTCTGTGCTTTAATTACATGAATTACTTTTTCTCCTACTTTGATTTCTACAGCATTATGAACTAAATTTCTATTCTAGGGTTCAGGATATTCAAATTGATGAGTTTAAATTATTTGTGATTGATTTGTGCTAGTTGATTGAATTGTTCTTGATATTATTATCAATTGGCCATTGATTAATCTTTGTAAACGATGAATGAGATCAAGAGATGAATTTATTGTTGGATCATGGTTTAATCAACGTTGGATTTGATCGTAAACGTATAATCTAATTGATTTATAGTTCTAATTAATTAACATAGTCTCAAAGCATGAATACGAAAGTTATTGCTTGAGCTACTACGTGAATGCATTGTTAGAATTGATAAATTGTGCTCATCTTTTGCTAACGTGTTAAACTCTTGAGACGAATAATCCTGGACCCTAGACTCGTTTTTCCTCTTGTTATTCGATTTATAATCATTTTTGTCTTTGCTTTGAATTTACTTTTGATTCTCTAGAAACAAACATTGAACTAGTTGGATAGAATGTTTATGAAGTATTTATTTTCCGTGTGTGGCATATATATTGCTAGCCCTGTTAAGCCTTCTTCGTGGATACAACTTGGGCAACTTATCACTCTATGATTGTTCTCGTTCTCTTGCGAGCAATCTAGAGGTATACTTTAGGTTGAACACGTTGACGGATTATATACATGAGAATAGGGAGTTAATGTAATCATCAGAAGCCAGGTTACGCCAGCGCTGACCGTCAATATCGTTACAAGAGACTGAGGCAAGACGAAGTCGTGCCAGCGCTGGCTTGATCCACATAGCAAAGGACTTGAAGGATAAGTTATTAGTGCTCTTGATAAACGTAGGTAGTTAGACATCAACACGTAGTGTACACGAATATTGTTAGATTTACTGTTTTCCCCCTCTGTGTGTTTGTCATATAAATAGGGAATTGTACTAATTTGTGAGGGGGGCGATTATCTTTTTCCGTCATCTCTTTCTCAAGAGCAGAAAAGTTGTAAAGTGTAAACTCTCTCAAATATAGTGAAATGGTTCGATAGCCTCCTGGGGATGTAGATCATTCGATCGAACCACGTAAAATCCTTGTGTTATTTATTATTTTATGTAAAGGTGTTCATACTTGTTTCATCACACATGACATAATTTTTAGGTTCAAATTGATGCTACGAGATATATAGAGAATTCAAACTAGTCTAGTCTTGTCTTATAGAATTTTGGGTCCTTTCGAATTTGATACCTCGAAGTATGACGTGTTAAGATTTGTTTGACATATCGAAATTCACATCTAAACACTACTAAATATTATTCCTTCCGTTCATGAAAACTATGACACTTTTATCCGGTACAAGTTTTAATGCAATATTTGATGAATTATGTATAGTATTTGTTTTTTTTTTTTGAAAGGGGAATTATGTATACTGGTTAAATGATCATATCATTGTATGAAATGAGTGATTGATGTTGAATTAAATGTGGATCAAATGTGTTTATTTTGTTGTTAAATAAAGAGTTATTATTATTATTTGTTGAGAATCATGATATTTTTGAAAATTTTATCAAATTTTTTACTATAAGTTAATAGTAATCCTAAAACGATTGGGAAAATATAGGGATGCCTTTTTTTCAGCCTGAAATTCATGAGTTGATCCTGATAAGATCATGGGTTCAAAATTTTTGGATAAAAAAATTACAATGTCAATGACCTATAATCAAATAGCCCGTAATTTAATAGGATTGGCATGAGAATAGTTCGAGCGTAATAGCGCTGACCCAAAAATGCGTGAATTGGTCCAATTAATTGAAATTTATTTTTGTTATCTAGTTTTATTCACTTTTAAAAGTTAATAAAAAAAGATTTTTTTTTGTTTTAATTAAATATTTGTGGTGTATTTTGATTTCATACTAAAAAATAGAAAATAATGACCATTTCAGTATATATATATATAGGGGGCCGCTCCAATGAGACCCCCTAATTTTAGTAAGATCTAGGATGATCTGGTGCGTTTATTTTATCAATTCTATGGCTGATATTGTATCTTGAGGGAGAATTTTTTTTTTGCAGGGTTCGAATCCTGGAGGGAGCAAAATATATTAAATTTTATTATTCATTAGTATATACTGCATTGTTCATCAGCATATACTGCCTTGTTCATCACTATATATGTCTTATTCATTAACAATTTTTTAAATTTTGTTTTTCACCAGTATATACATCTTGTTCGTTAGGTATAAGTTTTGTTCATTAGTATTATATGTCTTATTCATTGTCCTAGTGTTTCACGAAAAATAGGGGATCTCACTGGAGCGCGCCTCTCTCTCTCTCTCTATATTGTTCGCTATTATTTTCACCACGCCGCAAGTATACGGTGTAGTTGCAACATAGGGAAGCAAGGTCGTATTCCACAAGGATTAGTAGTCAAATTCTAGTGATTACCTTAAGTCATTATGCTAGAGCTATTTAGACTAAACAAGGAGGTGAGTGGTTTGATTAACTAACAAATTCAAAGACAAAATAAGAACAATCAAATAAAGTGGATTAATTAAGTGATGAAGGTGGTTTAGGGATTAGGCAACGATGGATTAGCAATGGACTTCAATTAGCTCAATATTAGTCTTGATATTCCTATTTATCTAGAGTGATCTCCCCACTAGTTCTAGCCCCCTCCCGGACGACTAAAACTGTAGATTACGGGTCATAGTTGCCGTCCCCGGTCAACTTCTAACCTATAACTCCCAAGAGCACAAATGATCGGTAAACTCTCACCCAACTCTCAACCTCCCGGTTTATTGAGTCAATATGTTTCAAGCTCCTAATCTATTATGATTATCCTCTCCCGATTCAAATCACAAATTAGAAATGCATAGAAAGTGGCCAACAATCCATACAAGAATTAAAGCTAGGGCTTGAAAAGATAATAACAAGGAAATAATCAATACATATATTAAGCATAATAATCAATCTATCACATCATCCATGAGCCTAATCCCCAAACCAATGGGGGATTTTATCCAAACATGTTCACAAACAACAAACCAAAATCAAAGAAATACATAAATGAAAGAGAGAGTAAGAAGTGACAAATCCTATTAATGAGCTTTCTTCAATCTTCTCTCCTCTTCAATGCCTTCAATCTTGGTAAAAAGATGTGGTAATGGAAGCTAGGGTTTGGTGTGAATGAATTGGGGAAGATGGAAATGGGTGAGTATGAGGTTGGGGAAGATGAATAATGTGAGGAAAAGGGGGAGAAAGGGGTTTAAGGGCTGAAAAACGCGACTCCGCTCTTTTCCCGCGGTCATGGCCCGCGCCCGTGGTGCTCAAACGTGGGCAAAACTCAGGGAACCCGCGGTCCCGCCCCGCGGCCGCGGGTGGTGACCGCGGTACACCCCTGGAATTGGGAACAGCAGACCCGCGGTCCCACCCCGCGGCCGCGGGTGGTGACCGCGGGGTACTGGGCGTTTTGCACAGTCCGCTCGTTTTGCTCCGTTCTCCCTCGTTCGGACTCGGATTTGGTCGCCGTTTGCGCTCACGGATTCCTCTCGAGACGTACTTCAATCTCATATCTTCAAAATGCTCCAATTAATCCTTTATTTTTCCTGAAATTACTCCAAAACTACACCAAGATATCAAATCTTCATAAAACTAAATATTCGGGCACAAACAAGCATTCACAAGCAAAACATGAAGGGAAATGACAACAAAACATGTGGAATTGAGGTATGAAAACCATGTTTGTCAACCCCCCAAACTTAAAGTGTTGTTTGTCCCCAAACGACGAAGAGAAGAGAAATAAAAGTAAACAAACATGTGAGCATGAATTGGTGTCATTTCAAGGGCTTCAAATTTTACAAAAAATCTTTCAAAAGTGCATCACAAGTATAAATGCATTCCAAGAAGTCACAAGTGATAATGAGTTCAATATTATAACCTCCAAGCTTGAATCCTAACAAAGTGGATGTTTCAATGACGCACTCAACTCTCAAGTGTTTAGAATGGACGTGTTTGCACTCAAATTGAAACAAGTATGCAATCTACCATAAGCTTGCCATTTATCCTAACTCTCTATACTTCAATGTGTTACAAATAAAGATCAAAAAGGGCTTCTATTTAGGTTGCAATGAGAGCTCTTTGGTGAGGTGAGGTGTTTATAGGCAAAGTGACTCATATCCCATACAATTCCCAAATTGAATATGTCATATTCACCATTGTTCTTTTCTAATCAATCAACCAATATCCCCACTTTTCTTCCTTTTCACCCTATGAATACTTATCAAGACCATGATTCAAAAGGAAAATCACTCCCCTTTGTACTATTTTATTCACATGTCTCTTCATTTTTCTTTCTTTTTCTTTTTGAGCTTATAGGAGACTAGTGATTTTCACTCAATCGAAGTTTGACAAGCAATTTCAATCATTTTCCAACCATTTTCATCAAAGCAACCACTAACACTCTAAGTTCTACCCCTTTATCATTGGTTCATTAAAAGAAAGGCTACAAGGCACGAAAGGGGTAAACTAGGATCAAATGAGAATTTGGACACAATTTGAGTTAAGTGGCTAACAAGGATGGCCTTAAATCACTTCAATATTAACAACACATCTACTTTTATTTTCAAGAAAGGACTCATGGCAAGTTCTAGAGATCAACACACATGCTCAAATGATTTACACTCAAGAACAAAATGAGATTGTAAATGTATGACAATCAAAGGCTCAATTCTTACAAGCTCATTTTCAAGTTCTTGGAGGCAAAACATTTAACTCACTTGTCACAAGTTCAAACTTTTCATGCATAATCCACAAGTGATACACACAATTTTTCCAAGAAACGATTCATATCATAAGCCCAATGACATTCAATCAACATCACAAAGTTTGATACAATTATCCCAAGCAAAACAAAAACAAAAATATCAACCCAACTAACTCTCAAGCTTTCATTTATTCAACAATAACAAAAACAAGACAATAAAATTAAAACAAACAAGAACAAGTAAAGCAAAAGATAGATGAGACACTAATCCATCTTTCCCCTCCCCCCAAACTTATTTCACACAAAGGAGAAATAAGTTTGGATGAAGGAGAATATGGTTACTTGTCTCGTACTCACAAACGAGGTGGAGGCTTAGGCGGTGGCCATTTTTCATCAAATTTGTATGCTCCATCCGTTGCCACCCAAAAATATGGTGGCTTAGCAATCTTTGAGACATCCCGGGGGTCATGGTAATCTCGTTCACCATCTAGAGTACCACTACACTCAAACAATTCTTTATTAGACAAATCAAAGTGAAAATCAAAAGATGAAGATAAATAAAAGTGAAAGAAGCAAGCCTTCATAGAATCGCCCGTGTCGAGGTAAGGATCGACAAAATTTTTGACTTTGCATTCTTTACAGCTTGTGAAGTCTTCATCTTTTTGGAATTGTAGAGGTTGCATTGGAAAAGTTGGGCTCTCGACTTCAAGGGATTTGGAGAATTGATCGTCATCTTCTTCATACTCTTCTTCAACTTCTTGAGGCTCTTCACTTAGCATTGACATTGGTTCCTCATACAAGGTTCCATTTTGTAGGCTAATGGCCATGCACAAATCATCAATTCGCTTTTGATTCTCCATAGTGGTAGCCAAAGACCTTATTTGCTCTTCTAGCATAACATCCGAGTTTGCTATACTTTTTTCTATCCAAGCTTGTGTAGCTATGAAGCATTGTAGAAGATCGTCTCTAACATTCAGATTCTCCTCTTGATAGTACCAATTTCCCCCTTGAAAGCCTTCTTTAGTGAAATAAGAATTTTCATAATTCCAACTATTGAAGTGGTCCTCATACTCCAATGGCGATTGCCACTCTATGGCATTGCACCCCATGTCATAATACTCACCATAGGAAGGTGTTGGTTGGAAGGCTTCTTGGATGAATGGTTGCCTACAATTTCTTTTTGCTTCTAAAACTCGCAACTTAAGTTGCATCATCGCCAATTGTAGTTCGAGTTGCTCAACCAACTCATTCCTTCCATCATCCATTTAATATTTTTGGTGTTGTGTAATAATTTTCTTTTTCATCACCCTACCAACCAACAAAAACAACGAGTCAAAACAAACATCTTAAGATAGAAAACAAAAATAAATCAAGTAAAATGTCTAAAGTAGTTAAACACAATGATTCAAAATATCACAAGTAATCAAACTAAACTAATCCCCGGCAACGGCGCCAAAAAACTTGTTCGCTATTATTTTCACCACGCCGCAAGTATACGGTGTAGTTGCAACATAGGGAAGCAAGGTCGTATTCCACAAGGATTAGTAGTCAAATTCTAGTGATTACCTTAAGTCATTATGCTAGAGCTATTTAGACTAAACAAGGAGGTGAGTGGTTTGATTAACTAACAAATTCAAAGACAAAATAAGAACAATCAAATAAAGTGGATTAATTAAGTGATGAAGGTGGTTTAGGGATTAGGCAACGATGGATTAGCAATGGACTTCAATTAGCTCAATATTAGTCTTGATATTCCTATTTATCTAGAGTGATCTCCCCACTAGTTCTAGCCCCCTCCCGGACGACTAAAACTGTAGATTACGGGTCATAGTTGCCGTCCCCGGTCAACTTCTAACCTATAACTCCCAAGAGCACAAATGATCGGTAAACTCTCACCCAACTCTCAACCTCCCGGTTTATTGAGTCAATATGTTTCAAGCTCCTAATCTATTATGATTATCCTCTCCCGATTCAAATCACAAATTAGAAATGCATAGAAAGTGGCCAACAATCCATACAAGAATTAAAGCTAGGGCTTGAAAAGATAATAACAAGGAAATAATCAATACATATATTAAGCATAATAATCAATCTATCACATCATCCATGAGCCTAATCCCCAAACCAATGGGGGATTTTATCCAAACATGTTCACAAACAACAAACCAAAATCAAAGAAATACATAAATGAAAGAGAGAGTAAGAAGTGACAAATCCTATTAATGAGCTTTCTTCAATCTTCTCTCCTCTTCAATGCCTTCAATCTTGGTAAAAAGATGTGGTAATGGAAGCTAGGGTTTGGTGTGAATGAATTGGGGAAGATGGAAATGGGTGAGTATGAGGTTGGGGAAGATGAATAATGTGAGGAAAAGGGGGAGAAAGGGGTTTAAGGGCTGAAAAACGCGACTCCGCTCTTTTCCCGCGGTCATGGCCCGCGCCCGTGGTGCTCAAACGTGGGCAAAACTCAGGGAACCCGCGGTCCCGCCCCGCGGCCGCGGGTGGTGACCGCGGTACACCCCTGGAATTGGGAACAGCAGACCCGCGGTCCCACCCCGCGGCCGCGGGTGGTGACCGCGGGGTACTGGGCGTTTTGCACAGTCCGCTCGTTTTGCTCCGTTCTCCCTCGTTCGGACTCGGATTTGGTCGCCGTTTGCGCTCACGGATTCCTCTCGAGACGTACTTCAATCTCATATCTTCAAAATGCTCCAATTAATCCTTTATTTTTCCTGAAATTACTCCAAAACTACACCAAGATATCAAATCTTCATAAAACTAAATATTCGGGCACAAACAAGCATTCACAAGCAAAACATGAAGGGAAATGACAACAAAACATGTGGAATTGAGGTATGAAAACCATGTTTGTCACATATATATATATATATATATATATAGATATGTGTGTGTGTCTTATCTGTCTAAGAGTTATATATTAGTTACAATGTAAGTCAATATTAAAATGGTACTCATAAGTTATTATGTAAGTCGGTGTTGAAATAATATTCATTTAATGTAAGTATTTGTTTGATACAAATTTAGAATTATTAAGATAAAAATATTAATTAATTTTTTTAAAAAAAATCTAAGACCAACGGATATGATTGGTGATGAGGACTAAATTATGCACCAGCGCTGTCCTTAATAGTGCTGAAATATTTCTCTCAATTATTATTACTATTATTACCGTTATTTTAAATATTTGGTGTTGCGATATCTTCATAGCTTAACCATGTTCTCGCCTTGGCAACCCAGCCTTGGCTCCCAGCTTCGACGACTCGGCTCTACTTTGACTTGGATAGTCCAAACTTAATTTCCAACGCTGACAATTCAGCTCAAGGACAAAGATCAATAGTATAGGGATTTGGGCACAATTACTTGAATTAATGGGCCTAAAGGCACATTATTAGCTTATAAATAGGAGTTTGATGTTGGTGCTTATAAATAAGAGTTCGATTATTAGTTTAGGGGATCTTTCATTCATTCTTCTTCAACTATGTAAAATGTAATCTCCTCCAAAAACATAGTGAAAATCTCGAAAACCCACCATGGATGTAGATCTTCATGATCGAACCACGTAAATCCTCGTGTTCGTCATTGTTTGACTTATCCCGTTAATTTTTGTTACATCAATTGGTTAGCTCGAAACTCTAAAATTGAAAAAAAAAATTATAATTCAAATAATCTAAAATCAAATAGCCCTACAACATAATAGCATTAGCCCGAATCCGAACAGATTGACCTATTCACATCCTTTGATAAGGGCATCCACAGTGGAGAGCCCCTTGGCTCTTAAAAGTGGTCCCCGTCACTTAAGAGCCAACACCCCACACTGGAGAGCCAACTCCTTGACTCTTAAAATTTGATTTTTAATTTGTATTTAATTTTAATGTTTGTTTTCAATTTTGGAGGAATTGTTTGATGATGACATAATGTTCGATTTGTGAATAGAGAAGAGATTGTAGAAAATAAATGGTAGAGAAGTGAATGGAGATATAGTATTTATAGGGAGATGAATTAAAAAAAGAAAAAAGAAACTAAATTAGCCTTTGAACGGCATTAAAAGAAGAAAGAAGAAAGAAAAAGAAAAAAAAATACATCAAACGGTCAAAAACGTCTGCAATTTTTTTTTTAAATGGACGAAAATTATGTGATTGGGCCGTGTATATCACGCGCCCAATCAAAAGAATTGCGCCCAACGCGGAGGGGAATAGTGGGTGCGGAGGGGAGGGGTGCGACATTGGAGGGGAGGAGGTGGCGCGTGCCAGGCCCGGGCCGACATCCGCGCCCCAGTGTGGGTGCTCTAAATGTATATGTTGTGATCTTGGAGGTTTTTTTTTTGTTAAAATTTGCAGTATTTTTATATTTCTATCGTTGCACTTTTATTAACTAGCAGAAAGAATGTACGTTGTACGTGTAATTAATGTTATTTTATTTGATAATCTATTATTTTAGAAAAGAGAGAAAATTAAAATTGTCCACTTGTTAAGTTTAAAGTTAAAATTGCCAACTTCTTATAAAAACTTGATTCTATGCCCAAAATACCTAAATTACCCTTCATGTCTCAATCAGTGTACTTGCAAAACAAAATAAAGTCAGTTGTCGGAAAGTAGCTTGCCGCCCAGGCGGCAAGCTACTTTTTTGACCAGAAAAGTAGCTTGCTGCCCGGACGGCAACCTCAGGTGGCAACCTACTTTTCCGACAGTAGACTACTTTTTCTTACATATTTGTACTTGTGTCAAAAAAGTGTAAGACTTTACACAAAAAGTGATGCAAAACCATCAACATCTAAAGGCAATTTCGGCTCTTCACTTTAATTTGGACATAAGATCAAGTTTTTATAAGAAGTGAACATTTTTAATTTTACACTTAATAAAATGGGCAATTTTACCTATTTACACTTTAGAAAATCTATTAATTCATTACTTTTATTAGATAATTTATTGAATGGATATATTTATCAATAAGCCTTATCAATAGCTATAGATATATATATCACATAGATTAAGTGTAATATATATCTAATAAATTAATATATTCTTATAAATATATAATATGTAAAATAACCTTTTATATATATATATATATATATATATATATATATAGGGTGTGGTTCTAGAGAGAACTACATTATTTATGAGAACGGGAGAACCATCAAATCTAATGCATCCACTGTAAAAATTAATGCATTCGCTGTTAAAATTAATGCACTAAAAAAATAAAAAAAAATGCTCCCTTCAGGATTCGAACCCAGGATCTGCATTCATCCAACAAGATGATGCATCCACCGTAGATCTTGATGATCGAATGGCTGAAAATGGTTCTCCGGTCTTCTTTTATTTATGATTCTTTCTTGAACCTCTCCCTATATATATATATATATATATATATATATATATATATATATATATAAAATAGACAATCCACAAATTGTGCCGTAGGATGATATAAAATTCCAAACAGAAATCAAAGTGTCGACAAAAAAATTAGTAACTCAAAGATAAGCAGCAAAGGTTGCATAATTCCTATACAAACTTACAAAATTATACATTTATTTCTTTTATTAAACCAGCTAAATAACAAAGAGGACTTCCATACAAATACATACAAAATATCCTATTACATATTTTAATAAAATACTCACAAATAGCCTATTAAAATGTGTGTTTGTATTTGCGTTAGACGGACGTTCACATAAAGTTTTTACTAATTAATTGGTGTATATGAAAACTTGTCATGTGATGAGTAATTTGGGACCTATATGAAAATTTTATTTGACATGCAAAAAATTACCGAAGTGACTTATATGAGTCGTATTCTAACATAACATAAGTATCTATTCATTTAAAACGTTCCGTCAAAAAAAAAAAAAAAAAAAACTATGCATTTAAAAATGTCTCTTTCGTAGTTTCTTCGGAAAAATGATTCTTTCATTAGTAAAAATTGAAAGATGAAGATTAGAGCATCTGTAACGCTCTACTCAATGGCTTACTCGAGTAGAGCGTTGCACTCGTGTAGGAGCGTTGCGGGGGGTTACTCGAGCCATACTCGAGTGCTCGTGTAGCACTCGAGCAGCGCGTGCACAGCACGCGCTCAAAATAATAATAATAATAATAAAAATTATAAATTTTAAATTTTAAAATTGTTAACGGCTATTTTGGCTTTTTTTTATCCAACGGCTATTTTAGCCGTTTGGCATTTTTTCCTTCTTTTTTTTTTTTTCTCTTTTCTCTCTATAAATACTACTCCTTCCCTCATTCATCACAATCCACTCCTTCTACTTCCTTCTTCCTCCTTCAATTTTAAGAATTTTTTTTATTTTATTAAAGTTTTATGTAACATTTAGGATTTTATAATTAATGCAATTTTAATTTGAAATAAATTGTGTTATTAAATTTGAGCAATTAAATTTAAATGAAAAGTATAAAAATCAAAATTAAAAAAATCAAGTATGCTATCAAGTAACCCCAATGCAGCACTACTTACTCAATATGGTCCCCCACTATCAAGTATGCTATCAAGTAAGCCCATTGCAGATGCTCTTATGGCCGATGAGTTATGTTTATACCGAGTATCGCTCTTGTCAATTCATGTTAGCATTTTTATTTTAAATTTTAATATATTTATTTTGATTATAATATCTCAAAAATTATTATCAGTGTCACATATTACATAAAATTAAAGCTCGATATGTTCATTTAACCCTATAACTTTTCAATAAATAAATAAAAGAACAAAATGTGCTTTAATTTATAGCAATAATAACTTTTAAGTATTAAAATCAAAATAATTAAATGTATGAAATAAAAAATATTAGCATCAACTCGTATCATATGTAGCATAATATAAATTTGAGATGCATCATGCAAAGAAAATAAAGCAGATGTATGATTTCTTTTTTTTTTTTTTAGGGAAAACGAGAGAAGATATTATTGATCACACGAATATGGGCAATGGAAATGATCCACCATAATAGACAGAGGTTCATTCTAAACATGAAATGAATTAAAATCTCTCGCGATTTTTGCTAAATTAATGATGAGCAATAGCATTTTGTTCTCTCTTGACATGCCGAACACGGAAACTCGGTAGTGTCAAAAGTTCATCGCGACAATTAAATTAGAAAAGTTGACAATTCACCAACAGCAATAATAAATACAATCAAGGTCAAAAAAGAAAATTTATCAAAAAAAAGGTCAAAAAAGAAAAAAGAGGAGCCCTATAGTTTGGCTTCCACTTGCCCTTGTAATAAATAATACTAGTAATTTTTTTTTCAGTACATATTACACACCATAATTTGAACATATTTTAAAAATAATATGCACAGTACTTAAAAATCAAATTAATAAACCTAGATTGATATTCACATATAATAAAATTACAATTAACTAATAAAGCTAAATCAACATTTAAATAAAATAAAATTACAATTCACACATGGGAAGAATTGTTTTTTTAATGGGAAGAATTGTTTTGATCGCAAAGTGTCGGTTCCGAGATTTTCAACGCGCATGGAAGTGCGTGGCGACAACATGGGATTTCCCAAAATCCATGGACAACACTCTCTCTCTCTCTCATAGTCTCACACACACACACACACACACACAATATAATGGTTACACACAGTGAGTGAGTTGAGTAGTACACACACATGTGGGTGATTTAAGATCTATTTGAGGCATTTGGCACGAAATCACATTCCCATTGCTCTAATTTATTTTCTGAAAATCTCATATGACCTTTGGAGGTTTACTCGGCACCCACCAATTGCTTCTCAAAATCTGTCCATCAACTACACATTACCTTTTCTTGGAGCTCACTGCTGCAAATAAGCACACATTTTTTGCATCCTTAAACAGGGATCTCTACGCCGCTCAAATCAATTGCTTCAGGTTTGCCCTTTTCAAGATTCCATTTTTCTTGGAAATATATGTGGATCTGTTTGATTCGGTTATCGTTTCGTGATTTTTAGATTTGTTTATGGAAAATTATTATTGGCTTGTCCTAATCATCATTGCCCTTTTTGATCGCTCGTAAAAGTTACTCTTTAATCTTTAATCTTGCTCAGATTTCTTTTGTGGGATTTCCAAATTGAGTTAATTTCCCCCCCCCAACTAAGATGTCTGTATTACAAGGGAACTTCACATGTTCCTGATTGTGTTTGAATATTATGTCTAGTTTAAGATGCTGGAGTATTTTATTCTTTTCCTTGTTTGGAAATCGGAATCATCATAGGCTCTACTTGGATCTAATGAAACAGTGATGTAGTTAGATCTAATGAGAAAATAATTGAACGAAACAGATGCAAGAATATTGTTTTTTGTATCAACTGATGATTTTCATTTATTGTAGATATTATATGAGTGGTATTTGTTTAATTTGTATTTGTTGTGGTGTTAGAATTGGTGGTGAATGATGTTCAAGCAATCGCCTCGCAGAAACCAGAGAAATAAAGGGATCAAAGTGAAGCATGTTTTGCAGATAAGTCTGCTGCTTGGAGTTGGCATCTGGCTGCTTTACCAGGTGCAGCAATCTCGCAGCAAGAAGCCGTCTCTAGACAGCACCGGTGTTTCAGGAAAGATAGAAGATGGAAGTGATAGCATCAAGCTAGGGAGGAAGGATCTCCACCCAAGAGAGGAAGAACAAGCACATTTTGATGACGAAAACAAGCCCGATGACCGCTGGCAGAGTGACAACGAAGCAGGAGATAGTCGGAGTGATGGCCTAGACAATCGACTCAAGGGAGGTGAAGAGAATGAGAATGAGAATGAGAAAGAAAATGGGGAGAATGAAGATGTGAGTAGTAATGAGGAGAAAAATGAAGGGGATATCAAAGAGGTTACAAGTGAAGACAAATTGGAGGAGAATGTGAGTTTGGAGAACAATAGTGAAGGTAATGACAACGACACCACGGAGGAGAACAAAACTGAAGAAACTACAGGACAGAACGAGAGCACTGAGGATACAACGGGGCCGAATGAGAGCACTGAGAATAAGAGTGAAGAAACTACGGGACAGAATGAGAGCACCGAGAATAAGAGTGAAGAAACTACGGGACAGAATGAGAGTGAAGAGACTACGGGACAGAATGAGAGCACCGAGAATACGAGTGAAGAAACCACGGGACAGAATGAGAGTGAAGAGACCACGGGACAGAATGAGAGCACCGAGAATAAGAGTGAAGAAACTACGGGACAGAATGAGAGTGAAGAGACCACGGGACAGAATGAGAGCACCGAGAATAAGAGTGAAGAAACCACGGGACAGAATGAGAGCACCGAGAATAAGAGTGAGGAAACCACGGGACAGAATGAGAGCACGGAGAATAAGGGTGAAGAAACAACGGGGCAGAATGAGAGCACCGAGAATAAGGGTGAGGAAACAACGGGGCAGAATGAGAGCACCGAGAATAAGGGTGAGGAAACAACGGGGCAGAATGAGAGCACCGAGAATAAGAGTGAGGAAACGACGGGGCAGAATGAGAGCACTGAGAATAAGAGTGAGGAAACGACGGGGCAGAATGAGAGCACTGAGAATAAGAGTGAGGAAACGACGGGGCAGAATGAGAGCACTGAGAATAAGAGTGAGGAAACGACGGGGCAGAATGAGAGCACTGAGAATAAGACTGAGGAAACGACAGGGCAAAAGGAAAGCTCCGAGAATAAGACTGAGGAAACTTCAGGGAAAAATGAGAGCACCGAGAATAAGAATGAGGAAACTACAGGGAAAAATGAGGGCACCGAGAATAAGAGTGAGGAAACAACGGGGCAGAATGAGAGCACGAAGAACAAGACTGAGGAAACGACAGGGCAGAATGAGAGCACGGAGAACAAGACTGAGGAAACGACAGGGCAGAATGAGAGCACCGAGAATAAGGGTGAGGAAACAACGGGGCAGAATGAAAGAACCGAGAATAAGAGTGAGGAAACAGCAGGGAAGAGTGAGAGCACAGAGAGTAAGAGTGAAGAACCGAAAGGGCAGAATGAGAGCACCGAGAGTAAGAGTGAAGAAACGAAAGGGCAGAATGAGAGCACTGAGAATAAGAGTGAGGAAACAGCGGGGAAGAATGACAGCACCGAGAGTAAGAGTGAAGAAACGAAAGGGCAGAATGAGAGCGCCGAGAATAAGAGTGAAGAAGCGACAGGGCAGAATGAGAGCACCGAAAATAAAAGTGAGGAAACAAGTGGTGATAATGAGCGGAAAGAGATGACAAGTGAAGAAACAACTGGAGATAATGGAAGCAAAGAGAGCAAGAGTGAAGAAACAAAGGCAGAGGGCGAGACAGAAGCAAAGGAAGACAAAGGTGCCAATTCTGAAGAGAGTAATACAACTTCGTACAACGACAGCAACGGAAATGATGCAGGCGAAAACAAATCGGAGAACTCATCCAATTCCGATCCAACATCTATACTTCCTCAAGAAGAGAAAGAGGCTCGTACGGACCTCGACACCCTTCCACAAGGGGGTGAAGCCAACAACCACGAAGCCACTGCCAAGTGATTCTAGTTTGTGTTTTCTTGCTTTAGATTCTTTGTTATATGTTGCAAAACCAATCGTTGTACTACTTGTATCATTACTTGCTGCTGCCTCAGACTTGTCATTCATTTTCTTTTTATGTCCTCAATATAACAACTCACAATGTCTCACCTCTTCAACAATTTCTCTTTCACATTTTGAGTATATTGTCTCTTATCTGTTCCATCCACCTAAAAAAGTCCTAGATATGTGTTTTAATAAAAATAGTTAGCGTATTGTCAATAGAGAAAAGTCTCACTTATAAAGTAAAGTAAATAATGATAATTGATTATACTGTAAGTGAAGAAATTAGTCCATCATGTGATAAATAAAAATGAAAAGGGACAACTAATAACTTTGCTTTCACTTGGAAATGCTAAAACCATCTTCACAAGTGTATCCGATTTGATTCAAAGTAAATGAAACTGGCAATTTTGTTTAATTGCAATATGAATACATTGAATAATTAGGTTGTCGGACAAAGGCTTACACAATAATTATATAATTACAAGATATAGTAGTGGAAATGGGTTAAAAGGATTAAAATGCCCCTCCTATAATAAGAGCAGTAAACAAGATAGGTTATTAAATTGTAACTGAAGATGAAACTTCAGGAGAAAATACTAGTATTTCAACAAATCCAAAATGCCATCATATAAGATTCTCAAGGCACATAGTGGTGCTAGTAGCCCAATACCCCTTTCGAAGTGAGCGTGTATTTTAATACATTACTTAACATCAATAGTAATTCTAATTTGCTTCTTAATGTGTATATACTTCAATTCATTACTTAACCCAGGAGACACCTTGGCTTTGAGTGAAATTGTAATCTTAATACAGCTGCACAGATGTAGGAAGAAATGCACTTAATTTATTCCTCAATTTCAGTTTGCTTTAAGGGAACAGATCAAACTTATAAAGGCGAAATCAGCCAAACCGCATTCCAAACTTCTGGTTCCAGAAACTGCCAATTGTCAACACAACATACTGTATGGAATTCTAAGGACATTCCAACAGACAAGTTTAAATGTGTAGAAGAAACAAACTAAAAAAACACCGATTATTGCAACGGCCTTCTCATTGGATGGCCTAAAAACTCAATGATGCTTTACCTCAAATAGGCCATCTGGACCTGCATCATCAGCAACCAAAGTTAATATATTTCTATCGCATCAATCTGAAAAAAGAAGATAAAATCAATAGCAAGATTTTATGATAGATGTTGCACTAATCTGTGAAGTTGTATAATGTACTCTAGGTGTATTGTTGGTAGATTGTGCTCAAGAATCAAGAATATCCACACAAATGTACGTTCTATTCGCTGCAGTTTGCCTCATCACTTTACTTCATACAATAATCACCTCGGGTCTTTTCAAATATATCAGATATACATATTAACTCGTTCAACTTTCTAAGTTATTCCTGAGTTCCAGTAGATAAAAAAGGTGTGCAGTGTACTAGGTAGTAAATGCAAATAACTGACTTTTTGAGCTTGAAATGAGATGCATGTTAGGGAAAAAGCATATGTCCTCAACTTGAGAGCTCTAATAATTTTAGCTTAAATTAACAAAAATGATCTCAGGTAAATACCCAGACTAATTAGATCACGGCCATTTGATAGAGTTAAACAATATTGCCTGGGGAAAAAAAAAGTATTGAAAAATCACAATATACTATACAATAGGATTCCGTCTTAACAGCTAGTAAGGGGACGTTTACTTTAAATGATTAGCCTTGATAGATAAAAATAGTAAGGTTAATCACTTGTTTACTTTGACGGATTGAAATTTTGGGATATCCCAAGGCCCTTGATTATTTTTATCATTTAAGCTAGTTTTGCCTGATTCTTAAAGGTGGGATTGGAGAAATCCTACTTAAGGATAAAAATACTCAATCATGCATCTTATCAATCACGCAAAGTACACACCCCCTAAGTAGATTAGAGAGCTATTGCTTAGGAATTATACCAACTTACGCCCAACAAGTCAACAACAACAAATAGATGAACACATAGACCAGGAATAAATAGTACTCCCTCCGTCCACGAAATGAGTACTCATATTTCCTTTTTCGTCCGTCCACGAAATGAGTACCCATTTCCATTTTTGGCAAGTTTACCCCACACATCTCTTTAATTAATACACTCAAAAAGTGGGACCCTTAAACTATTCACACTACACTTCATACATTTCTTAAAACCCGTACCGCCCACAAATAGGTACTCATTTCATGGACGGAGGGAGTATAAATTTTCATTAAGCAAGTACACATCCCGAGATTCAGTTACATGGATTCAACATCTCCAATCCATCAAGAATATAAACTAACTTCCAATTACATAAATACTCTTAGGTGATAGAAAAGTTACAGGCTTACAGCCCACTACTTAGAATCTCTGCTACTTTCTAAGTGAACAAATTTAGGGAAGTACTTTAGTAATATTTTGTCATGGTTGAATATGCTTCAACTTTAGAAGTTAAAATTCTATCAAGGAGATAAAATGACAAGCTACATTCATACATTTATACAAGTGAGGAATTAAATATCCATACACATACAAAAGTCAACACACACCAAAACCAAATAAGATAAACAAGCATTTACAAAACAAATATCATGAAAATGAATCATATGAAGAAGGGGGAACTCACCCCAAGGAAACTCCTTGTTGCGGATATGCAAATATGGATATGCCTGCAACAAAAAGTTATATCATATAAGAACCACTGACAATTTCTCCACAAGATCTACAATTTTGACGACTGTCATAAAATAAAACAGATAAATAGATCGTTACAGGAGGCTCGTCGTAGTGCGGATGGCCCTTGGAGAGGTTAAAGATAGCGAGAGTAGAGCATGCCACTATTCCCAAATATGTAATCTTCTCCCACTTGGAAGCCTCAGCTACATTCAACACGAGGAAACAAAAAAATAAACAATAACACAAACAGATCAAATCAATTGAGTAGACGGTTTTCAATCGACAACAAAACATTCAAATCAAACACCAGCGATACCGCAATGGAAACAAAAGCTACAAATAGAACATCAAATGCCATTGAAACCCTAAAACCATTTCCTCCAGACAGAAACTAAAACCCTAGATTCCACAGACACGAAAAGGCGTGCACGAAAAATTGGAAACCACCATACAACATATTCAGAATAATTTCCTAAGACAAAAGTTTCACTAATTAAGATACCTATAATCACATACCAGCTTCGTCGTGACCGGATGAAGCGGAGAAAGAGCGTCTGGACGCCGGTGAGACGCGAGGGGTGGAGGCGCCACCGCGTAGGGCGGACCGGAGGGTAGATCTCACAATCGCCGTCGCCATTTTTGTGTATTTTTCCCTTGTGTCTGTGCGTTGTGTGTGTGCCGATTCAATGCCAGTATAATTAATCCCGCAGATACGCCTAATAACACGTTTCTCGTTGAGAACCGAAAGTCGTTGAAGGGCTACATGAAAAACGCGACAAAAGCGTTAACTTGGTTACATTGAAAATCAGATATTCCGTTCACCATCCTTACATTTCAATTATTTACAAAATCCCCCCACACAATTTTAGAAAATGGCATCGATAGTTCCATACCAACAGTTTCCATCTTTTTTTTTACTTGGGGGAATTGGGGAGGGGGAGCAGTGGGGTTTGAACTGGGACCTCACTGTTCACAGACAGAAGGTCGCACCGCTTGGTGTCCTCTTGAGAATTTCCATCTAAGTATTTGTTTTTCTAGGGATAATTTTGGGTCAGCTTTACTATGTTGCAAATTGTACCGATTGTGAGTTGTTTGGGTTGATTTTCTTTTTTAGGGTTAATTGCATGAAAAATATTAATTATAGTCATTTTTTCATTCTGCACACAAATTTTGCATTTGTTTCAATTTTTCCATAAAATTGATTTACCCCCAATTTGATGATGATGTGGCGCAAATGTGGCAGCCGAAAGTGTGCCATTTAAACCGTCGTCCGACAAATTAAACGACGTCGTTTTTATAAGTGATAAACGACGTCGTTTTGCTTCAAAAATTGCTGAAAAAACAGCCCAAGCAGCCTTTGGGCCGGAATTGGCGCGCCCAGGCCCAGATCCACACTCCAGCCCAGGCCCCTTTGACTCATTCCTTGTTGACCCGCAGCAATTAGGGTTCTGCGTCGCCACGATCCCTCCACGACGTCGTTCGCCCCTCGTCGATCAAGTTCACCATCAACAGCAGCAACTCCAGTGATGCCTAGCCGGAGCAAGAACGCGTGTGCGAGGCCGTCTGTGCGCAACCCTGCCTCAAAAAATGCAACGATGCACAAGTCCTCCACGGCAGTTGGGCTGGCAAGGTTTGTCGGAGCTAACCTAGCCCCAAATCGTCGAAGACCCTGCCTCTTTTTCCTCCGGCGAGCATCGACTTCCAGACCGCCGGACTTCGCCGCGCAAAAAGCGTGGCTGCAAGACCGCGCACCCCACCGCTCATAGAACCAGTGTTGCCATCACTGCACGGCTGTCGAGCTGGTAAGGGATGACGGAGCATCCCCAACCGCAGACGCCTGAAAAGCGGATGCAGCGCCAGCCGTCGGACAGAATAAGCTCGTCGGAGCGACAGACATGGCCTCTGCTCGCCGGAGCACCGGGCTCCATTCTAATCTATAGCGAAACGGAGTGTTTTGACAATCAATATTAAAACAACATCGTTTCTGTGCCACGCCGTTTTAATTAATGATGTGTTACATACGCATGACATGTTTAAAGACACGTTAGCTTTCCGGCTGTCGGACTTCAATTTTATGGAAAAATTGGAACAAGTGCAAAGTTCATGATTAAAAATGTAAGTTTCAAAGTTCATGTGCAGAATGGAAAAATGACTATAATTAACCTTTTTTTCATCTATAAATTTTCGACTTTAATTTTAAACTTTTGAGTTCTGGCTAATCTAGCAGACAATTCCAACTTTAAAAAAAAAGGTATAAAAAAAATTCAACTAATATATTGTAATACCCCGTTTCTCCGAGTTAAATTTAGAATTTATTTTCGAACTTAGAAGTAAGATGATTCACGCCGGATATAAAGAAAATGAATTTATTTTATTCCAACAAAAATGATTTACAAAAGCATTTGTAAATTTAGTAATTAAATTTTTATGCATTGCATATTTATTTAATTTAGCATTCAAGTATTTTCACGAGCTTTTAATTAGCAAACCCTGAAGATTATTACAGTTTTCATAGTACAACCTGGAAGATTTTTTTTATTATTTTATTTTATCTTATTTTATTTTAATTTTTATTCTTACACCTACTCCCACCACTAACTCCTCTACTGCAGCACACCACCAACTCCACTACTGCAATACATCCACTACACCTACTCCATTCTTTTTGCAAACTTTTGCAAAATTTTATAGCTGGTTGATCCGAGCTTTCATCTTTCATCCTACACAATTATTCCACATATTTCATATCACTTCGCAAGAAAGAATCTCAGATTCATAAGCCTATACAAAATATATTCCAAGCTCATCTCCATCAACAATTCAACAACAAATGAACACCCCTCTCATTCAACGTTTCAGCAGCAAACGATCAGCCCTCTCATTCAAGGTTTACCAACTTAAATTATGTTTTACTTTAGCTTTATAAATCGCACTAGAAAACCAACAAATACAAGTTTGAACTGCATAAGCTTCAATGTTTCAATAAAAGATGAGTCTTGAAGCATGATTTTCCCTTTATGTTAAATCTGCATACAATTTGTATATATATATATATTCATACATCAGAGCATGAATTAGAAAAGAAGAATGATAAAAATGGAGTCTTGAGTTTTGATTGTTGCTGTCGATCTGAGTAATTGGAGCGTTGAGTCGGGAAGGGTGAGGGTGTATTGTCGGTGATGGTGGCTTGGCCGCTGTCGTCGGAAGTCTTCTGAGGGAGTTCAGGCGGCGGTGGTGGTCTTCACCGTCGGCGACTGCTTCGATGGGTGTGTGTGTGAGTCTTGACCATGGGCTGTTGTCGCCGAGAGAGAGACTGAGGAAGGCGGCGGCGTTCTCGTCGTCGCCAAAGGAGGAGAGAGAACAGGGACAGTGGTTGTCGCCGTTGCTCCGGCGAGCTCCAGCGGCCGTGAGAGCAGTCGAGAGGGAGAGAGACTGGCGGCGGCAGCGAGCTGTTGTCGCCGGAAGGAGGAGGGAATCGGTGGTTTCAGGGAAGCTAGGTCAGGTGGTGGTGGCTGTTTCTGACTGCGGCGGCCGTGGGTTCTCCGCGGTTGCTGCTGCTCGGAGAGCCGGCGCTCTTCGCCGGGAAAGAGGAAGAAGAGGAGGGTGCAGCGTGAGATGTGTGGGTGTTGAGTCTAGTAAGATCGTGTGGTGGTGACCGAGGTTTGAGAGAGAGGAAGGTTGAAGGGTGAGTCGATGGGCGGCGACTGGTGCTGCTTCGCCGGAGAAGAGAGGGAGCTGGGCGGATTGTGAGAGCCGAGGATGGCGCGGCTTTTCGCCGTTGCTCCTCCGGCGAGCGTCCGCGGCGGCGGAACTCCTGGGAGAGGGAGAGGGACTGAATTTCTTGCGTGTATGTGTGTTTACCAGGTGTGTGTGTGTGTTTGAATAGAGAAGCAAGAAGGGGTTAGGGCAAGTGTTGGGCTATTTTATTTGGGCCGAGTATTTGGGCCGATTTTTATGAGTGATGGGCTCCGATTTTTAAATAGATTTGGGCTGCGATTTTTAAAAGCTTGGGCCTATTTATTTTATTCAGTCTGGGCCATTCATATTTTATTTAGTTGGGCCTCATCTTTTAAATTTATATGGGCTATTATTTATTTAAGCATGGGCTCTATTTCATCTATTTAAATGGCTTCCCTATTTTATTTAATTAGACTATTAATTAGTTTGATTAATTATTTTTTTTAAAGACTTTGGATTGCCTTCAATTAATTAAATTGGGCTTTCTTATTTTTAATTAATTGAACTATTATTAGTTTGATTAATTTATTTAAAGGAAAATTTTTATAATAATATCATATTATTATTATGTGCATATTTTAAGTAAATTTCTTATTATATGCTAAGCATGACATGATTTGCATTATATTTTGCAATAAGAATATTTATGATTTAATTGGTTTTATTTATAATTCCAATTATTAAATAAAGACGAGTAAGAATATTGTTGGTGTTCTTAACTCAAGAGAAATGTTTTCAATTATTTATTCATTAAATTTTGAAAACCCGGCTAAGTGAATCATAGAATATTAAGCACTACACCATGACTTAAGATTAGCTTCACGAGACCTATTAAGAATAGAATTTCTTGTAGGCTTTGTGACCAGGGGGATTAGCGCTGCTTTCCCAAGACAGGTTTATATGTGATTATGATCTTCAGGCTTTGCCTAACCAGGTGGGCTTACTTTCCAAATGTACAAAGTATGATTGAGTTATTAAGCTCTAAATGTTTCAATGAAATGCAAATTGTTTATTTAATGTAATGAAAACTGTTTATCCAATAAAATGTTTATGTGCACTCTGCTCTGTTTAAGGCTCGCGCAGTTAATCAATTGAGGTTCTCTTATGACCTAATACGTTGTTTGAGAATTGTGTACACTTGTTAGTTGACTCGGTGGGTTGATCTCCATCGGGCTCTAACCAGAGGCGTTATAAGGGTGCTCGGCTGGATGTGTTCCGGAGCATGAGAAATATCAGGCCTGCCTGGGTAGCGTCCCGAGGTCAATTCAACTTGTCTGAGTTACGTCCTCAGGGCAAGTGTCAGCGGGAGACAGAGATCCGTCGGTGGCTAGAGGTCCGGGATCACAGCGAGTAACAGAAAGTGAGTGTGACATGTGCGCACAAATGAAAGAAAATGTTTTAACATGCTTAGAAGTACTTCTTTCAATTTAAAACCTTCGAAGTCATGTCAAGTATGATTGGATAAACTGTCTTTAAGAAAATAATGAAATGTTTATGAAAATGCATGCCCACTAAGTACATTAGTACTTAGCCCAAAAATACTTTCAAATGTTTTCAGGTTGGCTGGCCGGTGCTGACGGGACGGAGCTGAGGCTAGAGATAAATTCCTATGTTAGACTTCCGCTGTAGCAATTACTCATATCAGTCTTTTGTTTTCCCAACTTAAGATCTTCATGTTAAATTTCAAATGATATACCTGACCGAGCTTAGACTCTTCACTACTTAATTTATGCCAATGAATGTCAGTTGTCAGAAGCATGAAACAAAACTTGTGATCCAAAGGGGCATAGCCCGACCTTCTATCCTATTTCGGGTTTTTACAAGGTTGTTCCTTGTTTATTTCTATGAACTATTTATACCTCGATTATATTTATTCATTCAAGAATTGGGGTGTGACAGAATGGTATCAGAGCATGAGTTTTCTTTCATGACTCTGATAACCATAAGCTTTTGATGTCGAGTCTAGAATAGTATCTCTAGACTTCTAAGAATGTCAGTAGCCCTCAGCTCACCGTCACACTGCCGCAACCAAGGTACGATAATAGTTTCAAAATATACATATATGTATTTCAGATGTTATGAATCTTTCCAAGAAAAAGTGTGCGCTTTCAATGAATGATGCTATGTGAATTGCTTACCGCTTTCCATATGCTATAAGTTATGAATTGCTAATCGCTTTCATATTGTTATTTTGGGTCTCCGACCCATATAACCAGTTAAGTATCGTGTTAGGGACTACCCGAACCCTTAACGATAAGTGTCGTGTTTGGGACTACCCGAACCCATAACGACTCAATGAATGTTATTTCGTGTTTGGGACTACCCGAGCCCTTAACGAATCAATGTATGTATGGTCGAGTTAGATTCCTTGAATCTTTCCGGCACAAGCAAAGTTTTCATGAAAGGGACTTTAAATGTCCATAGATGTTAAGGTTTCAAAAGAAACAGAAGTATGTATGTAAGTATGAATGAATGAATGAGAAAGCTTTATGTTGTCGTTTTAGGCTAGCTGCATATACGATTAAAATGATGGGTCCTCTTACAAACCGTTTGAGTACCACCCAAGAATGCCTTAAGAATGTTAATTGTGATAGCACCGCTTGATCGATTTAAGTAAGGTTTGGTAAAATAGAAATGTTTAACATAGATATGTTACAACATAGAGGCAATGCCTTAAGATTAAGGATTCACTTGAGCTATTTCAATAGCGGTGAGATTAAGTTTTTCACATAAGAACTTATGTTGCTTATGATTATGATGATAGTCGTGATAGCTTTGCTAGAACGGCATAGAATGGACTTTCATGGTATCAGTAATTGATGATGAAGTACTTGTTAGTAAGCGTTTTAAGTTAGAAGTTTGACCAGAGCCTTACATGAATAAGAACTTGACATGATTGAGAGCGAAGCTCCCATTTGACTGAGTGATTTGTTTTGTTGGGTCTGGCCAGCCCACATGACTAAGATCTCGGTGATTGTCAATTAAGATTTTTAATCTCGAGGTAGAGCATCATCACAATATATAGAGACTCGCACTATATAGTTGTCACAATAGAATATCCTTTTATCACGATAAGTATAGTAGCGATTAGAATTACTCAGTTTGTCGTTAGTTTTCAACCATTAGAACGATGCACTAAGTATCAAGTTGTCTTTTGGTAATCAAAGCGATTTTTGGAATCCCAAGCGAAGAACTGGAGCAGGTAGTGAGTATGATGAAGTTTTCAACCAGCTGTCAATATGTGGTCCACATGGTGGACAATAATGAGAAATGCGTAAAGGAGTTCGTAAATGAATCGCGTCATGAGATATTCAATTCCCTAGTAAACCAGGGAGATAGTACGAAGGAACAAACAATGAGCGAGACCCTCACCACCGAGTCACCACAACAAATGGAGAAGGAAAAAGTTCATGCACAAACAAGATATGTACACCACCTCAAGATGGAGGTAAAGAAAAAGGAAATGGAAGGAAAGCAATGGAACTTAACTTAAGGTACAACCCAACCCTAAGGTTAGCAAGCACAAGCCAAAAGAGTGGACGCTTTGGCAAAAGTGCCAGAAGCTCCATCAAGAAGAATGTCCGAATAGAGCAAATGATCGTTTTAAACGGCAAAAAACGTGAACATACCTCATCAGCCCAAAGAATAAATTTTGGAACGCCACCACAATGGAATCTTAGAAATCCACATTGAATAATCCAGACGAGGTCTTGTATGGCCGAAAATGTAGTTCACCACTTTACTAAGATGAAGTGGGTGAAAGAAAGTTGTTAGGTCCTGAACTGGTCCAACAGATGGTTGAGAAGGTCAACCACATCAAGCAAAGAATCAAAGAAGCTCAAGATAGACAAAAGTCTTACGCCGATAAACGCCGATCGGAGTTAGAATTCAATGTTGGGGATCGAGTTTTCCTCAAAGTTTCTCCCTCAAAGGGAGTTATACGTTTCAGAAAGAGGGGCAAGTTACGACCCCGTTATATAGGACTTTTTGAGATCCTAGATAAGATAGGCCCTGTAGCCTATAGGTTGGCATTGCCGCCCAGTATTGGAGACATACACAATGTGTTTCATGTCTCTCAGTTAAGAAAGTATGTGTTTAATCCAAAGCATTTGATTAAGTCAGATAAAGTAGTCCTAGCCAGGACTAAAGTTATGAAGAGAAACTAGTCCAGATACTTGATCGCAAGGTTCAAGTTTTATGAGACAATAATTTTGTTCTCATCATGAAGTGGAACCATCACAGGATGGAAAAGGCCACAAAAGAGATGAATGAAATAAAAGACTAGTATCCCCAGCTAGATTATCAAGGTATGTAATTTCGGGGACGAAATTTTTTTTAAGGAGAGAGGGATGTAATACCCCGTTTCTCCGAGTTAAATTTAGAATTTATTTTCGAACTTAGAAGTAAGATGATTCACGCCGGATATAAAGAAAATGAATTTATTTTATTCCAACAAAAATGATTTACAAAAGCATTTGTAAATTTAGTAATTAAATTTTTATGCATTGCATATTTATTTAATTTAGCATTCAAGTATTTTCACGAGCTTTTAATTAGCAAACCCTGAAGATTATTACAGTTTTCATAGTACAACCTAGAAGATTTTTTTTATTATTTTATTTTATCTTATTTTATTTTAATTTTTATTCTTACACCTACTCCCACCACTAACTCCTCTACTGCAGCACACCACCAACTCCACTACTGCAATACATCCACTACACCTACTCCATTCTTTTTGCAAACTTTTGCAAAATTTTATAGCTGGTTGATCCGAGCTTTCATCTTTCATCCTACACAATTATTCCACATATTTCATATCACTTCGCAAGAAAGAATCTCAGATTCATAAGCCTATACAAAATATATTCCAAGCTCATCTCCATCAACAATTCAACAACAAATGAACACCCCTCTCATTCAACGTTTCAGCAGCAAACGATCAGCCCTCTCATTCAAGGTTTACCAACTTAAATTATGTTTTACTTTAGCTTTATAAATCGCACTAGAAAACCAACAAATACAAGTTTGAACTGCATAAGCTTCAATGTTTCAATAAAAGATGAGTCTTGAAGCATGATTTTCCCTTTATGTTAAATCTGCATACAATTTGTATATATATATATATTCATACATCAGAGCATGAATTAGAAAAGAAGAATGATAAAAATGGAGTCTTGAGTTTTGATTGTTGCTGTCGATCTGAGTAATTGGAGCGTTGAGTCGGGAAGGGTGAGGGTGTATTGTCGGTGATGGTGGCTTGGCCGCTGTCGTCGGAAGTCTTCTGAGGGAGTTCAGGCGGCGGTGGTGGTCTTCACCGTCGGCGACTGCTTCGATGGGTGTGTGTGTGAGTCTTGACCATGGGCTGTTGTCGCCGAGAGAGAGACTGAGGAAGGCGGCGGCGTTCTCGTCGTCGCCAAGAGGAGAGAGAACAGGGACAGTGGTTGTCGCCGTTGCTCCGGCGAGCTCCAGCGGCCGTGAGAGCAGTCGAGAGGGAGAGAGACTGGCGGCGGCAGCGAGCTGTTGTCGCCGGAAGGAGGAGGGAATCGGTGGTTTCAGGGAAGCTAGGTCAGGTGGTGGTGGCTGTTTCTGACTGCGGCGGCCGTGGGTTCTCCGCGGTTGCTGCTGCTCGGAGAGCCGGCGCTCTTCGCCGGGAAAGAGGAAGAAGAGGAGGGTGCAGCGTGAGATGTGTGGGTGTTGAGTCTAGTAAGATCGTGTGGTGGTGACCGAGGTTTGAGAGAGAGGAAGGTTGAAGGGTGAGTCGATGGGCGGCGACTGGTGCTGCTTCGCCGGAGAAGAGAGGGAGCTGGGCGGATTGTGAGAGCCGAGGATGGCGCGGCTTTTCGCCGTTGCTCCTCCGGCGAGCGTCCGCGGCGGCGGAACTCCTGGGAGAGGGAGAGGGACTGAATTTCTTGCGTGTATGTGTGTTTACCAGGTGTGTGTGTGTGTTTGAATAGAGAAGCAAGAAGGGGTTAGGGCAAGTGTTGGGCTATTTTATTTGGGCCGAGTATTTGGGCCGATTTTTATGAGTGATGGGCTCCGATTTTTAAATAGATTTGGGCTGCGATTTTTAAAAGCTTGGGCCTATTTATTTTATTCAGTCTGGGCCATTCATATTTTATTTAGTTGGGCCTCATCTTTTAAATTTATATGGGCTATTATTTATTTAAGCATGGGCTCTATTTCATCTATTTAAATGGCTTCCCTATTTTATTTAATTAGACTATTAATTAGTTTGATTAATTATTTTTTTTAAAGACTTTGGATTGCCTTCAATTAATTAAATTGGGCTTTCTTATTTTTAATTAATTGAACTATTATTAGTTTGATTAATTTATTTAAAGGAAAATTTTTATAATAATATCATATTATTATTATGTGCATATTTTAAGTAAATTTCTTATTATATGCTAAGCATGACATGATTTGCATTATATTTTGCAATAAGAATATTTATGATTTAATTGGTTTTATTTATAATTCCAATTATTAAATAAAGACGAGTAAGAATATTGTTGGTGTTCTTAACTCAAGAGAAATGTTTTCAATTATTTATTCATTAAATTTTGAAAACCCGGCTAAGTGAATCATAGAATATTAAGCACTACACCATGACTTAAGATTAGCTTCACGAGACCTATTAAGAATAGAATTTCTTGTAGGCTTTGTGACCAGGGGGATTAGCGCTGCTTTCCCAAGACAGGTTTATATGTGATTATGATCTTCAGGCTTTGCCTAACCAGGTGGGCTTACTTTCCAAATGTACAAAGTATGATTGAGTTATTAAGCTCTAAATGTTTCAATGAAATGCAAATTGTTTATTTAATGTAATGAAAACTGTTTATCCAATAAAATGTTTATGTGCACTCTGCTCTGTTTAAGGCTCGCGCAGTTAATCAATTGAGGTTATCTTATGACCTAATACGTTGTTTGAGAATTGTGTACACTTGTTAGTTGACTCGGTGGGTTGATCTCCATCGGGCTCTAACCAGAGGCGTTATAAGGGTGCTCGGCTGGATGTGTTCCGGAGCATGAGAAATATCAGGCCTGCCTGGGTAGCGTCCCGAGGTCAATTCAACTTGTCTGAGTTACGTCCTCAGGGCAAGTGTCAGCGGGAGACAGAGATCCGTCGGTGGCTAGAGGTCCGGGATCACAGCGAGTAACAGAAAGGGAGTGTGACATGTGCGCACAAATGAAAGAAAATGTTTTAACATGCTTAGAAGTACTTCTTTCAATTTAAAACCTTCTAAGTCATGTCAAGTATGATTGGATAAACTGTCTTTAAGAAAATAATGAAATGTTTATGAAAATGCATGCCCACTAAGTACATTAGTACTTAGCCCAAAAATACTTTCAAATGTTTTCAGGTTGGCTGGCCGGTGCTGACGGGACGGAGCTGAGGCTAGAGATAAATTCCTATGTTAGACTTCCGCTGTAGCAATTACTCATATCAGTCTTTTGTTTTCCCAACTTAAGATCTTCATGTTAAATTTCAAATGATATACCTGACCGAGCTTAGACTCTTCACTACTTAATTTATGCCAATGAATGTCAGTTGTCAGAAGCATGAAACAAAACTTGTGATCCAAAGGGGCATAGCCCGACCTTCTATCCTATTTCGGGTTTTTACAAGGTTGTTCCTTGTTTATTTCTATGAACTATTTATACCTCGATTATATTTATTCATTCAAGAATTGGGGTGTGACATATATTGATGTTGACAATTATGTAACAAACAAATACATACATACATAAATTAATGACGTTTCGACATTAATGATTTACGTAAAACATGCAACTTTACCGGGGGGATATAGATGCATATATTTTTCTTAAATGATTATTTCTAATTTTTGCATCTAAACGTTTTATGTTAAAAATTAAATTAAAAATGCAAATAAGTAAAATGATGAGTATAAGTTTTTATTATGAATTAAAATATACTTTTCACAAGCCTTTGGAAAAAAATCTTAATATTCTAACTTTCATAAGCAAAATATATAATGAATTAGAAAATCAAACAACAAGAAAAAAATTTCATATAATCAGGTGAACATATTATTTTCGAATTAACCCTATAGGACTGGAAACATATATGTTTAAATAAATCATATTGAATTGTTAAACTATTCAATTACGAAGCATTCAAAATGAAAATTTATTAAATTAAAAAATTTCAATCTTAATCCTAATCATTTCAGATTATCAATTTATTTTAGCCAAACACACTGGATTAGACTGAATTGATATCCTAGTTTTTGCCCACGAGTTTAGCAATTTGAGAAAATCTAAGTGCACCCAACATCAAGTTAGTAAAGTTAAAGTATGCGTGACTCAAACCTCACCAGTCCACCCTTCATTTCCACAATTGTTTATTTTTTATTTTATTTTATTTTATTTTATTTTTTTAGAAAAAACTTAGTTTTGTTTTGAATTGGGGGATTTTCTTTTATATATATATATATATATATATATATATATATATATATATTCAATCGCACACTCTCCAGGTAACTTAAACCTCTAATCTATTGATTGGAGAGTACACATCTTACCAATTGAATTGTGATTCATCTCAAAGAAATTTCTCAGTTTAATAACATATGAGCTGTATAATTAAAGCTCTAAATTTGTAAATATTGTTATCAATTTTCAATCCAATCGTAGCTACCTTAATTCCCGATACATTAAATCTGATTAGTTAAAGAGTGCCACAAATATTTATATGCGTTGCTAAAGAATCAGTTGTGTACAGATAAAAAAAAAGTCATTAATTTCTTTTTATCTCAGAAGTAAATCATAAAAATAGCGTCGTTTTAACTGTAAAGCTAAAGATATCCACAAAGTTGTTTTTACTCAAGTTGCTTTTCCATGCCCGCATCGGAAGTGTCATATGAACTTTTCGATATTGAAAAAGTATTATATTATTGAAAAGAGATGTCGTTTAAAATGGGAAAATACTGATATAATAAGAATAAATTTGGTTAGTTCACGAGATGTTAATAGATTTATTTTTCTAAACTCCGCCGCCGCCCGATTCCCTTTCGCCTCCGTCTGCTGCCGCCGCCCGATTCCCTTTCGCCTCCGTAGCATCCGGTCGCCGTCGACCCAGGCCGTCTGGTTTGGATCTGGGCAGTGGTCTCACCTGCCGCCGCCTGAACTTTGGGAAGATCTCGGCACAGCCTCCGTTGCAGACGACTTCTCGGTGGCTTCAACCAGGTGGAGCTCCAGATCCGGTGCAGACAGCGAGCAGACAGCGAGCTCGACCGGCGCAGCTTTACAGTAATTTGCGTCGCTCTGCCCTCCGGAACCGCGCGCCGCTGCTCTCCGGCTGGACCGGCTCTACCCACGCCAGTCAGCCCAGGCGCCGCTTTGCCCTTCGGAACTGCGCTGCTCTCCAAGCCCAGGCGCGAGTCGCGGCGCTGCCCGGTGGAGGGATTAGCTGCGCAAGCCACCTTCGCCAGATCCGCCTACAGATCCGCCGCCCAGAAGTAGTCTGCCTTTGACTCCAGATTGGCGACACCTTTCTCCGGCGAAACCTGTGGTAGCTACCTTCGACTCCAGAACAGCGAGACTATCCACTCCGGCGAGACCACGCCTCCAGGCCACAACGCAGCCCTCAAGTCCGGCGAGAACGCGCAATCCAGCTAGGCCTTCCGACTCTTTTTGAAAGATCAGCGTTCAGATCCGCAAGTCAGCCCTTCCTATTCAAAAGCTAAGTTCTACTTCCTTATCTCGGGTGATGTGCAGTTGATATGGATGCGAACTGAATTTAGTACTTGAGACAGCAAATTACCTTGAAGGTTTTCAAGCAGATGGGTTGTTGTTGGGGTGAATGTATTGTAGGATAACTGTAATGAATTGAATGTGCCATGGTGAAACGAATGGACAAGACTTGAACTGAAATTAGCAAAGTTTAAGGACAGAGCTTATCTTACAGTTGTTTGGTTAGATTGATGTATTGTTCGTTGTAGTTGATTACTTCATAAAACAGGTGATTTTCTCTACCATGGAGCCTAGAGAGAGTGAGAGAGAGTGGAGAGTGGTGAGAAGAAGAGGGATTGGTCCAAAACATGTCGAGAGAAAACAGGCAAGAAGCTGGAATCGGAGCAGTTTGAATGGGAGGAGAGATTGGAGTTCGAATGAACGTGATGACACTACAACCTTTTTCTTTAACAACATCCCAGAGGATTGCAGCCTTGATTTTCTCAGACGTAAGTTCGAGACGGTTGCGAAGACGGTGGATGTATACTGCCCAAGGAAGAGAGATCTTTGGGGAAGACCGTTCGGCTTTGTTCGATTTGAAAAGGTGGAGAGGTCTGAGACTTTACTGGTGGACCTGAACAAACTTTGGATTGGCAGTTATAAGGTTAGAGTTTATAAGCCTAAATTCCAAAGGGATTATAAACCTAAATTCGAAAGGGTTGATGAGAAGAGAAGGAATGAGCAGAATAGCGTCAAAGAAAAGAAGTTGGAACAGATACAGCCATGCAACATGAAGGTGTATAATAGGCACGCAGGTGTCTCCTTTAAGGAAGCTCTTACAGGTGTTAAAGATGATAAAGAACTTGATGATGAAACGTTACAGTTCCAAACGACGGAAGAAGACTTGGTTTGGCTTAATGGGGCTTTTACAGGTTACATTAAATCTGAGTTTCTCTGGGAGGAAGTTCGAGAGGAAATAAATAGTGAATGCGCAGGTTGTTTTAAGCTGAACTCCCTCGGTGGCAACATGGTCCTAATCCAAAGCAGCAACGAGCAGACGACCGAGGAAAATCTCAATAAGCTCAATGAATGGAGAGACTTCTGGTTGCAGTGGTGGAGGCCTTGGAAATCTGTTGATATCAACTATCAGAGAGTTGTCTGGACTAAATGGACCGGAGTCCCTCTACATGTTTGGAATTCCCGTTTCTTCAGTACGGCAAGCGCGAGGTTCGGGTTGCTTCTGAAAATTGAAGAAAAAACAAGAACGAAAGAGAGGCTGGACGTGGCTTTTATACAGATGTCTACTGGGTTCAACTCCATCGGAAACATACTGAAATGTAAAATCGACGGTGCTTCGTTCCAAATCCGGGTGGAAGAAATGCCCTATAATTTCGTTTCCCCGGAGGAGGAGGTGTGGTCTTTGGACGAAGATGCTGACTCAGAATGTTCTTTACAAGATATCTCACAGTCTCCGGCGAAGGCTTTTATCGTCGAGTCGGAAACAGAGGACGGTGAAGGAAACGATTCGGTTACTCAAAAAAACGGCGTCTCGAAACTCGAGAGGAAGGTTGTGGAAACTAATGGCCCGTTCTCACATTACTCTGACACAGATAAAGGAAGCCAAGTCCAGCGGGTTTCCTCCGAAGGGACTGATAAATCGCCTTCAAATGAGCCAGAGACTAGAGGTAGAGAGATCAATGAAGGGAGTAGAAACGAGAAAGAGAAGGAATTTCAAAATGAACTTGAGGGGGAGGAGTGCGATCCCTCGAGGGTACCAGATTCTCTCACTGCGGGGGTTGTTTCTAAGAAAGGAACGGCGAACAGACGAGGACGAGGTTCGAGGAAAAAAACTCAGAAATCAAAAGCCACCGAAAATCAGCATCAAGTTTGGGGCAATTTCATTGCTGATATTGAATCAGAGGGTGAGATGGGCAAGAATGGAAGTGGCTCGCGATCTACTGAGGCGGATTGGGAGAATTCGGAGAGAGATGAAGATACAAAAACATGGCTCTTTGCCAAGAACTTGGGTTTGTCGAGCAATCACCAAGACGCGGTCATGATCGAGCAATTGAAGGAGCAAAGAGCAAAGGCAGGACATCCGAAGGTCGTGGGTGATATTGAAACAGGTTTTTAATGAATATTTTATCTTACAACATTAGAGGCTTGGGGAGTTCCATTAAACAGAGTGATATCGGAGAATTGGTTAGGAAAAATGCTTTAGATTTTTATTTTGTTCAGGAAACCAAAATGGAAATTTTATGTTCCTCAATGTGTGATAAGTGGTGGGGGAGGAGTAATTTTGATTGGGCTGTGAGGGAGTCAGAAGGCAGATCGGGTGGAATACTATCGGTCTGGAGCAAGGATAAGTTTGTGGCAACTAGTAAATGGAACGTGACGGGGGCTGTTATTGTTAATGGGATTTGGCTACAAGGAGGACCTGCATTGTTGTTTTGTTAATGTGTATGCGCCCATGGGAACCACTGAAAAGGAATCTTTGTGGGATACATTACAGCTCATTGCTCTTCAAAACAAAGACTCATGCCTGTGTTTCCTTGGCGACTTCAACGCAGTGCGTGATCCGGGAGAAAGGGTGGGGAAAGGTGATGTCTTTAATCAAGCAGATGCAAGGTCTTTGACGCTTTTATTCGGCAAAGTAATCTGCTGGAAATCAGAACACAGGGGAGAAAGTTTACGTGGTATCAACCTGGTGGAGGATGTAAGAGCAAACTAGACAGATTTATGGTCAACGAGAAATGGATGCAGGAATGGCCGGACACAGTCGGAAGGGGGCTTCAGAGATCAGTGTCGGATCATTGTCCGATCTTCCTGACTACAAAAACCAAGAACTGGGGACCCAAACCTTTTAAGTTCCTCAATTCTTGGCTCTCCCACCCAGATTTTTGCGCGTTGGTAAGGAAATCTTGGGATGAAGCTAAGATTGAAAGATGGAGCTGCTTTGTGTTCAAAGAGAAATTGAAATTGGTGAAGAGTGCATTGAAAGAGTGGAATCTGAGGATTTATGGCAACATTGAGCACGGATTGACAGATCTTAAGGATGAACTTCATGAGCTGGACATTCTTGATGACACCTTTGGTCTTGAGGAGAGTGAGACAATCAGGAGAAATGAATTACGAGCAAAGATTTTCCTTAAATCCAAAGAAAAATGTAGTCTTCTCCAACAAAAGGCGAAAGTCAAATGGGTCAAGGAGGGCGATCTGAATACTAGTTTTTATCACAAAGCAATTGTTGGGAGAAGAAAGAAGAATGAAATTGCAGGGCTTGATGTTGGGGGCTGCTGGATCGAGGATCCAAAGACCATTAAGGAGAACGTCAAAACGTTCTTCGAGAATCACTTCAAGAAGACGCCGCGCGTCCTACCTATGATACCGGGAGATTTCACTGCTCGGAGAGTTTCTGCAGCGAATAATGCGGAGCTGATCAAAACTTTTTCAAAATCAGAAATTAAAGAGGCCATTTGGAGCTGTGACGGTGACAAGAGTCCGGGACCGGATGGCTTTAACCTCAAGTTCTGGAAAGCGTCATGGGAGATTATCAAGAAAGATTTTTTAAAGGTGATGACTGAATTTCACTCCAATGGCAAAATCCCTCGGGGATGTAACTCTTCATTCATCGTTCTCATTCCTAAAAAAGAAGGAGCTTGCTCACTTGAGGAGTTTAGGCCTATTTCACTTATTTGTAGCCTCTACAAAGTCATTGCGAAGGTTTTGGCGAATAGGATGAAACAGGTCATGGATTCAGTTATTTCGGATAATCAGAGTGCCTTCATTGGCGGCCGTTACATCCTTGATGGGGTCGTGGTTCTAAATGAAGCAATCGCGGAGGCTACTAAGAAGAGAAAAGGGAGGATTATCTTCAAGGTGGATTTCGCGAAAGCATATGACTCCGTCGAGTGGGATTTCTTGGATTTAATGCTTGAAAGAATGGATTTTGAACCATTATGGAGGAAATGGATCCGAGGTTGTATCTCCTCGGCGACGACGAATATTTTGGTGAATGGATCTCCATCTGGTGAGGTATGTTTAGAAAGAGGATTACGGCAGGGGGATCCGCTTTTCCCATTTCTCTTTCTTATTGCAGCGGAGGGGCTCCACTCTTTGATCACGAGAGCTGTTGAGAAGGAGCTGATTAAGCCGGTAAAGGTAGGAAATGATTACATTTCAATTCCGCACCTCCAATACGCCGATGACACGGTCTTCTTGATGGAGGATGATGAAAGAAATGCAGTGGCAGTTAAAAGGATTCTCAGAGTGTTCCAGCTACTGTCAGGTCTTGCTGTGAATTTCAAAAAATGTTGTCTCTTTGGAGTTGGGGTCGAGGAGGATAAGATCGAGAGGATGGCGGCTGTTTTGGGTTGTGATGTAGGCTCCTTACCTTTCAATTACCTCGGTATTAAAGTGGGTAGCAAGGGCAAAAAGGTTGTTGATTGGAAATACTTGGTTGAGAAGGTGAGAAAGAAAATCGATTCGTGGAAAAATGGGAAGTTCTCTCTCGCGGGCCGAGTGACCTTGGTGAAGGCTGTGCTTCAATCTATACCGATTTACCAGCTCTCTTTTACCTGTTTACCAAAATCAATTGTGAGTTCTCTAAATGCTTTACTTGGTAATTTTCTGTGGAGAGGGGGTTCTAGTAAAAGTGCGATTGCTTGGGTGAAATGGAAGGTGCTTTGTGCTTCAAAAGATGAAGGAGGCTTGGGGCTTAAAAATATTGAGTGGTTTAATCAGGCACTTGTCGTTAAATGGTTGTGGCGGTACCTTACTGGAAGAGACATGCTTTGGGCTAAAATTGTTAGGTCCATTTATGGTGAGGTTGAGTGGGGAGAGACAGGTCTGGAAAACGCGGGGAAAGGTAGATTTAGAGATGGGTGGTGGCCGAAGATCGTTTCTGCGGCGGGAGGGGCGAGCAATTTTTGGTTTGTTCAAAATTTGAAGCCAAAGGTGGGGGATGGGAAGACCTTTAAATTCTGGAGTCAGTGGTGGGTTGGACAAAAGCCGTTGAAGTTTACTTTTCCTAGACTTTTTCAGTTGAGTGCTAATAAAGAAGCTGCAATCTGTGAAGTTGGGGAATGGACTGATACTGGATGGTGTTGGGATTTAAGGTGGAGAAGAGAGCTATTTGAGAGAGAGAGGGAAGGAGTTTCGGAGTTGCTTAGCCTTGTTTCTGGTACTAATCTGTGTGCAGGTAACAAGGACGGATGGACATGGAGTGGCGACATCGGGAGAGGCTTTACAACCAAGTCCGCTTATGAAGCTATTAAAGATCAAGCAAACGAGACTACGGAGGCGGTGGAGGAAACTGATATGAGTACGAAGGTGTGGAAGATCCCTATTCCAAACAAAGTCAAGCTTACCGCATGGAGAATTTTGAAGAACAGAATTCCAACGTGTGACAATCTCTCGAGAAGAAATGTGATGTTGTGTGAAGTCGAGATGGGATGTAACGCCTGTTTTCATCGGCAGGAATCCACGAACCACTTGTTGATCCACTGTCCAAAGACCTCAAAGGTATGGGAAGCAATCTTTCAATGGCTCGGAGTTAGCATGGCGCAGCCATATGACGTGTCCTCGCACTTTCAGTTCTTTACTAGTTTGAGTGGGCGGAAAAGAAACAAGAAGCTCTTGATGGCTCTTTGGTGTTGTACTACTTGGCTTATTTGGAAAATGCGTAATGAGAGTAGATTTGAGAACAAAATATGGGAGAGTGCAAACTTGTTTGGAGAAATCAAAGCTAGAGTGTGGAGTTGGGGTAGAATTTTTGGTTTTGTTAATGATGGAGTTGGGATTCATAGGTGGATGTCGAATGATGAATCACCGATGATTTTGTAATCTTCTTGGTACTACTGGTGCCTTTTCGTTCTATAATATTTACTTTCCTTATCAAAAAAAAAAAGTTCACGAGATGTTTTTAGGCGATCTTGTTATATTGCGGCGTGATGCATGTTTACTTACATCTAGTCAAATAATTATACAAAAATGTCGAAACTTTGTTGTTATCTCCAATAACGACCTACCGGTTTCGGGGTTACATGTTTCATTGCCAATAAGCCACGGATTGAAAGGATTGCAACTCACTCAAACCAACAAATATTAAACAACTATTTGGAGAGGTAATCAATCTGAAAAAAGGGGAAAAAATCAATATATCGTCAGATGATAAGGAAAAAAAACAGAAAAATAAGGAGAAGAAAATCAGAATGTAAGGCTAATAGTAGCATGCTTTTTATCATCACAACTTTGTCTACGACGGAAATCAAAGCAATAGTCTCCATCATCCACACCGTTGAGTGGAAATCCGAGCAGGTCCACCACATCCTCCGTGCTCCAGCCCGCACGCAGCATTCTCTCCGACATCGACACATCGAGCGGCCGCCCATCACAGGCGTCGCCGCTCATCATTTCCCTGACATCCTCCTCCTTCCACCCGCCATCCCTCAGCCTCCAGCACACCTCCTCCAAGCACCCGCCCAGCGCCCCGCTCCACCACCCGCGCGCCGCCGTGCCCTCCCCCCTCTTTTCCGCCAGCTCCGACCAAAACTCTATCCTCCTGGCCTCCGTGGCCGCCCACGCCGGCGATGGGAAAAACGTCCTCCTCGGACTTCCGAACTCCACCCGCTGGAAGAATCCGGCGATGTCGAAGCTCCACACCCTGACGTCGGCGCCATGCACGTAAAAAACCGGATTGCCGGCGGCGCAGGGCGATGACGGAATGTAGAAGTTGCGGTAAATGGGGACGAGAGGGGGCGCGTTTTTCAAGAAGGCTCTGGCCAATAAGGCGGCGCGATCGGCGTCGGCGTCGGGCGGCCTGTGGCCCCAAGAATCGAGCCAGAAGGCGTTTCTAGAAACCTCCTTGCAGATTCCGAGGATGGGAAGATTGGTGAGAATGTCGAGCTGCTGATTGGAGGAGGAACGCCAGTTGGGGAAGCCGGGGCCCACGGGGAGGCCCTCCTGGAGGATGGAGCGGAGGTCCGGCGGGAAGGAGAAATTGAAGGCGGACTCCACGGCGGCGAACTCGGAGTCGGAGAGGCCGGCGTCGACGGGGATATTGGAGGAGTGGAGGTAGCTTACGACGTTCTTGGCGTAGGCCGCGTAGGAGAAGCAGACTCTGAGAGAGGGTTTTGGGTTGGGGAGAGTCATGTGGTTTACCACCGCTACCGCCATCGGAATTGTGATCGCCACATATAGTGGTGGTGGTGGTGGAGAGAATTGGATTTTGTTTCGCCTCTGTATATATATAGATATAGTATAGATATGTATTTGGGGCGTGTTTGGCGGAGAGCTCAGATTCTCGACTCAAAACCAAGTATTCGCGGGAGGAAAATCGGCTTCCATTTTGACTTGATCGAGCTTAGAGGATTGGAATATAGAAACGAAGTTTTTGACTCCGTCTCTTCTCTTGGCCGTTGGATTTGTTTTTATCTTTGATTTTCTTAAAATCATTTTAATATTACCTCACTACCTAATCCAAACTATTTCCCATTTTAATCGCTTCTTTACCACTTGGGACAAATGTTTCTTTTAATAATATTATTTTCTATTAAAATAAAATTTATTATACTTATAAATTATACTATATTAATTTTATCTTAAAAATTGAAATTAAAAAAATTATATAATCTAACTTTGAATTCCTAATAGTTAAATTATTAGCTACAAAGTGAAATTAAATAATAGAAAAAATAACTATATAACCTTAATCAACAAATCCTAATTAATAATTACAAAATCAAACTAAGGGGAGTGTATTAGTTCAAGACTTATGTAGATTTTAAAAGTTCGTGGATTTTAAAAGTCTATAGAATTCTCACGGATTCTTCATGATTTTGAATGAATTTTTAGTCCGATTTTTAATGAATTAGCAAGAATTTGTCGTGATTTTTTCGGAGTTGAAATCCACAAAGTCAGCGGGCGTAGAGACCTCGCGAGCGCTACAGGCCCCGCGAGCGCTGGGTTCACGCGAGCGTTTGAGACCCAGCGCTCGCTGAAGCCCAGCGACCGCTGGCTACTTGAAACTGCAATACCCAGCGAATTTGCAGAAACGACATGAGCTGGTGCAGCTTATTACTACTCCCTCCGTCCACGAAACAAGTACCTACTTGGTGCTGGGCACGGAGACTAAGAAAGCTGAAAAGGTGTTGTGAAATACTAAAAGGGTAGTGTTAATGACTTTTACTAATTTTTCATTAGCATAAAGGCATTTAACATTACTTTTATTCATTTACTTATTTTGACTTCAATTTAACTTATTTGTAATTTAATTTTAGTATTCCTCTATTTACTTTATTTCTTTTCTTTATTTATTCTTTTATTTTCTGGTAATATATTTCCATAAAATTTGAAAGTGGCAGGTTACATAAAATTAGTTTTAACATTAATTTTATTTTCTTTATTTATTCGATAACACAGAACACAAACAAGTGACCAGCCACCAACACAATATAACTATAGAACACCCATCAAATGGCATCACCAGCCACCAACACCCATCAAATGACATCACCAGCCAAACCAACATGAACCAAGTGGCATCACCAGCCAAACCCACAACGAGAAAAAAACATAGGGTTTAGATATCACCTTATTAGCTCAAATCCGACAACATAGGGAAATAAATCCGTAGGGTTTGAAGACGGCGGCGGGCACAGAGCTCAGACTCCACTGTCACGAATGGGAGTTTCAGTCGCCGGCGATGCATCCGCGAACAAATCGGTCTCCGGCACCATGGATTCAGTGGAAGGCGTCGGATCTACGAACGATTCGGTCTCCGGCACCATGGATTCAGTGGAAGGCGTCAGATCTACGAACGAATCGGTCTCCGGCACCATGGATTCAGAGGCAGGCGTCAGATCTACGAACGAATCAGCCTCCGGCACCAGCGATTCCGTCTCCGTCACCGCCACTGATTCCGGCGCATCGGACGACACGAACGCCACATAAGACATGGCCACATCCTTCATGCAGGGGAGGCCGAATTCAACCGCGTTTTCAACCGATTCAAACTCCAAATCCCATGAACAATTGGGAGGAGAAGTAGGAGCAACATCCATTGGAAGACAATTAGTGAAGAAGAAGATGAATCGGCGAAGCAGAATCGGCCAAGAAGAAGAAGCAACGGAACATATTTTAGGGTTTTTCGGATGAGAATGTTTTTTTCCCACTTTAGGGAATAAAAATCTGAAATAGGTTGGATGGGGTTGGGCCGAAAAAGGCAAAAAAATTAAGGAGCCTTAATTAAGCAGCAGCCCACATGTAAGTAATTGAAAATTTGGATTAGTGATGTTAAATAAAAATGGGTGGCTCCAATTGGTAAAAAGTGTAATAATTTTAAAAGTAAGGGAGGGTAAATATGTCCAAAAAGCAGAGTGGGAACTTGTTTCGTGGACAAAAATTTAGAGGCAAGTAGGTACTTGTTTCGTGGACGGAGGGAGTACTTGTTATGGTTCCTGAATCCTGCTTGCTAGTCATGTAAGAAAATTTAATATTTCTTCTCAATGTTGTTTCCTATTCCCAATTTTTGCATGGCAGGAATCTTCAATCATTACTATGAATCATTACTCACTTTATTGCAATCGGCTTGATGAACACTACTAACAACAACTATGAATCACTATTACTAATTTTTGAAAGATAAACTGCACACCAAGAAAGAGAAACTACCCCAGCGAGCGTTGGCTTTGTTGGCCACAAGCGCTAGGGTCCAGCGGCCCCTGGCTTCTTGGCCGCGGATGCTGGCACCCAGCGAGCGCAGAGTTTTGCCGAATTTGTGAATTCTCGTGGTGTGCATTCGGATTTGTTCATGCCTATTTTTTCAACGAAATCAATGAAAGTCATTCTAACTTTAAAGTCCATAGATTAACGAATACACCCAAATTTTCATAGACTTTTAAAAGTCTTGAACGAATACACCCAGATTTTTATAGACTTTTAAAAGTCTTCAACGAATACACCCAGATTTTCATAGACTTTTAAAAGTCTTGAACTAATACACCCAGACTTTAAAAGTCTGCAGAAATCTATTAAAGTCTAGAACTAATACACCCCCCTAAGACATCTAATTGAAGCAAAGAGATAAAAAATAAAATAATTAAAAATGAAAGTAAAATACAACATAAAACATCAAATTTAGTACACTAAATCTCAAAGAGGTGGTCTCCTGTACACCAGTATGTACCGTACACTCGGGTTGTACCCGACCCAGATCTTGACCTAGTTGAACTATCCTGATCCATTTTTTTTTGAAATGACACTAACACTAACACGATCTTGAAATGACACTAACACTATTTTATTTTACAAATGACATTATTTCAAAAATAACACTAACACTATTTTGTTTTACAAATGACACTAACATTATATTGAAATGATACTAACACTGAGTGTAAAATGACACTAGCATTACATGTAAATGACACTAACACTATATCGAAATGACGCTAACACTTGTCATTCGGATAAGATAGTCCAGTTGAGCTAGATTCGAATCAAAATCCGGGTCGAATATGACCCGAATGTACTGCACACCTGAATGTACAGTAGATTTTGTGAATCTCAAATGCTTATTAAAAGTTTACTATCACGGATAATAAAGAATCATTACTAAACATTCTTAATAGTAAAAACATACCGACTTTCTAATCAACTGAGCTAGTTACCGATAGTGTACAATTAACAACTGGATCAAGTATAATACTTGTATATACAAACACGCAATGAAGTTATCCAAATCTTTCAAGCAAATGCAGTATGCAGATATTGTTTTTGTGATAACAAAAGGCACACACATGCATTACTACCTCCTCAACCAGAACAAACTCATACATTAAATAAATCAATATAACATTAAATGAATCCCACACATTTGATGTGGAATTTAAAATTCAGAACCTCAAATTTCGCTGTACAGAGTTATTATCATTAAAGGAAGGTTTCGACCACTTATAAAGACCAATCTTAATCTAATCAAGTTGAGACTAGTTTAGCCGTAACCATAGACATCGCCATAAACTTATTCAATTTCATTAAGTAACTACAATACACTAAATGTGAAATGTAAGCCCATTGGAAAAACATCTTTATAATATGATAATTATGGGTTTACGTATTCTACTTAATTAAGTTAAATAGGAGCATAGAAAATAAGTCAATGGCAAACTCGGGAAAGAATCTTTGCACGTAAACATTAATTTCCATTACTTTTCTTTTTATAAATTTAGGGTGCGTTTGTTTTTTATCCATTTAAATAGAGGGATAATATAATGAGACATATTTGTCACTTAAAGTAGGGATTACATTTATTGTATCTTGTTTATTTTAAATGATAATATATTTATCTATTTTTTATAAAGTGGTATAAAATTATAACTCTCTTGAATATAAAATTAACATTTGCCTGAGGGAAAAAGTGTTGCTCATAATTTGATGCGACATGTTCAAAAAAAATTATTACGTCAAAATATAAATTTTTGTTATTCCTCTTTTTCTCATGATAAATTTCTCCATTAAAGTAAACGCACGCTTAAGGTAAAACATGTCATTTGGAGTAGTAATAATATATTTCCACCCTCTTAACATTGTGACTAACGTCCTCGACAATGATCATTAAAATATGCTTGAGATTTATTAATTTAATCCCAATTTAAGTGGACCTAATTTGTGGCCTTCAAATACTATTTCGTGTGATGTCCTTTTTAACAAGTGACAAATATGCTTTGAAAATTGAGGAATAATGGTTGGTCCAGGAAAAGGTTTTCAGGTTCCATTCAACAATAATTTTTAAATTGTTTATAAGTATATTTGATTTTTGAATGGAAATTGTACGATCGGTTGTTGCCGCCATGGTTATAATAATGGCTGAAAATTTATCAAGTATTTGTTCTTTGGAGCGCCGGCCTCCATTACTCTAGTTTGTAGCACCGCCCCACTCATTTTAATGGAATTAATGTAAGTATTAATGTGTAAAAATACCTATTTTTCTTAAGTGTATATTGTAATTTTTATACAAATAAGTATTTTATAACTTAAATTAATATGAATGGACTCTTTAATGTTGATAATTTTGTTTGATTATTGGTGAAAAAACTTACACATTTTTTACACAAGTATAATTATATAAGAAATATGTAAGAAAATATGTGATGATATATATATATATATATAGGGAGAGGTTCAGGAAAGAACCATAAATAAAAGAAGACCGGAGAACCATTTTCAGCCATTCGATCATCAAGATCTACGGTGGATGCATCATCTTGTTGGATGAATGCAGATCCTGGTTCGAATCCTGAAGGGAGCATTTTTCATTAATTTTAACAGCGGATGCATTAATTTTTACAGTGAATGCATTAGATTTGATGGTTCTCCCGTTCTCACAAATAATGTAGTTCTCTCTAGAACCACACCCTATATATATATATATATATATATATATATATATATAGCTCAATTATTATACATTGTAGTCAAAAGTATTTGATTTCATACAACATAAGTGTGCCTCATAATTAATTCATTCTAACAAACTAAATCCTTTTCAGCTTCATTGCATATTTACATACCTTACAAATTAGAATCAGCCTTCAAAGCTTTAATTCGAATACAATACTAAGTTTAATGACTACGTCAATAAAAGTTATATCACATGCATACAATAAATACATTACCCGCTAGAAAGGAAAAGTCACATGAGAATAGCTAAGAACCAATATAATAGGAGTCATAATTTTGTGTGTCATCCTATCTCACTATTATATTTATTATTGTAACTAATATTTTTGAAAAAATAAATAAATTTTGTTATAATATTATAAATTATACTTATTTTATATTTCCAAAAATTATTTTTTTAAAAAAAAATTATATACCCCACTAACTTTGAATTTATCAACCCTAACAATAAATTATTAATTAATAAAAGTGAAAATAAATAAAAATAATAATTATGTACCAATCGTAGTTAATCATAATAATTAAAATTAAACTAAAGCATTAAAATTTAAATTGAAGAAATTTTTAAAAAATAAAAATAAAAATGGGACACCGAGAGTTGTGTACTGAATCTCAAGTGCAATGTAGCACCCTTCTTGTGATTACTTATGAGGTTAACGTACAGTAATTGAGCAAACCACAACTTTTAAATTGTATCCTAAAAAAAAAAAAAAAATTGTTATCACCCATCTTAAAATCAAAGATGATACTATATAAAAGACTTATTGATGCAGGGGAAATTCGTACACGCCTCATTACTCGCGTGACCATCTTTAGATGTACAAAATTAAAATCCAATAAAAGCAGCGCCGAAATATATTATTATTATATAAATTTTATAATAACCTATACCATGAAAATTGTTGATCTATATCTTCGGATGGAATCATGGAGATACATATGTCTTCATTCTGATCGACAACACACTTACATGTGTATTTACAGATAACTATTTTTCATGAAACGATATTGTTTTTAACTTAGTTCACAATATGATTAGTGGCCCAGAACAGGCTCTAATCTCTATTAGTCTAAAGTGATTTAAATTTTGATTGGTCGTACTCGTATCTATTTCAAGTCAACCGTATATCATTCATGAGTCATTGAATCTTATCAGTGAATTAGTAATCTTGAAATTTTAAATTAAATAAATATATTTGCTAGAGGTCCAACCATTTCCCTTATGTATTCTTGCAATCACACAATGAAACAACATACATAACATACTTAGTACTGGCAAATTTTTAGTTTGAGGCCAACCAATGATGTTATGAAAAAATAAAAATAAAAATCTAAAAAAATAAAATAAAATTGATGTTATAAAAAATGATTTTTAGAACTATGAAATTTATTTTTTATCATAAAATGTGAGTCACTATAACTGTAACGTAATATATTATAGTGCTAATATATCAAAGTACCCACTTTCTTATAACAAAAATAAATTTTACCCACTCAAATTAAAACTTAAAATTTTACCCACTTTTTTGTTGAATGGACTAAATTACCCTTCTATATAAATGGGCAAACCCTAATTTCCTTTCATTCTCTCATTTCTCTCTCTCTCTACCCGCTCTCTTCTCTCTCTCTCTGCACGCTCTCTCTCTTCTCTCTCTTCTCCGCCGTCGCATCCTTAGTCTCTACGGCCTTCTGTGCAGCGGCGTCGGCCGCCCACTTCGTCTTCTCCGCCGTGTACTCCCCCGTCTCCCTGGCTCTGGCGCCCGTCTCCTCCGCCGTAGGACTTCACTCTCTCTCGATTTCTGCTTCCGATCGCGTCCAGCGGAGCCTGGCCTCCGCCGCGCCGCCCCGTCCTTCACCACGCCGCCTCCTCAGCGCCGCGCCGCCCCGGATCTGCATCGCCGCCGGATCTGCAGCGCCCGCCGGATCTCGATTTCTCTCTCTCTCTCTGTAAATCAGCCGGCGACGTGATCCTCCTCCATGACCAGCTGCGCTTCAACCTCGTCGCCAATCTCCAGCATAACAACTGCTGTTGTTGATTCAATTAAAATTAAAACCTAATTTCAATTCAATTAAAACCTAATTTTCGATTGTGAGAGAGAGGGAGAATTGGGGGAGAGTTGATTGTTGATGATGAGAGAGAGATGAGAATGATTGGGATGGAGACTTTAGTTGAATTCAATTTGAATTTAATCGAAAAAAATATAAGTAACGAAGAAATTGATGAAAATCACGCAATTTTGTACAAATGTTCTTGAATTCACAACCAAGTTTATGATTTCACAACTGAATTATCGGCGTTGGTTGTGAATTCACAATTGAAATAGTGTTGGTTGTGAATTCAAGTTTTATCGGTTGTGAATTCTCAACTTGAAATAGTGTGGGTTGTGAATTCACGCGAATTCACAACTAACACTATTTATAGTTGTGAATTCAAACTTTAAAACTTGAATTCACAACCAATACTTGTTATTCAGTTGTGAATTCGAGTTTTAAAGCTTGAATTCACAACCAAAATTTATTTTGGTTGTGAATTTCACTGGTTGTGAATTCGTGGGTATTTGTAAAAAATTTATATGCAAGGGTAAAATGGTAAATGTGGGTATTTTTTAAAGTTTTTATATTAGTGGGTAAAATTTATTTTTACTATATAAAAGTGGTTATTTTCAAAATCCACTCTATATTATATGTAAATGTTGTCACGCAATGACATAGAATTTATACTAAATAAGATCTTAAGGGCAAGATCGTCTTGAATAATCTTAATTTAGCTTAATTATCATTAATAAGTTTTTAAATAATCTCAACCACAATTTTCTCTAAACTGTAAACTCTAAACCTTTAAATATTCATAATTTTCATCTTGATAATTCAAAAAATTATTGACATTCATTTCAATGATTTCATTGAGATAACGCATATATTTAATCATTATGTATATATGAATTGATACATCAATTTGTGGATGCATGAAAAAGTAGATACAATGATTTCGTAGATGCATAAAAATATTTAATTAGTTATATTGAATTGATAGATACATGATTTTATTTAATTAAATATAGATGAATCTAATCCAATAAGGCTTAGTTAAAGTGACAAAGTTGAGGCACTCAAAGACTCTCTTTTGTGGTAGGTTTTGAGTTCAATACCGCCTAAATGCGGGTAGTTTTCCCACTTGTAATTCTAAAAAAAGATATGGATGAATCTATTTAATTAAAATACATTAAAGCATCATCTATCATTCTTTTTTATACATTATAACTTGATTTAAAATTAATATATATATATATATATATATATATATATATATGGAGAGGTTCAAATAAGAACCACTAAATAAAATTAGAACGGAGAACCATTTTAAGTCATTCGATCATTAAGATCTACGGTGGATGCATCATCTTGGTGGATGAATGCAGATCCTGGGTTCGAATCCTGAAGGGAGCAAAATTTTTATTATTTTCGGATGCATTAAATTTAATAGCGAATGCATTAATTTATATAGCAGATGCATTGATTTTAATGGTTCTTATGTTCTCACGATAAGTGTGGTTCTCATTATAACCACACCATATATATATATATATATATATATATATATATATATATAAAAGGAGAAGTAAATGTAAATAAATTCAATTGCAAGTATATAATTGGAATTGAGTATTGAGTGAAAAAATCATGTTAAAAAAAACTGCCAATCATTTCCTACAATCACAAAACCGTGCATTATTTTTTCTTTTTATTTAAATGAAAATTATGTTTCTTTGTGTTTCTAAGACGAACTAATTGTTTTTTTTTTGTAAAGGACGAATTCAATTATAAATATATCTATAAACATATTCAACAATGTTAACTTTTTTTTATTACTTCTCTTTCTTTTTTATTTGTGATATTTTTATTATTATATTATGCATTTAGATTTATTTAATATATACTCCCTCCGTCCACAATTTAAAGCCCTACTTCCCCTTAAATTTTTGTCCACAATTTAAAGCCCTATTCTACTTTTTGTACCTTTTTACCCTCCCTCTTTATTTAAAATTACTACCATTTGCCACTAATGGACCCATCTTACAACACCTTTATTATTTTTATATTCTATATTTATTACACTTTATCACTAGTGGACCCACCACACAACACCTTTAACACTTTAGTCAACTACTTTATCACTTTAGTCAACTACCCTTTTATTTCATCCACATCACCATTTTCAGCTTTCTTAGTCTCTGTGCCCACATCAAAGTGGGGCTTTAAATTGTGGACGGAGGGAGTATAATTTATTAATAGAACAAAATAACATTACTATTGAAAGACATCAAATTACAAATTATAATGTATTTTATGAATAAAATTACAAAACGATCGCATTGTAAAATAATTATGTGAATATTCTTTAAACTAATAATTAATAATGTAACTGTGTATGGTTTATATTTATTATTATTATTATTATTATTATTATTATTATTATTATTATTATTATTATTATTATTATTATTATTATTATTATTATAAATCTCTCTCTCTCTCTCTTTCTAAAAGAAAAGTGAATGTAAATATATTTAATTAAATGAGTAAAATTGAAAATTATAAATTCCAAAATAAATATTATTAAAACTGAATTCCATCATTAAAAATGAATAGTTAATTTAATTATTTTTTAAAACATTTTCTACCACAAAACTGAGTTTTTTTTTTCGTTAGAGCGACTACCCAAACTGAGTTAGTGGTAGTTAATTGGAAACAAAGCATAATACTTATTTAATTGGACACAAGCATATTAATATTAATTACATAATTTTTTAAGTAAAAATATTTATTTATTATAAATTTATATTTTTAATTATTTTATGCTATCAAATTAAAGCTCTTTTTACAATCTTTCATTTAAGATGCATACTTAATATTTTATTGAGAATGATATCACATGAAAATAGAAAATATGTTATTTGTATAAAAATGATGGGGAAAAAAAAAAGAAATAAAGGAAATGAAAATAAAGAAAATAAAATAACATATCACTTCATGACCTTCCAAGGATTGTGGGAGGTGACTTTAATGAGATTACGTGTTTAAAGGAGAGCTGCCGTCGTGGTCGCCGGTCGTGGACTCAGATGGAGTCGTTTAATAGAGCTATAAAGTTTTGTGGTCTTAAATCACTTGTGTGTGATACCACTTTTACGTGGTATAATCAACGGAAGGGGGATGAAGCCCGTTTTTTAACGCTTGACAGGTTTTTGTTTAATCGCCCAGCAGATGATGCTTTTGTTCTGAAAAGAGTTCAAGCGTTGGATCCACATTTGTCGGATCATCTCCCGCTACTGCTTAAATTGATGCCTAGAGATGAGAAAATGACAATGGACAATGGGGAGAAGCGGTTTTACTTTGAGCAGAAATGGCTTCTCGATAAAAATTTTGCTGCTGATTTGATGATGAAGTGGAGCTCCTGGGATTTTCTTGCCTTACATGAAAAACTCGATGGATGTATGGATTTCCTCAAAGTTTGGTCAAAAAATAAATTTGAAAGGCCTACTAAAGAGCTTGTGGAGTTAAGGAAGTGACGGCTGCAGATCTTGGGAAATCTAAGGGGCGATAAGGGTGACAATGAAGAGCTAAAAAAAGTTACTAAGGAAATTGAGAGACTCACTGAAGTTGAGGAAATTCACTGGAAGCAGCGCTCCCGGGCCAATTGGCTGGGCCTCAGAGATCGAAACACTAAGTACTTTCACGCTTATGCGAGTCACAGGAAGAAGAAGAATTTTATTTCGAGTTTGTTCAATGCTGATGGGACTGAAGTGTTCAGAGAAGAGGAGATGGCCGTGGTGATTGATGATTATTTTTCTACTATGTTTCATGCTTGTGATCCTGGGCAGAATGCGATCGAGGAGGTGACAAACACAGTGTCAAAGGTGTTTGGTGAGGCCGTGATAACAGATCTCGCTTCTCCGTTTACTGAGAAGGAAGTGAGGAAAGCCGTGTTCCAAATGAATCCCCACAAAGCTCCTGGACCGGATGGTTATCCGCCGTTCTTTTTCCAGAAATTATGGGGTGAGATTGGAGGAACCGTTACCTCTGAGGTTCTTCATATTCTGAATGGTGGAGGGAGTATTCGTTAATGGAATAAAACCCTTATGGTTCTTATTCCCAAGATTGATAAGCCAAAGAACGTTAAGGATTTCCGGCCTATCAGTTTATGCAATACATCGTATAAGATTGTGGCGAAAGCTTTGGCTAATAGGCTTCGATCAGTTCTGAATTCGATAATTGATGATTCTCAGAGTGCTTTTATACCGGGCCGTCTTATTTCTGATAATATTCTTTTGGGTTGCGAGTGTATGCATTGGATACGGAATAAAAAATGTGGTAGCGAGGGGTTTGCGGCGGCAAAACTTGACATGAGCAAGGCTTATGATCGAGTCGAGTGGCGGTTTCTGAAAGCTATGTTGGTCACTATGCGTTTCCCTATTTCCCTTGTGGATTTGGTGATGCAATGTGTGAGTACGGTGGAGTTTTCTTTTGTTATTAATGGCCGTGTGTACGGAGGGCTTACTCCCTCGCGTGGTTTAAGACAAGGCTGTCCGTTATCGCCTTTTCTCTTCGTTATTTGTGCTCAAGGTTTTTCTTCGCTTATTCGAAGTTTTGAGAATCAAGGTCTTTTTAGCGGCATTACTATGGCTAGATACTGCCCCTCGGTTACTAATCTCTTCTTTGCTGACGATAGCCTGGTTTTCTTTAAGGCTACGAAGCAGGTGGCTGATAATTTTGGTGTGATACTCGATAAATATGGGAGAGCTTCTGGTCAGACCATTAATTTTGATAAGTCATCTATCCTTTTTAGCCCCAACACTTCTCAACGACATTTGGGAGAAGTTACTGAGTCTTTGGGTATTCGTGCTACTCATGGACATTCCCTTTATTTGGGATTGCCCACGTTTATTGTCAAGAATAGAAAGATGCAATTCGGTTACTTACGGGATAAGGTGGTGAAGAAAATCTCTTCTTGGGATCATAAATTTTTCTCCGCGGGTGGTAAAGAGGTTCTTATTAAATCGGTTCTTCAATCCGTCCCGACTTATGCTATGTCTTGCTTTCGCATTCTGGTGGAGATTTGCGAGGATATTGAGAAGAGTTGTAGTAGATTTTGGTGGGGTGATAGCGAGGAGAAGAGAAAAATACATTGGGCGCGTTGGGAAGGTTTGTGTGAGCCAAAATCGCGTGGTGGTTTGGGTTTTCGAAGGCTCGTCCCATTTAATCAAGCTCTCTTGGCTAAACAAGTGTGGCGTATTATCCAATTCCCGAATACTCTTCTTGCCAGGGTTCTAAAGCAAAGGTATTTTAAAGACGGCGATATTATGGAAGTCCCTGTATCTTCTAATGCCTCTTACACGTGGAGGTCTATTTGCTGGGGGAGAGAATTGCTGGCGAAAGGTTTGCGGTGGAAGGTGGGAAATGGTGCTTCTATTAAGGCGTACAGGGATAAATGGATTCCGGGTTTTGGCAGCTGGGATGTCTCTGCTACGGATACTCTTTTGGTGGCTAACATGATTACTGCTGATAATGCATGGGATGAAGATATGATTCAAGCCTGTTTTCCTGATGTTGCAGTGGATAGTATTTGTTCTATTAAACTCCCGGAGGTCGCATGTGAGGATAGGAGATTTTGGGGTTTCGATGAGCGAGGTCGGTATTCGGTTAAATCTGGATATTTATGTGGGACTCGTTTCTATGAGCCAAAGAACTCTTCTTCCAATTTTTCTGACGGTTCTTGGTGGAAGAAAATATGGGGCCTTAATATTCCCCCTAAGGTGAAGCACTTTGCATGGAAAGCTCTCCAAGACTTCATTGCTTCGGATGGAAATCTTGCCGCGCATCATGTTCAAGTGATTGGAGTTTGCTCGTGGTGTAGGAAAGGGTGGGGTAATACTACTCATACTCTTTTATGGTGCGAGAAAGTAAAGGGATTTTGGAAGGAGTCTGTATTTTGGGATGAGATTGGGAAGTTTAAATACCTATCACTTATGGATCTAAGCTGTAAGGTGGCAGATAAGGGGGGAGTTAACAGCTTGGCGGAGTGGTTCTTTATGCTTTGGATGGTTTGGCGTTGGTTTTGTGAATTAAAACATGGGAATCCGAAAGAGAAGGGTGTGGTGGACGTGAGTTCCAGTAGTAAGCTGCTGGAACAGTTTCAAAAAGCTAGGCTGTTCGTGGAGATTGAGGAAAGTGTCCTACCGCCTGAAGGTCTGAATTTCTGGCATCCTCCGCCACGGGACGTCCTGCGTTTAGATGTCGATGTCGCTTACCAGGAGTAGGGCCGACGCTTGGGAGTGGGTTTTATTCTCCGGGATGCCAATGGTGCGATTGTTGCAGTCGGGGCTCAACCGATTGGCTACACGGAAACGGTCCTTCTCGGTGAGTTGCATGCGATGTGGATTGCGGTGGGTTTTTGTTTATCACAGGATTTGGGGCCGGTTATCCTTTTCTCGGATTCCCTCTTGGCCATTCACTTGCTTCATGACTCTCACCATGGAACCGATTCGTTATGCGATGATTTTTATGAGGCTTTTGTTCATGCACGTGAGAAGATGGTGTTGGAGTTTTACCATGCTCGTCGTGAGGCTAATAGAGCGGCTCATGAGCTCGCTAGATTTGCTTTATCTTCTTCTGATGTAATGATTTGGAAGTCGGATTTTCCAACTTGGCTTTCGAATATTGCTCGTTCTGATTTGGAATAATACTATGCTCGTCTGTTCTCTAAAAAAAAAATACATATCACTTCTAAATATATTTGGCAGTTTCAACGAAAAAGAAAGAACATGTAATAAAAAAAAATGTTAATCAATCAATACACTCACATTAAAGCACTTTTCACGATTTTTCATTTTTTTAAACAAAATTTTATTATTTAAAATTCATATTCAATATTTAATTAAAAATAGAGAAAAATATGTCTCATGTAAAAACTGAGAAAAAGGAAAAAGAAAAGAAATGAACCAATGTATACAAATATCTATTATTTATAAATAAATAAACGAACAAAAAACTTGCCACAGTCAACTTTTTGGAAATATACTAATTTATGATAATTGTAATTTTTTGGAATGTTTAGACTTTATTCCCTTTTTGCATAAAGAACATTTTTTTTCTATTTTTGTATAATTTTATTGTAGATATAAAAATTGCAATATGCGTCTAAAATAAAAGGTTATGAAAATTCCACTAATTTGGTACTAGTATAAAATATGTAGAAAATTAATTAAATTATAATCAATTTAAGTTTTAACAAATTTAAAAAATTAATTAAATTATAATCAATTTAAGTTTTAACTAATTTAAAAATAAATACTTATGTTGCAAGATGGAAAGAAAAATAGAAAATTTTTATTATAATAAAATTTAAATTTTAATATTATTAAATTAGATTAGTAACATACTTCATATATATTGCGTGGTATACCACGATAGGTCATGTGCATATATACCTATAGTTTTCAGTACTGTCATCTAAGTAATTGATTATTAAATCTTACTCTACATAAAAATAGAAAAGTAAATAATTATTTTTTTAAATATGGATGATATAGTATATTTACTAATATGTATTCTTTTATAAAAATAAATGAAACATATAAAAAACAATGATATATTACAAATGACAATTTTAATAGAGTTAATATATAAGAGTAGCCACTTTTTTATAGTAAAATTAAAATTTACCCACTCAAATAAAAACTTTAAAAAAATACCCACTTTTTGTGTTAAAGGACTAAAGTGCCCCTATGATTAAAATTTAAAACTTACCCACATCAAATCTCATCTCTCTTCCTCTCTCTCTCTCTCTCTCTCTCTCTCTCTCTCTCTCTCTCTCTCTCTCTCATTCCTGCGTCGCCACCGCCGGCCGTCGATCTTCCTCTGCCATCACCGCTGCTCATTCCGGCGGAGCTGGAGATGTACTTGCCGTCGCTCCGCCCTGCGCCGCCTTCACCTGATTGTGCATCGACGAGCAAATCTCCGCCAAAAGCTTCAGCGCCGATGTTGATCTCGCGACAACCAAGGGCGGAAGACGGCGGTGAGTCCATGGATTGCAATTTCGCTGCTTCTTCCTTCGCCTGATTCCGCATTCGACGAGCAAATATCCTCCTTCGCCGCTTCTTCCTTCGCCTGATTCTGCCTTCGACGAGCAATTTTACCACTTCCTCCTTCGCCTGAGTCCATGGACTACAATTTCGCCTGATTCCGCCCTACGCCGCCTTCGCCTGATTCCGCCTCGACGAACAAATCTCCGCCAAAAGCTTCAGCGCCGACGTTGACTTCAATTACCAGGTTCAAATCGTCGAGGAAGGCAACAATTGGTTTATTGGTTAACCTGATTCTTCGCCCGACGAAATAGAATTTTTGTTCCGGTGAAATAATGATGGAATTCCTATGAGGAAGAAAGGGGGAGAGGAGACGTGTTCTGCCATGGAAGGAGGTGGTTGGTGGGGTTTGGAGTGGGAGATGTTTTTTTACAGCAGTGGGGTGTTTGGGGGAGTTTTTTAATTGGAGCATAGATGATCAGTAAAAATTAGAGAAATTTCCAAAAATTGTTAAGATGTGAGTTTGTTTTGTTAATGTTCTTAAATTCACAACTAGATTTATGAATTCACAATTTAATGTTCTTGAATTCACAACTAGATTTATGAATTCACAATTGAATTACCGACGTTGGTTGTGAATTCACAACTAGAAATAGTATTGGTTGTGAATTCATAACTAGAAATAGTGTTGGTTGTGAATTCACGCGAATTCACAACTAACACTATTTATAGTTGTGAATTCAAACTTTAAAACTTGAATTCACAACCAATACTTGTTATTCAGTTGTGAATTCGAGTTTTAAAGCTTGAATTCACAACCAAAATAAATTTTGGTTGTGAATTCGTGGGTATTTGTAAAAAATTTATATGCAAGGGTAAAATGGTAAATGTGGGTATTTTTTAAAGTTTTTATATTAGTGGGTAAAATTTATTTTTACTATATAAAAGTGGCTATTTTCAAAATCCACTCATTTTAATACATGCAAATGACATTTTTTATATTAAAAAATGATAATTTATTCGATTGACCGAGGTGGAAAGGGATAAAAGGGCTGATTGTTCGATTGACTGAAGGATGAGGAGGATCGGGCCGGGAGAGCCCAATGCGGCGGGTGTGGATTTCATTCGACCACATAATTCTCCACGACGAGAAAGTTTACCAAAATTAAACATAAAATTTGAAAATATATATATATACACACACACAATGCATGCATACTTTTTATAATTTTTATATTTCTTTATTACTTTAATAAAGGTAATAAATTAGATTTTTTGTATTTATTAATAAAATATTATTTTTACAATATAGTATATAATATTGCATACTAGTTGATATTAAAACTACACGGATTAAATTTAGTGGTAATATATAAGAGTACCCACTTTTATGTAGTAAAAATAAATTTTACCCACTCAAATAAAAACTTAAAAAAATACCCATTTTTTGTGTTAAAGGACTAAATTACCCTTCTATATAAATGGGCAAACCCTAGCCTCCTCTCATTCTCTCATTTCTCTCTCTCTCTCTTTCTACACGCTCTCTCCTCTCTCTCTCTCTCATTCCTCTCCCCCACCAGCGCGTGCTCTCTCTCTCTCACAGAGACGATTGAGGCGGCAGATAGACTAGAGCACGGCGGTGGCGGCCGAGGGCGGCCATGGCGACATCGGCGTTGCTGCTGCGCGTTCCTCTCCTCATCTCCAATCTCGGCGTCTCTCTCTCATTCTTCCTCTGTCTACACGCACCTCCGCCTCCGTCCGCCCCCTCGTCATGGTCGAGGCTCCGGAGAAGGTCATCGATCTCGGTGATCAGATCTCGAGCCTCACCATCGCCGCCTCGCTCTTTCTCTTCTCTCTTTCTCATTTCTCTCTCTCTCTCTCCTCTTGCCTCTTTCCTCTCTCTCTCTCCTCTTTCTCTCATCTCTAGTCGGTCCTTCGCGGCTGATCGCCGCCGCCTCCATCACGTTTCTTCTTCTGGTTGCTGAAGCGATTCTCCCAGGCCTTCCACTTCTGGCGAGCAATGAAAAGATATTGCAGTTTGCATTTTTGAAGATTAGGGTTAATTTTTATTCAAAGAAATTATCACCTCTTAAGAGATTGAGATTCTAAATGAAGAGAAATTTGAGGAAAAGTTTAATTCAATTTGAATGTAATCGAAAAAACATATAAGTAACGAAGAAATTGATGAAAATCGCGCAATTTTGTACAAATGTTCTTGAATTCACAACCAGGTTTATGAATTCACAACTGAATTATCAGCGTTGGTTGTGAATTCACAATTGAAATAGTGTTGATTGTGAATTCAAGTTTTATTGGTTGTGAATTCACAACTTGAAATAGTGTTGGTTGTGAATTCAAGTTTTATCGGTTGTGAATTCACAACTTGAAATAGTGTTGGTCGTGAATTCACAACTTGAAATAGTGTTGGTCGTGAATTCACGCGAATTCACAACCAACACTTGTTATTCACAACCAATACTTGAATTCAGTTGTGAATTCAAGTTGAATTCACAACCAGTGAACAGTGGATATTTGTAAAAAAATTATATATAAGGATAAAATAGTAAATGTATTTTTTAAAGTTTTTATTTTAGTGACTAATTTTTAATTTTACTAAAGGAAAGTAGGTATTTTCAAAATCCGCTCTTAAATTTATGGATATATTGATATTTCTCTAAATTAGTAAAAATTTTAGATCCCAACAATATCAGATTATGGAGATTGTACTATTGATGGGCACATGCAATGTACATTTGCAAAATTAAATTTTAGAGTACGCATTAATTTAAACGGCCGAATGTACATTTGCGAAACAAATGTACTTCCTCTAGATTTGTTCGATAGCTCATCAAGTCATTTTTACCAGGCTGGCCCTAGAATTAGATGTAGACCAAACATGCGCCTAAAGTTAAGGTTGAAAAGGTCTTTAGAAAAATATTATTCTATTGGTCGAAATTTGATGAAGAATCAATTTACGTTCTTATTTATAATTACTTATACTATTTTTATAATTGTAACATATGAAATCATTTGTATATAAATTACTTTTTCAATTAATTTGATTTTGACCAAATTAAATTGGTGGTACAATATGTGAAATGGTATTAATCTCGACCACTTTTATCTATTAAATGTTACTATTTTTTTGGAGAATAGAAATATTTCTTTGAGCATCATCTCGTTTGAAACTTAAAACATCATATTTGACTTCTGAGCATCATCTCGTCTGGAGCTTAAAGACCATAACTAACTTGTGATCATAATCTCGTATGGAGTTTGCAAGACTATAATTAAGTGATGAGAATCATCTTATTTGGAGCTTAACAGACCAATTCTGATATCTAAGTATCATTTCGTTTGAAACTTGAAAGACTATAACTGAGTTTTGAGCATCATCTTATCTGGAAGTCTGGAACTTAAAATACACATAATTGTTATAAGCATCATCTTGTATGGAGCTTCAAAGACCATAAAATTGTAGAGCTGAGACTGGCCGTTTAGCTAAATATAGCAAAAAAATTACTAATAATCGACAATCAAGAAAAAAATTATGTAAAATTAAAGTGAATTATTTTTTGACGCCGGACCAATGAAATTTAAATTGAGTTGAATTAATTAATTAAAGACCTTTGTAGCACTTCTAATTTAGAAAATAAATCTTTAGCATCAATGTCACATTTATCATTGTGTTTCAGGGCATCTTGAGACTTGAAGCTTAACACAACATTTATGCAATGTATTCTTACAATGAACATAGCATCTTATTATTAAACGAAAAGGCAAAAATATTTTCAAAAACTACTAATTGTTCAAATATAGTCTTTAAATATAAAATAACAATATCCACTATAACAATAAAATAATTAATCCTAAAAGACTCTTTAGCTGTTAATGACAAACATTTACCCTTTCCACTTGTTTACTCTGGCAGCCGACAAAGAGAAGTCTAACTATTTTCCGATCATTTGTTGCATCGAAGAGAGATAGAGAGCGAAGAGGCAAAGGGGTCTGAGGCATGCGCACAGACAAAGTGAGAGAGAGAGAGAGTCAGAGAACACAGAAGTGAGATACGAGAGTCGAGTGAGAGAGAAGATGAGAGAGCCATTTGCGAACATTACCGTTTAAGAATTAGGAATATAATTTTTTTTTCATGCTGCTGCCACTGACTTAGGAGTTAATAGGAAAATAATTTGTTTTTTTTATTAGGGCATAATATTAGTATTGGGTCTAAATCCCCTAGGCCATTGCCCCGCTTGAATTACACAAGGGCCGACCCTGGTCACAATATATTCAAACTCAAAATCTTTGATATCATATATTAATTACTCTACCACTAAACCATCACATAGGTCTACTTATTGTTAAGGCATGTTAATAACTAAGTGCTTATTTGGTTTAAGTAGATGAATGGAAAGGAAATAGAATTAAATAATGAAGAGAAATGGTAACAATAGCTGTTATTTTCAATAATGGAAAAGAATCACTAGTAGGGGATTCTCTTTCTTTTATTTTTCCTTTATTTTGAGATGTAAAAATTTGGTGATTAAGTTACTCTTAATTAAAGATAATTGATTAACTCATTATTCAAATCACACAACAAGTAATAAATGCAATTAATTGAAATTAGCTACTCATATTGATTGAACTCTCCAAGCAAGCCTAGCTACACATAGAGCTGTCAAAATGGGCCGAAAGTGGCTCGGCCCGATGGGCCCGCCCGTAGTTTTGGCTGGGCTGGGCTAGGATTTTTTAGGCCCAAAAAAATTGGGCCTATCTGGCCCGACCCATGCAGCCCGTCGGGCCACGCGGCCCGCGGGCCAAAAAGTTCGCCGGGCTTTTGGGCCAAATTGGCCCGGTCGGTTAGTTTATAGAAAATAGGTGTTTTTTCCAATATAATAACTAAAATAAGTCTTATAAGTAATAATTAGCCAATTAGAATTTTTAAATCATCATTTAATTATATTTCCCTATTATGCTAGTCTTAGACTCTTAGTTTACTAATCACTATAAAAATATATTATTTTCTAATTCAGTATCTTACGAACGTGATTAAGCTTTCAACATTTTGGTGGTTCTTTTACTTTATTTCGACTTGAAAGGGAGTAATATTTTTGTATTATTATTTTGGAGGTTGTTATTTGTTCCATCGAATTTGTCTTCAATTTTTTTTCTTTAAATTTGATTTAATTTATTAATTTTTGGAAGTAAAAAAAAATATAATATATTTATTAATTTATCAATTTTTTGGTCCATTTAGGCCCGACCTACCCGGCGGCCCGTATAGGGCTGGGCTGGGCTACATTTTTCGAAGCCCGCTGAAACTTTGGGCCGGCCCGACCCGGCCCAAAAAATTGCCCAGGCCCGCTGGGTTAGGCCGGGCTGGCCCGGCCCGCAAGATTTGACAGCCCTAGCTACACATATTAGTTTAGCTCTGAACTCTCCCCTCAACTCTAGCTCAGGTGGACCGTCTCCAGAAAGGAATTTTTCTATACTAGAACCCGTTTGCCATCTCCGTCTTCCATATTGAAGTGAGACCGTAGTGATATATTCAATCAAGAAATAAGCTCCTCAACTACAACATATTGAATAACTCGGTATCTATTATTATGGTGCGTTTACTTTGGTTATTAACTGGAAAAGAAAGCTTGCAGCAAAAGTAAAGTGTATTTCATATTGATCAAGAGTTTACATCACACAACTAACACTTATATACTAGATACAATCGGAAAGGAAATACACACAGGAAATACACACACGCACCGCGCATGGTGCCAGCTCAGCATAACTAATCTAGATGCAGCTAGGCTTATTTAATAGTGGGTGCATGCAGCATGCATGACCCTTATTCTAATATTCTCAACAGGCCCCCTCAAGATGGAAGATAGATGCTCCCAAAACCCATCTTGACCATGATACTACGCAGAGCCGGTGCAGATAGTGCTTTAGTTAAGACATCCGCGAGCTGGAGTGTGTTCTTGACATGAAAAGGTTTCACCACCCCTTGCAAAAATTTGTCTCGAACTGTATGGCAATCGATCTCTATGTGTTTGGTACGTTCGTGGAACACAAGATTGTAGCAAATATAAACTGCTGCTTGATTATCACAATATAAAGGCGAAGCATTCCTTTGCTCAACTCCGAACTCAAGTAGCAGATTCCGAATCCACGTAACTTCGCAGCTTGCTTGTGCCATGGCCCTATACTCTGCTTCGGCTGAAGATCGAGAGATGGTGGTTTGCTTTTTAGACTTCCAGGAGATCAAGGAGGAACCTAAAAACACCGCAAACCCAGTGACAGATCTTCTAGTAGTGGGGCAGTTACCCCAGTCCGCATCTGAAAAGGCAGATAGGCTTAAGGAAGAATTTTTATTAAAGAACAAGACATGGCCTGCTGTGCCTTTTAAAAATTTAAGAACCCTTTCAGCTGCTTCCATATGCCCTTCACAAGGCTTAGCTACAAATTGACTCAGATTATGCACAACAAAGGTGATATCTGGTCGAGTGAGGCACAGATATAACAACCGTCCAATGAGTCGTCTGTAACTAGTAGGATCTGATAATGGAGGTCCCTCTTCAAGTGCCAAATGCTTTTCAGACTCCATAGGAGTACTAGCTGGTCTGCAGTTTGTTAACCCTGCATCTTTGAGCAAATCAAGAACATACTTTCGTTGCCATAGATATATACCGTTGTCATTGCGAGCAATCTCCAAACCAAGAAAATATGAAGGTTTTCCCAAATCCTTATATTTGAAAGTCTTGCCCAAGAAATCTTTAAAAGAAGTGACCAAGGCAGCATCATTACTAGCAAGTAGTCTACATACACAATCAATCCCAAGAATTTATCACCATCCTTTTTATAAAAGAAAGAGTGATCACAAGCAGACTGTACCATACCAAAACTGCTCAAGGCTTGAGAGAATTTCAAATACCATTGCCGCGAGGCTTGCTTGAGGCCATATAAAGATTTATTCAACTTACAAACGGATCCAGGAGGATAAGGATGGCCCCCTGCATCAAGTAAGCCAGGAGGCAACTCCATGTAGATATCCTCATCAAGATCACCATAAAGAAAAGCATTATTAATGTCTAGATGACAGAGATCCCAGCCATGAACGGCAACCAAAGATAAGAGCACCTTGACTGTGACTAACTTCGCAACCGGAGAAAAAGTATCGAAGAAGTCAATCCCAGCCTGTTGGGTGTAACCCTTGGCAACAAGACGAGCCTTATATCGGTCTAAAGTACCATCAGCAAAGAACTTAGTGCGAAAGACCCATTTACAGCCAATGGCGATCTTATCAGCAGGTAACAATGTAATAAACCAAGTGTTGTTCTGGATGAGAGCTTCTAGCTCAGCTTGCATAGCTTTCCTCCACTCAGAGTACTTAGCAGCCTGGTGATATGAGGAAGGCTCAGGGATAGATGATAAAGAGCATATCAATCGAAAATAGGCTGAAGACAATTGGGAATAGGAGATATACTTATGGAGTGGGTAAGGTGAAGCTAAGACAGCATTACACACATAGTCATTCAGATGAGATGGAGGCTTAATGACCCGACCAGATTTAGTGGTAGGGACCACAGGAGCAGGAGGAGTATCATGTGGAGAAGAGGATGAGGATGATGGCTCAATGACAGGCGCATAATTGGGAGGTGAGGCAGGAGGAGAGTCTTGCATGATAGGTGAAGGAGGAGAAGAAGGCTGAGTAGGGAGAGGAACATACTCGATTGGAAAAGTAAATTGAGGCTCAGGAAAAATAAAGGGAGATAAGTGAGAATAAGGGAAGATAGTTTCATGGAAAACAACATCCCTACTAATGGAGATTTGTTGTGTATCTAAGTGAAGAACTTTATAGCCTTTGTACCCCGGTGGATATCCCAAAAATACACATTTGGTAGCTCGTGGAGAGAATTTAGACCGATTTCTGTCAAGGGTAGAGGTGAAACATAAACACCCAAAGACCCGAAGATGACTATAGGAAGGAGATTTCCCAAACAAAACCTCAAAAGTGGTGCTATTGTGTGGCAGAACAGAAGAAGGTACACGATTTATGAGATAGGAAGCTGTGTGTACACAATCTCCCCAGAAAGAAACAGGTAAGTGTGACTGAAAGAGAAGACTACGAGCTACATTTAACAAATGCTGATGTTTCCTTTCAACACGAGCATTTTGTTGAGGTGTAGAGACACAAGAGTGATGAACTAAAGTCCCATGTTGTGCATATAACTCCCCCAACCCAAACTCAGGGCCATTATCACACCTAGGGCTGGGAATTTCGGGATCGGGTAATCGGGTACCCGATACCCGACCCGAAAAAATTGGGTATCGGGTACCCTATACCCGATTAATTCGGGATCGGGTACGGGATCGGGTATTTAAGGGCCGAAATAATCGGGTATACCCGAATTACCAGATATTTTAATTAATAAATTTTAAACTATTTAATTAAATTAAATATGAAAACTAAATGACTAAAGTTAAACCCTATTTAATTAAATTAAATATGTTCTATTTCTGCGATTCTCATTCCAGTCCCCAATTCCCAAATCATCCTGATTCTCATTCATCCCAATTCCTAAACTCAGCCCCGCCTGCCGCCCGGCTGCCCCACTCGCCACTCCAGTCTCCAGCGGCCCAGCCCGGCGTGGGAGGCGGCGCCCCTCGCCAGTCGTCCCAGCCTCCCGAGTCCCAAACTCCGACGAGGCCGCAACTCCCACCGGCCACCGCGACCCTCGCCTGTGGCCCCAGTCAGCGGTCGCCCCACCGTTTGCCGCCGCAGCACCCGTGCAGGTGCAGCCCCCGAGCTCCGACGACAGCGTCGACAGGAGCGCTTTTTTTTTCATACAGATTTTGAATTAATTTTCCAGATTTCCTTGTCATTGATGTCAATATGGTTAGAGAGACTTGTTAGAATTCATTGTCATTTCCAGAATACCCGAATTTTGACCGGGTAATTTATCCCAATTCATCCGAGTAATTCATCCCAATTCATTGATGTCAATTCGGGTAATTCTGGAAATTCATCCCAATTCATTGATGTCAATTTTGACCGGGTAATTAGGGTACCCGAATACTCGACTCGGGTACCCGAGTCGGGTATTAGGGTACCCGATTTCTTTTTCGGGTTCGGTATCGGGTATAGGGTTTTGGTGATTTTCGGGTTCGGGTACCCGATTTTTTCGGGTAGGGTACCCGAACCCGACCCGATTCCCAGGCCTAATCACACCTAAGGATCTTTATGCGCTTCCCAAACTGAGTGACCACAATATTGAAAAATTGGGTGAGAATGGCTTTGACATCCGACTTAAACTTCATGAGAAAAGTCCTAAACAAAACGAGAACAATCATCAACTATAGTCAAAAAATAAGTGTATCCTTGCACAGTGGGGGTTTGATATGGTCCCCAAATGTCACAATGAATAAGATCAAACACTTCCTTAGATACATGATGTGATTTAGGAAAGGACAGACGTTTTTGTTTGGCTAAAAGACAGATCTCACATAGAGTCTGTTTACAAGAAGGAATAGACAAAACTTTAGACAAAATTTGAAGTTTATTTAAAGATAAATGCCCTAGTCTATGGTGCCACACATCGGCTGACACTGCATGACAGGCAGAAAAGAGTGAAGATGGAGTGAGCTGAACTGGAGAAGAAGCTTCTAGCACATAGAGGTTGCCTACTCGGTTACCCTTCCCAATCACAGTACCCTGTGAAGCTCCCTGAATCACAAAGGTATTGTGTGTAAAAATCACTGAGCAATTAGATGATGTAGTGAGGGAGCTGACAGAAATGAGGTTGTAGGAGAAACTAGGAACACATAGCACAGATTTAAGTTGAAGAGAATGAGAGATAACAATGGTACCAATGCAAGTAACTTTGGCATTACTACCATTGGGCAGACTGACATGAATATTATTAGCAATGGAAGAATCACTAAACATTTTAGAGTCATTGCAAACATGGTGTGTGGCACCTGTGTCTAGCAACCAACAAGAGGAAAAAGAAATAGAACAAACTAGAGGCTGAAGGGATACTGTACCACTGAATGGAGGAGAGACAGCAGCTGGAGCCGAAAAATCTCCAAATTGAACATTCTCTGGTTTTGTTGATGCAGGCGGCTGTTGATTAGTAGCAGGAGGAGGACTCAGTTGCATCTGAGTCTGTAAATATGATATCATCCGAGCCATATCTGCAGCTGACAAACCAGAGGAATTTTGAGGAACAACCGCAGCCTCATTAGCTGTCATCTGATTAATAGATCTGCTTCCTTCATTAGAATATCCTTGAGATTTAGGTTTTCCTCTGCCATAGCCTGGGGGATAGCCTATGATCTCAAAACACTTATCCACAGTGTGACTAGTTTTGCCACAATGAGCACATAGAAATTTTCCTCTGCCTCCTCGGCCACGAGCTGTACTCGCTGTACCCGCTGCATTAATCATAGAACCTTGATTTTCATAGTTAATCACAGGTGATTGTTGCTCAATAGATCTTTGCCTTTCTTCCTGCAAAACTAAGGCAAAAATTCTCTGCAAAGAAGGTAGAGGTGCAGTAGAAATAATCTGAGACCGAATCTGAGAATAAGAGGAATTCAAACCAATAAGAAATTGCATAGAACATTCTTGTAGTTGAAACTCATTCCATTTACGAGAACTCTGGCATCTACAATTATCACAAACGCACCACCGTGATGGCTGAAAATCGCGGTATTCATCCCAGAGAATACGCAACTTGGTGAAATAAGCACTGACATCATCAGATCCCTGCTTCAAAGTGAGCAATTGTTGCTTCAGTTGACAGATACGAGCTAAGTTACCTTGAGAAAACCGCTCTTTCAAATCGCTCCAGATAAGAGACGCATCATCGATATACATGATGCTGGAACTGATCTCTGGTACGACAGAATTGCGAAGCCAAGATACAACCATGCTGTTGCAACGAAGCCACTGAGAAAATAACAGATCGGTAGAATGAGGTCGCATAATCGAACCGTCGATAAAAGCAACTTTGTTCTTCGCCATAAGCGTCGTCGTCATCGAGCGACTCCATGTGATGTAGTTTGAACCGTTCAATTGCTGTGTGACTAACTGGACTCCAGGATTATCACTGCTGGGTAAGAAATACGGACTAGATTGATCCTCGTAAGGAGGTGATTGGTTGTTTTGATTTTTGGATGGGGAAGGCGTGTGAGGTGCCATCGAAAAATGAAGAAGAAGATTTCAGCGGAAGGCTTTTGCTCTGGATACCATAACAGAAAAGAAAGCTTGCAGCAAAAGTAAAGTGTATTTCATATTGATCAAGAGTTTACATCACACAACTAACACTTATATACTAGATACAATTGGAAAGGAAATACACACACGCACCGCGCATGGTGCCAGCTCAGCATAACTAATCTAGATGCAGCTAGGCTTATTTAATAGTGGGTGCATGTAGCATGCATGACCCTTATTCTAATATTCTCAACAGTTATAAAATTTTCGTTGAAAAAGATGGATAAGAAAAAATGAAAAAACATTTTCTCCTTTTTTTTTATCATATGTTTATTAAAGATGAAAAAATGAGAAAATGTTAGAAAAATATTTTCACACCCCTACCTTAGAATAATATTAACATTGGAGAGAAAATGAGTGAAAAAAGGACTGTCCGAGAAAAAATATTTCATCATGTCCAAAGAAATTTTTTCATCATAATAAACATGTGAAAATGGTGAAACTTAGGTGAAAATATATTTTTTCTCTTCTTTTCCATCAAAGGAAACACAGTCTTAATGAAGTAGAAAGAGTACTGACATCCTCAACAACAGAAAGAACATCAGGACATCGGTATCGTGGTAGCTCGTATCTCTTCTATACCTTAGCTGCAATGCCGTAGCTACACTTCACTTCCCAAGCCGAAAGGCAGAAAAGGAAGTCAACTTCATCAACTCAACAAGAATTCAGAAGTCGGGCTGCAGGTTCCGGTAGCTGCTCCTCTTCCGAAAAGGAACAAGGAGGCAGAGCTTGTCATCAGCTTATCCGGAAATAAATCATTTTCGTTTTCTTGGAATTGTTTGCAAGTTGCTCAGCTTCCTTGCGGACACAACTAATTCAAGTACTTACTAAATATATAAGCAGATTTTCTTCTTTTTCTTTTTCAGATTTTTTTTGGGTAAACAAGGATTAAAACTTTTAGTAAAATAATTAAAGAAGTATATAAAAGAAAAAAGAGTTTGTGAATAGAATAATTCGATTTTATTTTACTGGCCCATTGATCCATTTTGCAAGCCCAATCCATTCAGTTTCACATTCATTCACAAGAATCAAGCCGAAAAGTTGTGACGGGGAATTTTCAAAGTTGTAAACATTTGGCCGATTAACACTGCAATAAGCACTTATACAGAGCAGTGAAATATGTATATGAGTTTGATACAACATCTATGGATTTTAGTTTTACAAATCCAAAGACTTATGAAAATTCAAATTTTTTACATTTCTGGTTCTGCCCCAAGTGGAGTACAGAAATGAGCAATACAATAGAGTTGGTTAGATGGCTAAGTGGTATGATCCTTGAGCAGTTCAACAACCCTTCTCATGGAGGGCCTATTGATGGGCAACTCATCGGTACATAAGAGAGCCACATTCAACAGCTTCTCCACTTGCTCATATTCAACTGTGGATGCCTCCATCCTCGAGTCTATTACTTGTGCAGATGGCGATGATGATGCAACCTCCCTTACCCACTTCACGATGTTCTTGTTCTCCTGGTTGGGCCTCCTCCCGCTTACTAGTTCCAGCAACACCACCCCGAAGCTATACACATCGCTCTTCTCCGTCACTTTCATTGTGTACCCGTATTCTGCAAACATGTTCAAAACTGTAAGCTAAAAATGGCATTACCACAAACAAGATGAAGAAGAAGTTGCATATCAATATCATCACCCCCACCTGGTGCAATGTAGCCATAAGAGCCGGCCACACGGGACATGGCTCCGTCTTCCTCGTCTGCTTCCTTGTTCAGTATCTTGGCCAGCCCAAAATCAGCCACCCTCGGCCTCAACTCCTCATCCAACAGAATGTTGTTGGGCTTAAGATCTCTGTGCACTATCGGAGGCACACAGTCGTGGTGCAAGTAGGCGAGCCCCTGAGCTGCCCCAATCGCAATGGCAAACCTCCTCGGCCAGTCCAGCAACGCCCCGCCTTTCTCTCCGTGCAAAACATCCCCTAAACTCCCATTCTCCATGTAATCATACACAAGCACCTTGCACTTGTCACCAACGAAGCTAAACAGCAACCTCACTATGTTAACATGCCTAATTCTTCCCAAAGTTTCCATCTCCGACTGGAACACAGATTCTGCCAGCCCCTTCGCCTCCCAAAGCCGCTTAGCAGCAACCACCTTCCCGCTCTTCAACCTCACACGATACACCCGGCCTGATGCCCCCGACCCAACAAGATTCTCATCGATCAATGAGAACAGCACCTCCTCCTCACTGAACCGGATCTTTTGGAACGATGTGATCTTCCAAGGCTGCTTATTTCGGCAACCTAAACCGATAAACTTCCTATTCTTGATCAACAGCCAAACAAGTGAGACAGCCAGTATGAATGCAAGAGATGAGAGAATCCCCACCAACACCAAACTCGAGGGCTTCGATCTTGAACAAGATGGAAGTTGCTTCAGATTCATACTGCACAATTCTGCATTCCCAATTAAGCTATGCAGAAAATACTTGGTGTCTAAACCAATTGGCACTCTTCCTTGGAGCCGATTATTCGAGACATCGAATTCGTTTAGCTTGAGCTTAGTTAACTCCGCCGGAATCCCACCGGACAGCATATTGTTGGAAAGATTCAACAAGGTTAACACCGGCAAAGTTCCCAGATCCGCCGGAATGTTGCCGGAGAGATGATTATCCGACAAATCCAACTGCGTTAGCTCTCTCCACGCGGCTATCTTTCCCGGAATCTCGCCGGAAAACATGTTTCCTCGCATGTGGAGCTCCAGCAATTTTGTAAATTGGTTAATACAGTAAGGCAGCTCACCGGAGAAGTGGTTTCCGCTCAAATCGATTTTCCTCAACTCCTTCAAATGGCAGATTTCTTCAGGCAAATTTCCGGAGAAATTGTTGCCGGATATCAATAACTGCTGCAGGCCTTCTGCATATGAAACTGATGGTGGAATAGTTCCTTCCAATTTGTTGTTGGTGAAGTCGATGTGATCGAGATTGAGAGCCCAGAAAGCATCAGGTACAACTCCGGAAAGCTCGTTGTTTTGAATACGCACGTACGATAGAGTGCTGCATTTACCGTACGCATCAGGAATTGTACCCGATATTCTGTTCCCAAATATTATTAAACTATGAAGATTCCTTCTGTAACACAAGTTTTGGGGCAGCGGACCTTCCAAATTGTTGCCGGAAATGTCGATTTCTCCTAAATCGGAATTCATGCCCAATAACTCCGGCAGAGATCCGGAAAGCTTGTTGTTAAATAGCTTCAGCTGATAAATTTTCGGATTTAAAGCTAAAATTTCCGGAATTTCACCTTCTAAGAGATTGTCATTCAGATTGAACGACTCCAGCTGCAGAGCTGCCAGACTTTGGGGAATCTTTCCGGTCAGATTGTTCTGCGACGCGTCGAAACGCAGCAACGAAGTGAGACCGGAAAATGAATCCGGAATATCGCCGGAGAGATGGTTCTGGAACAACTCGATTTGTTCTGCATTTTTCATTCCGCCGATGGTCTTCGGAATTTCTCCGACCAAATTGTTTTGCGAGACGTCCAAGAGTTTGATAGAAATCAGATTTCCGATGGATTCAGGAATCTCACCTTCGAGGTTCGCCATTGATGCCATCAGGATCTCGAGCTTCGCCAGGCGTCCGATGTTTGCCGGCAGCGGACTCGGCCTGAAAGGATTTAAGGCTATCACTAACTGAGTTAACTCGGATAAATTGGACAGAAACTCGGGGATTGACCCGTTGAGTAGATTTGAACCGAGAGAGAGAAACTGGAGACTTCTCAAGTTAACAAAATTCGCCGGAATTTCACCGGAGAAGTTGTTAATTGAAAAATCCAACACCGACAAGTTGAGAAACTCCACCGGGAAACCAGGCAGGCTGCCGACGAAGTAATTGGAAGAGAGATTAAGAGAGAAAAGATGAGAGCACATCGAAATCGAATCAGAGCTGATATTCCCGCCGAGGCTGTTATCAGAGAGGTCGAGATTCCGGAGTGTTGAAATCCGACAAAAATCGGCCGGAAATTCCCCAGAAATGCCGACGCTGCGGAGGTTCAAGGCAACTACAGCGGCGGCGGTGCAAGAAACCCCCGTCCAGTTGCATGGCGCGTGGGGAGAGCTTTCAAGCCAGTCTTGGAGCATTCCGAGCGGGTCTTGGAGTTGACTCGTCTTGACTCGGAGTAGAATCGCAGCGTCGCGGCTGGATGCATCTGTTGTTGAACGCATCAAAGTGATGAAGAAAACGGCGGTGATGAGAAGGAAAACTAGATTATTATGATAATTCATTGGGCTTAGATTTGATCCACCCCACAATCATTACCAAGTGTTAAGGCTGTTTGAATTTTGTTTCACTTCAAAATATAGATACTCCTTATCTATGCTTGTGAATTAAATGGATATTTTGCGCCTTTTCCAATTTCCCTTTTTTTTTCTTTTTTTTTATTCGTTTAGAAGGCTAATAGTAAGTCAAGCTATGACTTTCGTTGAATCTACTAAGAGGGTGGTTGTGTTTATTTTAAATAGTTTATAAGTTTTAATAGATTATAAAGTATTTTACGACAAAATAAATTAACTTTGAAGTTACATGATGGAAATAATAAATTATAATTAAATAATTTTTATAAATGAAAGAATTAATTGAAGTATATGAATATTTTTTAGAAACTTATAAATTATTGAGATTTATTTCTATAATTTATAAATTATTTATATTTTTTTATCAGATATTTTAAAAATATATATAATATACTTTTAAAGAGTTTATCAGCTAAGCCAATCACCTTTTAAGATTGACTCTATGAAATTATCGGCAAATTGCAAGTAATCTAAGAGTGTCCTATTTAAGTATTTATTTGATAAGTAAAATCAACAATTCATAAATAAAAAGTCACTCGACAAGTGCGCTACGTATGTCAATTCAACAGCTACACTAAAATCCAAATAAAAAAATTGGCAACATTTATGAAGTGTCGTTGAAATCCAAAGAAATCCAAACTACAATTTATTAAGATGGTACTACTACAAGGGAGGAAAGTCTTTTTTTCTTCTCTTTTTGGGATGAGATCCAGTGTCCCACAATTTTATGTGTGCTACTGTGTCCCATTCTTATATTTATTATTTTAAAAATATTTTTTATAAAAATAAAATTTATTATGATACTATGAATTATATTTAATTTTTTTAAAAAAAATTAAATTTTAAAAAGTATATACCATGACTTTGAATTTATCAACCTATTATTAACTAATAAAAGTGAAATTAAATGATAAAAAATAATTATATACCCTAGATTGATGGAATAAACCCTAGTTAATAATCACAAAATTAAACTAAAGCATATAAAGTTGAAATTGAAGAAAAAATATATAAGAAAATAAATAAAATTGAAAGTGGGACACAAAGTGAGACATAAAGTGTGGTACACTGAAACTCATTCCTCTCTTTTTACCTTATCTTTTCGTCTGCTTTTTACGGGAAGAAACCGATAATATTCGTGAACATGTTCTCAGTGAACTATATTCTTACTTATCTAAACCAACTGCTTAATTAAAGATAGAACTTAGAGAATTTAATTTTCCAGCCACTATTAATAGGTCATCTAAAATCGACAACAAATCATTCTTTGTCTAATAAGTTCGAACATAATTAGTGCTCAAATGTTAATCTGCTTTTTGATTTTATCAAAATATTTTAATGTTATTGAATAGATTATATGAAGTAGTAAATTAAAAACTTTTTTTTTGGAAAGTGTTCGATTGACCAAGATCTATCCGTCCCATTAGTAGTGTCTCATTTCTTTTGGGCACGGAGATTAAGAAATATGTAGAAAGTAGATAAAGTATATTGGTGAAAATTATTTAAATATTAGGTATAGAGAAAGAGAATATTGTCATAAAGAAAATGAGACACTATTAATAGAACAATCTAAAAAGAAAAGTAGGACACTACTAATGGGACGGAGGGAGGAACATAATAATTCAAATCTTATCATATTTATAAATTTTGAATTAAAAAGAAAAGAAAAGGGGTGCGTCATAAAAAAGCAATATGTATGCATGGAAATAATAAGTGGAGGGAGAGATGAGTCAAAGCAAGAGATTGCGACTTGAGCTGTTCACATGGGGTGTAATTGTAAAGGAGTCAAGAATGGCATTTTTGTGGAAGTGGAATTTGGGTGTGCCACTGCCAATCATTTAGTTCTATACTCTTCGATAAAAGAATTTCTACGAGTCGTGGATTCTTTCATTAAGGTATAATAACATTCACTTGGAGAATATTTTCTCATGGAATATGTAGGAATGACAATATGGCGGGTTCAATTGCTTTCAAAATTTTATTCTCAAATCCGCCTTCATACCCATTTGAATTGGGTCGGGTTCGAAGCAGGAGATTACCCAACAGAAAAAGGGTATTAGTCGCGTACTCATTAATTAATTTATTTATTTTACAAAATTTTCTTATACAATAAGCATTGTATACATTCTATCATTCATATAAAAAATCAAAATAAATAATGGTTCCTTCCGTCCCAATAATTTTGTCCTACTTTTCTTTTTGGTTCGTGCCAATAATTTTGTCTCATTTCCTCTTTAGGTAAATTTTAAGGACTAATTAATTTCTAATTAAACATGATTCTAATTAATCCCCCCTCTAAATCCACCTACTCGGCTCTCTCTCTCTGCCACCTCCCCCATTTCCCCCTCTGTAAATCCGCTCCACCCTTTTTTCTCTGTAACTCCACTGACGCCGCCGCCCCCTTCCCTCTGTTCTGTCGGCGCCGCCTCCGCCCTTTCCCCTTTGTAAATCCGTTGCCCTCTTTTCCCTCTGTAACTCCACCGGTGCCGCCGCTCCCTTCCCCTCTGTTCCGCTGGCGCCGCCTCCCCCATTCCCCCTCTGCAAATCTGCTGCCATATTCCCCCTCTGTAACTCCACAGGCGCAGCCGCTCCCTTCCCCTTTGTTCCGCCGGCATCGCATCCCCCTTCCCCCTCTATAAATTTGTTGATCTGCACAGATCTAAGCCCTAAACTCCTCCTTCTCTTGCTTCCCTCTCTTCTCCACCCTCCATACTCGCATCGCCCTCCCACCTCCCCCGCCCTCTCACCTCTACCCTCTCGCCTCTCGCTGCCTCCGCCTGTCGGCCGTTTCCCCTCTCCTCTATTTTGTTTCTCCTCCCCCCCAGAAATTAGGCTTCGCCTAATACATCTAAGGATGAAGATCTGAGCCCCTTCCGTCGACGCCTTCTCCTGGAGGATGAAAAATTTGTTGAATAGGATAAAGATTTTGTTGAAATTTGCAGAAATTAATTGGTGCTTTTTTTTGTTCCGGTGGCAGCAACAAATTGAAGAGGAGACTGCTAACCATTCTTAAACTTAATTAACATATGTGGGCCATACAACTTTTTTCCTAATACAATTCTCCTTAATACCCGTGCTGAAAAGAAACGGGATATGATTAACGGGACGAAAGAAGTATTATTTAAGTTCACAAACAAATTATAAATTTTATAATTAAAACTCAAATATATCTTTGCAATTAAAACTCATATTAAAACATAGTATGGGGGTGAAATTTCGGGGGCGGGTATCTATGCCCCCGACCCAAACCTGACACGGGTATAATTTTTGAATCCGCCTCCAAACCTGCCCCCAAAATTTCACCTCCATACCCGACCCATTAGGGGCAGGTACTCGCGGGTTATTTTGCCATCCATAGGAATATGAATGCTTGAATAGTGGAGTACACAATACTATATTTTAAAATTAAATTTATTTATTTCAATTGTGGCATTGTGGCCATGGATTATGTATACACATACATAGGGGTGGACTAAAATTCATACGTGTTCTACACATAATTCATATATATATATATATATATATATATATATATATATATATATATATATATATATATATAAGGAAGGGCTACCGTGAGAGCACCTCTTACAATAAGAAATAAGAACTAGGAAAAATATATGAATTTTATGTAGAATACGTATGAATTCGCTGTATAAAGGTATGAATTGCGAAAAATAAATTTTTGCTACCTTTGGAATTCGAATTCAGGACCATGAATTCATCCAACAAGATGATGAATCAACCGTAGATCTTGATGATCTACGGGTTGAAAATGATTCTTATTTTACATATGAAGAAGTGTACTTATTTTAGTCTTCCACTATACATACACACACACACACATAGGGGTGGACTAAAACATAAAATACGTACGTCATATATATATACTGATAAACAAGGCAGTATATATTGATGAATAACAAAATTTAAACAATTGGTAATGAATAAGACATATATACTGATGAACAAGGCGGTATATACCGATGAACAATGTAGTATATACTGATGAATAACGAAATTTAAAATATTTTGCTCCCTCCAGGATTCAAACCCTGAGAAAAAAATTCGCCCTCTAGGTACAATATCAGTCATAGGATCGATAAAATAAACGTACGAGATTGCGTCTAAGATCTCACTAAAAATAGGGGGTCTCTTTGGAGCGCTCCCCTATATATATATAGGGTTAGGTTCTATGAAAAAATTAATTTTTTTATGAAAGTTAGGCACGTTGAACATGTCAATAGTTTTTTATGAACATAGCAATAATTTTATTGAACGTTTGGGGACACTTGGGGATTGAATCATGGAGTGCGAAATTTTAAACAAATACATCTTTTCAATAAATACGTCCGTTCATAAAAAATTAATGACATTCATCACAATTATTGATATGTTCATCAAAATCTGGACACGAGATTTATTCTTAATTCTGGACCGTTTGATGGATCATGATCAATGGATGTGATTGCTTCTCATTTTTTTAAATATTTGTCTTTCTCAATAGAACTTTTCCATATATATATATATATATATATACTCCCTCCGTCCCATTAATGATTACACGTATTCCATTTTAGGTTGGCCCAACCTAAATGACACGATCTATTTTGGAAAAAAAAATAAGGGGTGGATTAAGTATAATTAATTGACTAATTAAAACTTAATAACCCTAATGAAGAGCCCCAAATCCGCAGAGCCCCAAATCCCCAAATTTGAAAATCACGGAACCCTTCTCCATTTTCCAAGCTTTCGCCGCCGTCCACCTCTCTTCTCCACTCCCTCCACGGAACGACAGCAGCGACTTGCCGTCGCCGCCCCTACGCCACTACTCTAGCCCCCGACTCCAGTTCGCCCCTCTCGCTTCCGCCGAAGAGCAGCAAACTTCTATCGTCAGCCCGCCTCCTTTCCTTTCTCTCGGTCAAACGCCGACATAGCCACCTCTACTTATTGAAGGTTGAACGGGCGACTCTCTCTCTAAGCTCTTGCCTTGGCCGGACACTCAACATTATTTTTGCCAAAATGTGACACTCAGCAACAGATCTCCCCAGTTCTATTTTGCTTTTCTTTTGTTTTTGTTTTATTTTTGTGTTGAAACTTGAAACCACTTCAGTCACTCTTCAGATTATAAAGTTAATTTTTGTTTCTGTATTATTTTTATGTTCTCTGTCCTGGTGATTTGATTTCTGGTTTTCTGGTTCATGTCTTCAAAATTGATTTTGCTGGTGAATTGGTTTTGGGATGTCTTCAAAATCGATTTTGCTGGTGAATTGATTTTACATAAATAGATTTTATTTTCCGAACGAGAGTCGGAGAGAGAGATGGAGAGAGGGAGAGAGGGAAGAGGGAAGGGAGAGAGAGGACAGTGAGAACGAAGAGGGGCTGACGAGAAAGAGGCCAAGAAAGAGGGAGTGTGTGTGAGTGTGTGACTGAAAATAACACTAAACATCTAATTCTCTTAATTCTACTCTTCTTAATCTCTGTGCCGAATAGTAACGTCCTATAAATAATGGGACGGAGGGAGTATACATATATAGGGTGTGGCTCCAGAGAGAACTACATTATTTATGAGAACGTGAGAACCATCAAATCGAAATGCATTCATTGTAAAAATTAATGCATTCGCTGTTAAAATTAATTCACTCAAAAAAATTTTAAAAAAAATGCTCCCTTCAGGATTCGAACCCAGGATCTGCATTCATCCAACAAGATTATGCATCCATCGTAGATCTTGATGATCAAATGACTGAAAATGGTTCTTCGTTCTTTTTTATCTAGTGGTTCTTTCTTGAACCTCTCCATATATATATATGTATATATATATATATATAGGGTGTGGTTCTAGAGAGAACTACATTATTTGTGAGAACGGGAGAACCATCAAATCTAATGCATCCACTGTAAAAATTAATGCATTCGCTGTTAAAATTAATGCACTAAAAAAATAAAATAAAAAATGCTCCCTTCAGGATTCGAACCCAGGATCTGCATTCATCCAACAAGATGATGCATCCACCGTAGATCTTGATGATCGAATGGCTGAAAATGGTTCTCCGGTCTTCTTTTATTTATGGTTCTTTCTTGAACCTCTCCCTATATATATATATAGGGTCGCGTTCAATGAAGACCACTAAATATTCAAATAACAGAGACCAAATTTCAGTCGTTGATCTTATCTAATCTAACGGTCAATATTTATTCACGCCATGTTCAACGAATTTTTTTGTTGAACATATACAAGGTCGAATCCCACAACCCCCAAAAAATCAGCATTTAATCACTCCATGTTCAACGGATTTGATGAACGTTCATCAAATCCGTTGAACATATCAGTAATTCCGTTGAATATTCATCAAATCCGTTGAACATGGAGTGAATAAATGCTTATTTTTGGAGGGTTGTGGGATTCGACCCTGTATATGTTCAACAAAAAAAATCTGTTCAACATAGCGTGAATAAATACTAATTTTTTAGGGGTTGTGGGATTCGACCCTGTATAGTTCACTAGAAAAATCTGTTGAAGATGGCGTGAATAAAATGTTGACCGTTAGATTAGATAAGATCAACGACTGAGATTTGGTCTCTGTTATTTGAATATTCAATGGTTTAGTGTTCTTTGAATATATTTTATGAGAATTACATCTTTTTGTGAGAATGGGGAACCAATCACAGCCCTTTATTTGGACATGAACAACGATTGTTCAACATTAAGTCATGAACATCGCTGTTCATGCGTCACATGAACAACGGTGTTCATGACTTACTATCATGAACATCGTTGTTCATGTGCTTATGTTCATGTATTTTATGTATTTGTTCATGGTTCTCCATATGAACAATCGTTGTTCATGCGTTTTTGTTCATGTATTTTATGTATTTGTTCATTGGTTCGCACATGAACATCGTTGTTCATCAGTTCACACATGATCCTCTCCCTCCTATATATATATATATATATATATATATATAGGGGCGCGCTCCAGTGAGACCCCCTATTTTTCGTGTAACATGAGGACAATGAATAAGACATATAATACTAATGAACAAGGCGTATATTAACGAACAATATGTATATACTGATGAAAAACAAAATTTAAAAAATTTATGATGAATAAGGCATATATACTGATGAACAATGCGATATATACTGATGAATAACAAAATTTAAAATATTCTGTTCCCTACAGGATTCGAACCCTGCGAAAAAAAATCACCCTTCAGATACAATATCAGTCATATGATTGATAAAATAAACGCACCAGATCGTGTCCCAGATCTCATTAAAATTAGGGGGTCTCATTGGAGCGGCATATATATATATATATATATATATATATATATATATATATATATAGGGGCGCGCTCCAGTGAGACCCCCTATTTTTCGTGTAACATGAGTACAATGAATAAAACATATAATACTAATGAATAAAACATATATCTAATGAACAGGATGTATATACTGATGAAAAATAAAATTAAAAAATTCGTAATGAATAAGACATATAAACCGATGAACATGGCCGTATATACAGATGAACAATGCAGTATATACTGATGAATAACAAAATTTAAAATATTCTGCTCCCTCCAGGATTCGAACCCTGCGAAAAAAATCACCCTCCAAATACAATATCAAAAATCACCAGATCGTGCCCTAGATCTCACTAAAATTAGGGGGTCTCATTGAAGCGGCCCCCTATATATATATATATATATATATATATATATATATATATATAGGGAGAGTTTCAAATAAGAACCACTAATAAAATAAGAACGGAGAACCATTTTAAGCCATTCGATCATCAAGATCTACGGTGGATGCATCATCTTGGTGGATGGATGCAGGTGCTGGGTTCGAATCCTGAAGGGAGCAAAAAAATTATTTTTTTCGGATGCATTAAATTTAATAGCGGATGCATTAATTTGTATAGCAAATGCAGTAATTTTATTGGTTCTTATGTTCTCACGATAATTGTGGTTCTCACTATAACCGCACCCTATATATATATATATATATATATATATATATATATATATATATATGGGAGAGTTCCAATGAGATTCCCTATATGTGGTGAGATTTTAGATTGATTTGTTGGATTTAATTTCATGTATCCTATGACTGATATTTACCTAGAGGACAAATTTTTTTACCAGGGTTCGAATATTGAATGGAGCGAAAATTTTACCAATTTTTTTAATATCGTTATTCATCAGTATATACTTCCTTATTCAACACTATATAGTGCATTATTCATTGTACTCACTATCTCACGAAAAATAGCAATTTCACTAGAGTGCACTCATATATATATATATATATATATATATATATATATATATATATATATATAGGGAGAGGTTCAAAAAAGAACCATAAATAAAAGAAGACCGGAGAACCATTTTCAGCCATTCGATCATCAAGATCTACGGTGGATGCATCATCTTGTTGGATGAATGCAGATCCTGGGTTCGAATCCTGAAGGGAGCATTTTTTTTTAATTTTTTTAGTGCATTAATTTTAACAGCGAATGCATTAATTTTTAGAGTGGATGCATTAGATTTGATGGTTCTCCCGTTCTCACAAATAATGTAGTTCTCTCTAGAACCACACCCTATATATATATATATATATATATATATATATATATATATATATATGTGTGTGTGTGTGTGTGTGTGTGTGTGTGTGTGTGTGGAGAGGTTCAAATGAAAACTTTTAAATAAGATGAGAATGAAGAATTATTTTTAACCCTTCAATTATAAAGATATACGATGGATGAATCTGGAGAGAGCGAATTTTTTTCCATTTTTACCAAATGCAATTAATTTCACGACGAATAACTTTGCACCTCAGTGCAATGTCTCATTTTAAATTGTGGTTTCTACAATAACAAACCCATGTATATAGATTAATTGATCTCATTTAAGAATCTGGAAAACAATGTTGTAGTTACCCATTTGTAAATTAAGAAATTATAACAGTCCGCCTCTCTTCACCCTTTATACAACCTCGCCGCCCCTGTATTGTTAATTAGAAATTATAACAGTCTGTCTCTCTTCACCCTTTGTACACCCTCACCGACCCAGTCAAGTCCGGCGAATTGAAGCCGTCGTGCTTAGCAAATAACAGTAACTTAAATCGATTAAAAGAGACCCAATAACTCAAATTCTTCAAGTAAAATCTCAAATCCTCATGCGCCAACAGCTTAATTCATTCTAATATCCAGAAAATTGAAGGAAAATAAATAAATTACAAAAGACAAAAAAACAGACAAAAAAAAAAGGCCCAAAAAATTTCTGGCGAAGGTGGAGGCGCGAGCGCAGCGCGAGAGTGAAGGCGAAAACCCTTTGGCAAGGGTGGACGCGGCTCAAAGGTGAAGGCGCGAGGGCGAAGGCGGACGAGAACAGTGAGGCGGGTGAAGGCACGAGGGCAGTGAAATCGAGCGAGGGTGGAGGCGTGAGGGCGGAGGCAGTGCCAGAGGGTAGGCGGCCAAAATAGTAGAGGAGAGAAGGGAGGCGTGCGTGCTTCACTTTTTGTTAGAGTAGATTTGTAGATATTTATAGGTAGATTAATAAATTTTAATGAAAACTCTTATTATATCCCAATTTAGAAACAAGTCATGAATATTAGGATAGGCTAAAAAAAATAGGCCATGAATATTGGGATCAGGGGTGGACCAAAATACCGAAAAATTGGTATATCACATTTATCGTATCAAAAAATTATAAAAAATACTGAATTTTTGGTATACCGTAAATTTCGGTACGACATTGTACCGTACCGTAAAATTTTGGTACGATAACGGTATCAATTTTTCTCATACCGCGGTATACCGTTATATACCGATACCGCGGTATATATCGATTATTTCAGTATATGTCGAACCAGCATACCATATTGATTGAAATAAATTATATATCAATATATATAATTAGTGATAAATTATATGTATAAAAAATCATAATTATTGAAGAATTAATGACAACTTACAAATATATATTGTGAAGGATGAATCCAACAATCACGAAAGCGACGTCGGCGACGTCTGGATCGATGGGCACTAGCAACCTGAAACCACTAGCAACGTTAGAGCCCTCCGAAGAGCACCGGTGGGGGTGTCGATGGAAGGGTCTCCGACGCTCAAGTCAGTAAACAATTGTAATAAAAATCGTATTGAAAGCAATTGAAAGTAAATGAAATAGTGAATCGGGTCGATTTAGTAGATGGAGTTGAAGGCGATTGAGCAATGAGCGAGGGCCGTTGGGTCGTCCCGGTTGATCTGATCACCGGAAAACCTAAGGCTGGGAGCGTGGAGGCAGAATAATGCTAGAGAATGTGTCAGAATGGGAATGATCGTAAGTATCAGTCTGAGTGTTAATGACGGCGTCCTCTTCATTGTGTTAATGAAGTAGTATATATAGGTATGGGCCTCACGGCTAGGGTTTTGCTGGCACGTCCCCTTAAACCCTGGTCGTTCCGATATTTGGGGGATCGTATCCCTGACCTCGTTCATTTCTTTCTCTCCAAGTCGCTGCCCTTCTAGGGTTTGTTGGAATGTTCTTTGAAACCCTAGCGGCTCCGAATTTTTAGGAAATGATCTTCCGCGACTTTCATTTGACCTAGTCACCCACGTTTGACTAGGTTTTCGTAAGCGTATAATTCTGTTTGTTTGCTTTCGTGTTGAGATGTTTACTATGGTGCCGCTGCCAGAGTAGATGGGTCGCTCCTCTACCAGAGCAGAGGAATCGCTGATTCCTCTGGCGAGGCGCCAGAGGAATCGCGGCGAGCAGGGAGGTCGCCCCGAGCAGAGGAATCGCGGCGAGCAGGGAAGTCGCCCCGAGCAGAGAATTCGCTGATCCCTCTGGCGAGGGTTTCGCTGACTCCTCTGACGAGGACTTCGTTGATTCCTCTGGCGAGGGTTTCGCTGACTCCTCTGGCGAGAGCTTCGCTGATTCCTCTGGCGAGGTGCCAGAGGAATCGCGGCGAGCAGGGAAGTCGCCCCGAGCAGAGAATTCGCTGATCCCTCTGGCGAGGGTTTCGCTGACTCCTCTGGCGAGGACTTCGCTGATTCCTCTGGCGAGGTGCCAGAGGAATCGCGGCGAGCAGGGAAGTCGCCCCGAGCAGAGAATTCGCCGATCCCTCTGGCGAGGGTTTCGCTGACTCCTCTGACGAGGACTTCGTTGATTCCTCTGGCGAGGGTTTCGCTGACTCCTCTGGCGAGGGCTTCGCTGATTCCTCTGGCGAGGTGCCAGAGGAATCGCGGCGAGCAGGGAGGTCGCCCCGAGCAGAGAATTCGCTGATCCCTTCTGGCGAGGGTTCCGCTGACTTCTGGCCAGTCGGATTTTATCCACTACATATATTCATTAATAATTTTGATAATTTAGACATGAAACGAGATATCAATAAGTTTGGTATACCGTTAAATATGGTATACCGAATTTTGATACGGTATACCACACTATTGGCACGATATCGGCATGAAAATTTCATGTCGAATTTTTCAGTATACCGATCTTCGATATACCGAAGAGTTTGGTATGGCAACGGTATGAAAAATCTCATACCGCAATTTTTTTTTTTTGATCAGTAAAGTAAAACTTTTATTGAAAGAAAAGGGATCAAGGCATCAGGAATGCCAATCAAAACAATAAAACAAGTTTGAAGTCTTTGGAGCACCAAGAAGTAAAAGGAATTCCTAACTCCACTATTTTGTAGGCCTCGTTCCAACTCCAAAGTCTCCCCTTAATCTGTAATACAAGTCTATCAATATCCCAAGCCTTGTCCTGAAAACGACTACCATTCCTGCTTTCCCAGAGCAACCACACTGTTCCAACCCACAAAGCTTTAAGCAGTCTTCTTTCTCTCTTCTTTTTTCCAGCCGCAATGAAAGAAATGAAGTGTTGAAAGATACCTCTCGGATTTGCCGTTTTGATGTCGAGCCATTGAAAGATCTGGTCCCACACCGCCGCTGCTTTCGGACAATGGAGGAACAGGTGTTCCGTCGTTTCCTCACTAGAAACACATGCATTGCACCATCTCTCCTCCACGCTGATCTGGACATTTCTTCTACTCAAATTATCACATGTTGCCAATCTGTTTCTAAGACATCTCCATGCCGTCACCTTGGCTTTATTTGGTGTTGGGGCCTTCCAAACCTTTGCCATCTCCAAAGGTAAAACTTGTTGCTCCATTCTTGTTTTTGCCACAATTTCATATGCCGACTTGATTGTGAAGCATCCATCTGGTGTCGCCTTCCAGTTCCATCCGTCTGTTACACCTACACAAGGAACAAAATCAGCAATCACCAACCGGAGATCCTCCTCAAGCCCTTTCTCCCTCTCCCTTAACTCCCTCCTCCACTCCAACCTCCATACCCACGACCCTCCCTCCCAAAACCCGCTTTCACCAACCAGCCTTTTCTTGTTTAGGCTCAAATTATACAATCTCTGAAACACAAACTTAAGGGGTTTGTCTACCACCCACACATCCTCCCAGAAGCTGATCTCAAGCCCATCCCCAATTCTTCGCCTCAAATTATTGATGAACCACCGATCTCTCCTTCCTCCTCCCTTATCTACAATTTTTTGCCACCACCCTTTCTGTCCACCTCTTCCCGCCACCGAACATTCTCCCCCTTCCCCCCACACTAGCTCCCCATAAAGCGATTTGATCACCCTTACCCACAGAGCTTTCCCCTCCCCCAAAAACCTCCAGAGCCACTTACTTAACAGCACCTGATTAAACCAATCAATATTCCGAAACCCCAGACCTCCTGAATCCTTGTTGAGGCACAAGGCATTCCACTTAAACCAGGTGATACCGCACGTCTGTGTACCTCCTCCCCACAAAAATTTTGAGAACAGTGAATTAAGTTCCTTAATCACCGCTTTAGGTATGAAAGCGAGGGATAATTGATAAACTGGGATGGATTGCAACACCGACTTGACTAGAGTAATTCGTCCTGCCAGCGAAAGATGTCTCTTCTTCCAGCTTGCCACTTTGTTTGAAACTTTTTCAACCAAAAACTTCCAATCTCCAACACCATTGCTGCGCCCCCCCCCCACTTTAGTACCCAAGTAGTTGCACGGAAAGGATCCGATCTTGCACATGAGGAGCGATGCCCATCTCCTCTCAACTGCGTCATCCACTCCCACTGTCAGAAGACAACTTTTGTCAAAATTTACCGCTAAACCCGAGACAAACTGGAAGAGAATCAGGAGTTTCTTCACGCTCTCCATATTTCTGTCATCTGCCTCCAACAAGAAGATAGTATCGTCCGCGTACTGCAGATGTGAAATGGGCACTTTATCCTTGCCAATCTTCGCCAGAATCAGGAGCTGCCTCTCCGCTGCTCTTTCAATGAACTCGTTGAGGCCTTCTGCCACGATAAGGAAAAGGAAAGGTGACAACGGGTCACCCTGTCTCAAACCTCTCTCCATTTTGAAGTCTCCCGTCGATGACCCGTTCACCAATACACTTGCCGTTCCAGATTCCAGACTCCCTTTAATCCACTTCCTCCAAAGTCCGTCAAAGTTAAGTCGACTGAGAAGCATATCCAAGAAATCCCATTGCACAGAGTCGTATGCTTTTGCGAAGTCAATCTTGAAGAAAATACGGCCCACTCTCTTCTTTTTTGCCTCAAAAATAGCTTCATTCAGGATAACCACCCCATCTAGGATGAAGCGACCCTTGACAAACGCACTTTGATTATCAGAAATGATCGACCCCATAACCCTCTTCAATCTGTCAGCCAGGATTTTAGCCACAATTTTATACAAGCTGGTGATAAGAGAAATTGGGCGAAAATCATCGATCGACCCAGCCCCTTCTTTCTTCGGAATCAAAACAATAAAAGAGGCGTTACCACCTTTCGGTATGTTCCCATTTTCGTGAAATTCCTTCAAAACCTGGAGTAAGTCCTCTTTAACCACGTGCCACGCCGCTCTCCAGAATGTGAAGTTAAATCCATCGGGTCCCGGACTCTTGTCTCCACAACAGCTCCACACTGCTTCTTTAATCTCGTCCAGATGAAAATCCCTGATCAGCCAATGCCTCTCTTCATTTGAAATTCTCCTCGTCATGAAGTCCAAGGGGAAATCAGGCATCTGTCGTTCTTTCCTTTTGAAAAAAGCTTCAAAATGATTTCTCACTCTTGCTTTAACCTCTTCCGGTTTAGATATCCACGAGTTTTCAAAGAGCATTCCGTCAATCTCGTTTTTAATCCGTCTCCCACGAATTGCCCTATGGAAAAAACCCGAATTTGTGTCTCCTTCTTTGAGCCATTTGAGTTTGGCTTTCTGTTGCAGCATCATCTGCTTATTCTTGAGTTGAAGGGAGAGCAGGGCTTGAATCTCATTTCTCCTATTCACCTCTGATTCTTCAAGACCTCTCTGCTCGTCCACCTTATCCTTCTCTTGAAGTTCCTTCTGAAGTTCTTGGATTTTGTAGTCAATGTCACCGAAAGAAGTCCGATTCCACACCTTCAAGGCCTCTTTGACTTTCTTCAATTTCTCCTTAACCACAAAAAAACTCCATCCCCCCACATTAGTCACCGTCCACACCTGCTTGACCATCTCCTCGAACTCCGAATGATTCACCCATGCATTGAGGAATCGAAAAGGTCTTGGTCCCCAATCTTCCGATCTTGTAGTGAGAATAATCGGACAATGATCCGAAATTGAACGTTGAAGTCCTCGTGCCGATGTCCCTTCCCAAGCAGCCAGCCAATTCTCATTAACGAGGAAGCGATCAATCTTACTCTTGCACTTTCCATTTGGTTTGTACCAGGTAAATTTCCGACCTTGAGTTTTAATTTCCTCCAGATCGTTCCCCCGGATAAATTCTTCAAAACTTCTTGCATCAGCCACTCCAAACGCCTCCCCACTGCCCACACGTTCATCCCTCCTCCTAACTGAGTTAAAGTCTCCCAAGATACAGACACTCCTATCCGTATTTTGTTCCACAATTGAGCTTAAGGCATCCCACAAGATCCGCTTTTCCCCTGAGCTGACTGGTGCGTACACATTGATGATGCAACATAAGATATCACCCTCCTTGTACCTACCATTCACCACCACCGCCCCCGGTAAATCCCACGTACTAGAGGCTTCGAACACCTCCCTATTCCACAAGCAAACAATTCCTCCAGCCCTTCCCTCCGAATTCCTAATCGCTATGTCTGTATAATTAGACCCCCACCAAGATTTACAGAACAAGTCCCTAAACACCTCCATCTTTGTCTCCTGTAAGCAACAAAAATCGATCTTCTGCCCTTTCACCAAATCAGTAACATCTCTCTGCTTCGCAACACTCCCCAAGCCCCGAATGTTATAAGATAACAAATTCATTAAACATTCCTCAAAATACTCCCAGCATTTTCGCAAGAAAGAAAATTACCTTGCACCTCAATCTGTCGAGCAACATCTTCGTCTGGAATTCGACTTGACAGCCCGATCTTCTTTCCAAAATCCCAGATCTGTTGACCTGAACTTTGCTCCCCAATTGTCGTCTCCTGCCCTTCTTCGTTCTCCCCCTCTCTTTCCTGCTCTGCCACTTCCTCCCCCCTTCCATCAATTGGCTCTAAATCTGAAATGAAGTGTTCCCATTTCTCTTTCTCCCTGTTTCTATTCTTTTTCTTTTCTCTCCCTTTTTTTCCTTTTGAATTTCGATCCCCACACCTTTTACTTTGGTTTGAACAACTTCCTTCCTCGTAGCTGAAAATCGGCGGCTCATTCCTTTCGATCCTTTGCCCTTCCTCTTTCGACGCCATGTCATCTGCAACATTTTTGGCACCTTGATTTTCCATGTACACAACTGAATCGGCTTCTTCCCTTTCCAGAATAGCGCTTCTCTTCTCTCCTTGCGCTTGGGTCGACATTAAGGTATGACCTCCCTCACAAACGCTTCTTCCTGGCCCATCAAGAGAAACACTAGTAAAGCCACCAGTTGGGCTTTTTTGTTGTACCTTCTGAGAGTCGGCCCAGTTTTGTTCCTCAAAAATCTGGTTTGGACTTTGAAAAGCGTGGCAGTCCATCTGCCCATCCTTAACGAGTGGCTGACTCTCACCTTCGGCCCCAACCAAATTTAAAAGCATTTTCGATCCTCCTACCAACGTCCCCTCATAATTGGTTTCCTCGACAAACGTGTCTGCCTGGATCGAATGAGACGAAACGTTGATTTCTTGGAGAACCGAAACATCATCATCCCTTTCACCGCTCTCGTTCTGATCTCCGATGGTTGCAGCTGCCGGATCCATGGACTCCTCCCCGCTCGTCCATCCTGCATCCGATCCCGAATCCTCGAACTCCGTCTCTCCGAGCATGGAAGAGAAAGGATTCTCGTGAATTTCCTCAATGCGAAACGTGAACCTTGCTCCATTAATACAACACTCCGTCACTTGATCAATGGATCTAAGGCCCGTGGAGATTTGAATCAAAGCAACATCCAGTTTTTCTTTTTCTTTCGTCTTCTCATGCATCTTCAATACCCGACCGAACTTTGCAGTTGCCAACTCAAAGAAACGATGATTCCATGCATGTAGTGGGATCCCGACCCACCTCGTCCACACCACTCGTTGTTGAAACACATCCACAACGTTCCATTTCCTCTTCCATTGAAACCATAACTCACTCCATTCATCCATCTCCGTTAAAACTTTTTCTGTTGGCGCGTCACAGACACTACGTATCAACACCAAATTTCTTCCCATCGTCGTCACCTTCAGTTTCCCAGCAATTTCGCTATTGATTTCTTCATTAATCTCTTCCCACAAGAACTCATCTTTGATGAAACCCGTGAAGGCTCCATCTAGCCATCGTGTTTCCTCATCCGAAGTTTTGAACTGAAGCAAATCCGAAGGTCCTGACTCCCCTTCTTTGGATCCAGTGAGCACCTCCTTAAAAGAAACCCCCATCATCCTTTTTGCGGCATGCACGACCTTTGTTTTTTCCGTCTTTCTACCTGCGCCAGCTTTGAATCCCTTCCCTTTACTTCCTTGGATCTTCACTTCTCTCTCGAATCTCGGTTTGAACACCCTAATTTTATAGCTCCCAATCCACAACTTATTAAGTTGTTCCAGCAAACCGTCCCTATCTTCAACGTCTTCGAAGCGAACAAAACCGAAAGGCTTCCCCTTTTTTGTCTCTCTTTCTTGGACAAAAGATGTCTGTCGGTTCTCGCACGGAACCGAACTTTCTCCTCAAAAAATCAAAGCTACATTCTTCTGGAATGTTGTTGAAAAAGAATGTAACTTTTTGTGCTTCATTCTCGTCTCTTGCTTTCCAAAGTTTCGAAAACCTTTGAGTCTTTTGGTTCAGCTGCTTCTTCACCATCCCATCGGCTCCGTTCCTCACTTCCCCTCGTCTCCTCACCTCCCTCCAGACCTCCTCTCCCATCTCTTAAAATGGAACTATTCAAAATGCAGCCCGCCGCAGATGATAGCCGCACCTCCGCCGCATCTCCCCGCCGCTAGACTGCCTGAGACCTAATATCCGGCCCCCCCGAACGCGTCCGACTGGAGAACCGTATCCACTGCGACTCCGGAGATGCCCGATCTGGAGATCCGAGGTTCGCTGAAGAGACCTAGAGAAAAAGTGGTGACATGCTGCTCCAAAATGGTCTGCTGAAAGCGAATCGAGCTGATGGGATCGGAATCCCCCTCTGCTACAGTAGATCAGTTTTCGACGGCGGTGAGAACGATCACGACGAGATCTACGACGATGTCGCAGAAGACCTATCTGGAGGCGCGGTCTCGCCGGCCTGTATAGCTGCGGTGGCCCTGGAGTTGTGGTCTCGCCGGACTGGAGAGCAGCTGTTACAGTTCTGGATCGCGTCTCGCTGGTCTTCTTTTGGTTAAAACCGACGAGATCAACGACGATCGCGGAAGGCCTGGCTGGATACGCGGTCTCGCCGGACTAGGGGGCTGCGGTGGATCTGGATGCGTGGTCTCGCCGGAGTGGAGAGCAGCTGTGGCAGTTCTGGATCGCGTCTCGCTGGACTTCTTTTGGTTAAAACCGACGAGATCTACGACGATATCGCGGAAGGCCTGGCTGGAGGCACGGTCTCGCCGGACTGGAGGGCTGCGGTGGACCTTGAAGCGTGGTCTCGCCGGAGTGGAGAGCAGCTGTCCGCGTTCTCTTTTTTTCCGACTATTTCCTGTATTTGCCACTATACTATATTCTTAAATCTGACTACTATCGTACCGATCCACCCCTAATTGGGACGGAAGGGGTAGGAAACTGATTTGGCTTCAAAAGCATTTGAGAAGATTTTTCATAATCGCAAAATTGATCCTGGTTACACATGGAAAAAAGTTAACTACTTTTTCAAATTTTATATGCTCTACATTCGATTGAAGTTGTCCACTACCACCTTAGATAGAGGCTTTTGTGTGCTTGAGCAGCTAGTTTTACCAGATGGTTCTTGAATTGGCTTATTGTTTTAGTGTTATGCTTTTTTATTTAGTTTAGACTCTTTTCACTTGTGAATTCATACTAATCAGTTTAGAATGTTACACACACTGATACACACTGGCATATATAATCGTCAGGCCGACTTCAATTTTTCCAGTTCTCTATCTTCTTCATAAACTTGACATTTTAAGGGTTTAGCCTTAATTAATCTAATAGTTCCTTTAATAGTTGAGTTTGTTATCCTGTACAGAATCTATATAAGAACTTTAATATATTTATGAGTGTCCCAAATAGGATTTTTTTTTTAGGGAGGTCCCAATTAGGATTTTGGGATATAAATCAAAGCACCTTTCATATATCCAATCCAACACAACTATATTGACATGTAATTTAATTTAACATTTTCATTTCGCAATAATTACTGACATATAATATTAAATTCGTAAACCATATTTAACTAGTGTAATAAAATAACAGTGGTATTTTTCTTTAGTTGTAAATAACAGTGCTATTGAAAAAAACGAAGAAAGATAGTAAAAATCTTGCATGAAAAGCATACAAAGTATAAAAAGCAAAGGAATTAAATAAATATTGTTGGTGAAGCTACGAAAGAAAGTTCTAGTGTGAAACTAAATAAAGAGGGTAGAAATATAGAAAGTAGGATATCAGTGTTTGCTAACAAAGTGTTATTATCTCTTCAAAAAAAAAAAAAACAAAAAAAAAACAAAGTGTTATTATTTGACCAAAGAAAGGCATCTTCTCATGAGCTTCAATTTGAACATTTAATTAATACGAATAAATTCATTGCTTTTTCATCGATCAGAAGTTCTTTAATAATTTAAATAGGAAAAAAAGGCTAAAGTAATGATCAGGTAACCTACTAAAATATTAGAATAATACTAATCCATTAATGAAAACCCACATTAGCTAATCAGTATTTCGTTTTTCATTTGTTTTATCTGCACCCACGACTAGAAGGTATTGCATGATGATTAGTATATTTGGTCTTCTCATTTCTTTCATTAGTTTCTCCATTTTCTCTATTCTGCACCCAAGAGACTAGAAGATATTGCATGCTAATTACTAATTAGTATATTCTGGAGCATCTGTTTCAAATCATCAAAAACTTTGTGACATACAGTTTGACGCATTAGGCTTCATAAGTTGATATTCATAATGAATTTATACTCATCCTTTTTCCGTCCATGAAAAATTTATCATAATTTTCTTATCGATCGTCTATAAAAAGTTTGCTGCCACTTTTATTTATAATAATAGGGTTGACAAAACTTCACGTACATTTAAATTAAGCGGAACTTTTATTTGTGAATGTGTAGACATAGTGATATTAGGTTAATGCTCAAGATCCGAGGTCCTGGATTCGAATCGTCCGTCGCGTGGTCTTTAAATTTCTTTATTTACTTATGTCATTTATCAAAAAAATAAAATAAAATGGGACCCTTATTTTACTCACAACTCCATTCACATTTTATTAAAATAATTTGTATCGTCCACATTATGACAATTTTTTTATGAACGAAGGAAGTATATAACAACATATTTATATAATTTTGTTGATATTTAATAGTAATTAGATCTATATAATTTTGTTGATATTTAGTACTCCCTCCGTCCCTCAAACATCTTACTCTCTTTTCATTTTGGTTTGTCCCTAAAACATCTTCCTAACCTATTTTTGGAAATAATTACACTCATTATGTCACTCTTACAATTTTCATTTTTTATGGAACTCATTCTCCACTCATCAAATACACAACTAAATTTTATTAAAATTCATGTCATCCTCCCTTAAGCAGATGTTTGGAGACGGAGGGAGTAGTAATTAGATCTTGATGCGATCTTAATATATATGTTAAACCAACAAACAATACTCTCAAACTCTATCGCTCTATAAATGCATGTCAACATAATTACTTAACAAAGAGTTTCTTGAAAATTTGTTTGTCATTAAAGGGATCATATATATATAGGGATGGATCATAGACAATTCCTTCCCTTTGGTAGTATGTAGTAACCAATCTCATTTATCTATCTCCTTGATCCTAGGGCTAATATTCACCCCCCCCCCCTTTTATCATTTTAACTTAAGAATCTTGGGCTTGTTTGGTTTTCAGTAAATGATTATGTAAGATAATTTGTAATCAGGATATTTAGCGTGGATAATGACAGATTATTAATACTAAATTGGTGTTTGGTATCATGGCTAAATACAGAATCCTGGTTTAAGTTAATCCTAGGGGGAGGTGGTATTATTAATTCTAAGAAATCTGGATTAATAATACTGGGTCGTGGGATTAAACCGGGTCATCCGCATTATTACTAAATAATACCAAACACTAGACTGATCTGTACTAATTCAATTAGCTAATACAGTGTATTAGCCAATATCAAACACGCCCTTATAGTAAAGGTAATATGGTTAGCCGATTTTGTTTCCTTCCTTCACGTGATTTCTTCTTCTTCTTCTTCTTCTCCTCCTGAGTTGCGCGATGCACCGCAACGTGGTGGTAGACGATGGTGGCTGATGCGCAGCGGTGACGGCGACAACCACTGACAAGTTCGCACGTAATGATTTGAAGATATATATTGTGGTTATAATATGGCGGATAATGCAATTTTGATAGAAGATTAAGGGATCGATAGATATGAAGGCTATGGTGGTGGTTTATGGTGGAGTTCACCGGAAATCGGAGAAGAAGGCAGTGGGTTACAGAGGAGTTCACCGGAAACATGAAGAAGGAGGTTGCAAAATTGGTGGAGGAAAATTGGAAAGGATTTTGCTTTCAAAATTGAACCATGCATATTATGTCAATAAACCCTGCATATTATGTTACTGAACCATGCATATCGTATCAATGAATCATGCATATTATGTTACTAAACCATGCATCTCATATCAATGAATCATGCATCTTGTGTAAATGAACTCTGCATCCTATGTTTAAACTGAATCATGCATTCATGTAAAATTAATTATGCATATTGTGTCAACCTGCATCTCGTGTCTATGAACCATGCATCATTTTTCTTGAAATCTGCTATGTTTAAACTGAACCATGCATATATATTGTGTAAATGAACTCTGCATATTTTGTTAATAAAACATGCATCTCATGTAATGAACCCTGCAAGTCGCAACAACAAAATAGAACAATGCATGACTAATTGCAAGAACCATGTATATGACCAAACATAACATTGCATATTGCACAACAAAATAATGCATATTACAAAACAAAACTATGCACGACTAATTGCAAGAAACGTAAAAATGATTAGTTTACCCCTTCGTGTTTTTTTTAAATGGAATCTTTTAATGTCAACACCATGTGTCATTCATCTGTGCAGTCCGCTTTTTTCAGTTAATGGTCCATAGTTGAATCTATATACTATCCAAGGGAAGGGTTCTACCGGAACTCAACTATATATATATAATTGGATAAAGTAATTGATTTGAGCCTAAATTTGTAAAACTTATCAGCAAACTTTAGCCGTACCCCATAAAATTGCAAAGTTTTCGCCCTAAAAGAATTGTACCTTTGTTATGTTCATGGATATTAGTATGCGTTACTTTTATTCCCCCGCCCTCAAATTTCTCTCAAAGCCATGTTTGTATAGAATAATAAAATGGTTATGTTCATGTTATTGTGGGGAAAAAAGTGAGAAGAAAAAAAATATGATTTTATTTTGCACAATATTTTAATATTAGAACTAAGCACTTATAATCCATTTCTACTTGATTTGTTAAAATAAAATAAAAAATATCAAAGCCAGGTTTCGATCCTGGGACCTGTGGGTTATGGGCCCACCACGCTTCCGCTGCGCCACTTTGATTTATAAATTATATTTACTATTTTAAATATTTATATGATAAGAATAATGAAAAGATTATGTTCATGTAGCCTGTAGGTAGTGAAATGGTAAGGAAAAAACAATATGGCTTTCTTTTATAGTACAATATATTTAACTAAGAATTGATTAATTAATTGATTTGGTCACTGATTCTACTACACGTAAATATATATAGAGATTAGAGAGAAATCATGAGATATACGAGAACACCTATATCATAAATAAGAATTAACATTATATATAATGTACGTGTGTTGGTCTAACGGTAGAAGGTTAATGTCCAAGATATGAGAATTTGGATTTGAGTCCTCTATCGCACGATTTTTCAATTTTATTTATTTATTTATGTAATTTATAATAATAAAAAAAGAATTAACATTATCCCTATATTTTTTTCCACAATCACACTATTCGGCATCGATTGGATGCATTTTTTAGGTCAACACATGAACTATGGAAATTGGATAAAGTAATTGATTTGAGCATAAATTTGTAAAATTATCAGCAAAATCTAGCCTTGCCCCGTGAAATTGCAAAGTTTTCGCCCTGAAAAATTATACCTTTGTTATGTTCATGGATATTATGTGTTACTTTTATTTTTAATGGAAATGTTCAATGGAAAAATGTAAATGCTGTTATAAAAGAGAAATAATTTCATCCACTCAATTAACATAATTTAATGGTATATAATCAATCCTAAATTCAGTGTCCGAATTTCGATGAACATGTCAATAATTTTAATGAATTGTTGTATTTGTTGAAAATATGTATTTGTTGAAAATCTAGCACTTTAGGAATTTGAATCTCAAATCAAAATGCTTGTTCAATAAAATTATTTGTATATTCATAAAAATTAATGATATGTTCAATATTCAAGATCATATGACCGGAAATTATCCAAATATCAGCCCTAAAATCACGCCTGCTTAAAGAAATGATAATATTGTAAATTTATCATTTCAGAATCGATTATGAAGATACACATAATTAATACTCCCTCTGTCCCATACAAAATGTCCAGTTTTCCTTTTTGGGTAAATAAGGGATAATAAAGTGTCTAATTAAGTGCTTTATTGTAGGGCCCACTAAATTTTTAACTTTACACAACACTACTTATACTCTAATTAACTTGCTCCTTAATAACCGTGCCAAAAAAAACAGGACATTTCGTTTGGGACGGAGGGAGTATAATTTTTGTTTCCATATCTAATCAAATCTTCAACATTTCATTCATGGCGTATAAAAGAATACTATGTGAGACTAATATAATTCGCAGACACTAATATTTAATTCATATCAGACACTCATTTAATTCTTAATTAATAGAATACCAACATTTAATTCATGCCGTTGCATAAAAAAAATTAAGACCAAATTAAATTAATAAATTCGATTGTTATATTTAAAATTTCAGTCGTTACGCTCGTTCTTTTAGCGATCGATTCGATCGTTACTTTCGGTCGCAGGAGGCGTGTTTTCTTATAGTGTTTGCCTGCATTTTTGTTACTTTTGTCTACGATGATCTTGAAACCTATAGTGTATTAATACTTGGTACAAGGTTGTAGAATCAAATATATTGATTTTAAATATAATAAAATTGATTGTATTTTAATTTTACATTTAACTATATTTTTTATTACAAAATCAAAGTAGTAGTCACGATTATAGCACGGTAATACCATGTTTAAAAATTCAAAATGAAAATTGTATTCAATGTTAAACAATATATTACAGCTAAAAAGTAGCTCTATTCATGTAACCTTAGTCAAAGCTACAAATGCACTACAATTCTAAATGAATTAGCTACTGTTGAGCACTGTAGACTATGACTACAATTTATGTCAATAGTATACGTGCATGTACAAGCGTAGACTGGTTTCAAACTGTAATATATAGGGGGAGTATTTCTCTACACAATTTATCACGCACATATCTTACGATTCAAAACCGTATAGACTACAAATGAAGTTGTAGTAATGTAACTACCACACCAAATTTTAAAATAATACAAACCAAATTTTGATGAAAATTTAATAATTTAAGAGAAATTTTTAAATAATACAAACCAAATGATATCCATAATATTTTTCATCCAATTAGTCCATGATTTGAAACCTAATCAGAAAAATGGAAGATAAGAGCATACACGGTGAGAGTGACCTGATAGCTGATCTGATAGAAGGGGGACTATATTGAGTCAAGAGGCTACAGTGGAGTGACCTGATAGCTGACCTAATCTTTTTAGTTTTGATTTTTGTATTTTTCATTTAAATTTAATTGCACAAATTTAAATAACACAATTTACTTCAAATTTAAATTGCATTAATTTTAAAATCCTAAAAATTACAAAAAAAATTACATAAATCTTAAAAATTTAAAGACATATCCTAAAATATCTGTTCCGGCCCTAGAGGTCTGAAATGTGCCCAAACGTGCTTGATCAAATCACGTTGGAGCTGAGTATGTATCTGTCTATCTCGGAGAAGTGCATCTCTTTGCACGTATTTCTCAAAGCAAACCGGGGTTGCTCGAGCACTCTCCGACGAGTCACTGCTAAACGCCCCGTGTCCTGCGTCGTCATCTCTCCAATGGGCAGCTCTTTCACCTTCGTTCTCCACAATAATGTTGTGGAGAATGATGCAACACATCATGATATCCTTGACATTCTAGATGTACCATCCTCACACCGGACTTCGAATGATTCCTCATCGAGCTTGAAGAACTCCAAAGGCACGTTCGGCATCCTTCCGTACCGATTCTTGCATCTTCTTGAACCTCGCCTCCTTTGGATTGGTCGCCGTCGGTGGACTTTTGATGAAGCAACGCCACTCCGGATATATGTCGTCGCACAAGTAGTAGCCCATCTGGTAGTAGTGCCGGTTGGCCTCAAAGATCACCGGCGCTGCCGTTCCATCCAACACGTCGGAGAACAGAGGCGACTAGTTCAGAAATTTGATGTCGTTGTTCAAACCGGCGACACCGAAGAAGGCATGCCAAATCCACAAATCATGGGATGCAACGGCCTCCAAGATCAAGGTGGGATCCCCTTGATCACCACGTGTATATGTGTCGTGCCACGCCTTTGGACAATTCTTCCACGCCCGGAAAATCCGTGTCGCGCCTCGTGCGTCTGAAGAAGGCGTTGGATGTCCGCCGTCGTAGGACGTCGAAGATACTCAGCTCCATAAGCCCGGATGACAGCCTTGCAGAATCTCTTGAGGCATATACACCCCGTCGTGTCGGTGACCTTGAGATACTCGTTGAAAGTATCCGCACTGACGCATGTGGCTAATTGGCGGATAGCCGTCGTGCATTTCTGCAAAGGCGTGAGAGAGTCCTGACCTCGTGCATCATGGCTCATCTGGAAGTAAGTATCTTCACCTTGAACAGCCTCCACGATGCGCAAGAACAACTCCTTCTGCATCCAAAAACGACGTCGAAAAAATGTAGGCCCGTACGTCGGATTGTCGTTGAAGTAGTCTTGCATAAGACGTAAATAGGCAGCCTCACAATCACGGTAGACGTATTGTCGGTGATGAACAACACGTTCCGGCATCGATTTTTGAGCAAGCAATCGTTTCTGCTCATGGATCTCATCCATGATCGCATCCGCTACACCGTCGGACGAAGACGACGAAGTATCATCAAATCATTCCATTTTTTTAAGAAAAAGAGAGGAAGATTGAAATAGAGAATTATTTGTGTGTGTGAATGAAGAAATGAGTGAGAGGTATTTATAGAAGGGAAAAAAAATAAAAAAATAAAAAAATAAAAAGGGGATAAACGGCTATGAAGTCGTTGGGGAGCAATCAAACAAAATGGGGGAACGGCTATTTGGCCAAAAATTCAATTTTCTTTTAATAGGGACGTGTAAAACACGCGCCCGAATTAAAAGAGATCAGGCCAAGCCTGATCTATCAGGTTACACTCGAGTCCTCCATCGCTGTAGTGGGTGACCCGATCTTGTGGGTGACTCGAGTCCCCCCTATCGGGTCATCCACTGTGGGTTCTCTAACATCAATGGATATATGAAGAAAAAAATTATAATCATGCCTACATATCATCGTCGAAATTGATCATAATTAGGTAGAAAACATTTGCACGTTTAAATACAAAAACGACTGAAGTCATTACCATTCCATTAGTTGTCAGTCAAATGTTAATTGATGATTTTTCACTGGTTTATAGGGTTAGGTTTCACTGCACACTCACTCTCTCCCATCTGATACGTGTATTAGTCTTTTAATCATATTTATTTAAGTGTTAATAGGCAAGTGCCTTATTCCTTAAGTTGTATGAGAAAAATACTCCACTTTATAAACTTAAAAATTTATGCCAAGTTTGAGTGAAGAACTTATTTTACTTTTTAATGGTGATGTGTTTGCATCTCACCAAAAAGTCTTACACATTTATGACAAAAGTTGGTAAATATAAGAAAAACATTGAATGATTGCTCTTCAAAACTAATTTTCGGTCAAGTCACTTTTGAGAAAAGCAAAAGGTGGTTTACTAACACATGATTATTTATTTTTGAATTAAATCAAATTTTCATAGATGAACTAATAACACGGCCGAATCAACAAAATATAAATATTAAAAAATAATATTTTTTTTATTGGCACTTGAAACACAAAAAAAAATGTGGCAGGCCATGAAAACAATCTGGTCGGCCAACCAGTCGGCCATATTTTTTTAAAAAAATAAAAAATTTATTGATTATAAATGACAAATATGATGTGAAATTATAGTCAGTGTAAACTGTTTACGTGAAATGCAATTAATTTCTTTGAAATTGACGTGAAATGAAAAATTTAAAATAGTGATTCTATAATAAATATGAGGAACGACGGGCACACCATCGCAATTCAAAATATTCACACGCTCAAATGGCGTGTAGCTATTTTACGTGAATTCTCACCTCCAAAATATAATGGTAATGTCATTTTATGTTTAAAATATAATGAAATGATATTTAATAGATGATTTATTAAAGTTCGAAGAAGTTTCTTATTTATTTAAATATATTATTTGATGGTCGATGATGTTTATTGTTCATTTATTTTTATTTTTGGAGAAATAGAGCATGTTTTAAGGAATAAATTAGTAAATATTATTCTTATAATTTTGTTAAAGCTATGGTTTAAGGAATAAATTAGCATGTTTTATCTGAGATTAGTAATAGACGTGAATTGTTAGCATGTTTTATCATTAAAACTAGGGCTGTCGATCGGTTCGGGTTCGGTTACCCGTACCCGAATTTTCGGTTACCCGAACCTGAAATTGCCAAATTTCAATAACCATTTCCGAACCGTTTTAGGAGTTCGGTTACCCAATACCCGCTTCGATTAACCAATTGGGTTATTTGGGTATCTGAAATACCCATTTAAAAAATAAAATTCAAACAATTTTTGCTCTATCTACTCTAAAAGAAATTCAGCTTGAATTCTTTCAGCAGATTGTTTACAAGAAATTCAGACAATTGATTACAAGAATTCAAACAACTGTTTACAAGAAATTCTGAGCTCAAAAATTCGAGTAGATTTAGAGCATAAAACAACTTTCGATCAACAATGCTAACTGATTCAGCATAAAACAACTAAAGTTCAACATGAAAATTCAAGTAAAATATTTCATCTGCTGCCCCCAATATAATCGATTAATCCCCAAAATGATACAAAGGAAAGAAAATTTGAAACATGACAAAGCTCATTGCAAAATATTTACAAGAAACAAGCTATGAGTTTACCGTGTGCATTGAGCAACGGGCGGCGGACGAAGTCTGGCGGGAGCGGGGTGGCAGAGTCGTGGCTGGCGCGGGGCGGCGGAGTCGTGGCGAAGTGGCGGAGTCTGGCGAGAAGTGGAGCAGGCAGCACCGGGAACTTGTAGCGGCAGTCTCACAAGAGGGCAGCCGCATCAGGAACTTGCAGCGGCATATGAAGGGCGGCAGTGGATGGCATCGCCGACGGGCGACAATGTAGAGAAGAGAGGGTGGGGCTGGGGCGTACAGACACAGAGAGGGTGGGGCTTGGGCTGGAGCGGCCTGGTCGCGCAGCAGTCGCGGCGCTTAGGCAGTCGCGCTGAAAGAGGGCGGCGGACGGAGGGCGGTGGATGGCGTCGGACGTCGGAGAGGTGAAGGAGGCAGACGGGATTCAAGGAGAGGCGCTTGAATTAGGGATTTAGGGTTCTTCTGTTTAGCCTAAAGAACTGATTTTCTAATATAAAATTCTAATTTTAATTTACAATATATAATATATTATATATGATATATTGATAATATATATTAAATAATTAATAAAATAATTTTCGGTTATTCGGTTAACCCAATCGGTTTTTTGGGTTAACCGATAACCGAAAATTTCCAAAAAAACAATAACCAAAACCGACGCATTACTCGAAATTTTCGGTTATTGGATACCCAAGCCCGAGAATTTCGGTTCGATTAATTGGATACCCAAAACCCGATAACCATTTAGACAGCCCTAATTAAAACTATGTTTTAAAAAATATATGTGAAATAGAGCATGTTATAGCATGTTTTAAGGCTGAAATAGAAATTTTATTAGAAGGAAAAAAGGAAAGACAAAAGTCAAAACAAAAGCAGGCGTAAACACCCGCGAGAAACCACGGGTAAACAAAAACAAACAAACCAAACTATGAGAAAATATTTAGAGATTCATCCTCATCCAAAGGGTCGTCGTCGTCCAACATATCTCCCCATCTTTTAGAAACCACCGCCGACATAGCTCAAGCAGCGTCGGAAGAAGAATGAATCACAAAATTTTGCAGAATCTGCACCTCCATCCTGAGCATGCTGTACTTTATTCAAGAATTCCACCGGCGCCGAAGAGATAATATCTGCTCCTGCGCCCTGCAAAACGGCGCCATCCGCACGACTTTTACTCATTTCCATACCATTCTTGATTATACGCCGGAGCCGGTGCTTTATAGAGGAATCGGAAACCCTCCCCTTCTTGGTAGTACCCCTTGGACGCCCACGGCCGCGAGGTATGGGAGAATCCTCCATCATCGCCGTTCCTGGCTGGCCCGTCAAATCAACCGCCGGAAGAGGCGTCCCATCCGAGGGCTCATGCTGATTCGGACCCGGAGAAGACCCAGGTTGGGTCTCAGGGAGAGAGGGAGATGGTTGCCGAGGTGAAAGGGACTCCGAGGGTTGAGCATGATCCTCAAACGGCCCCTTAGGCAAAGGCTGCGTGTCATGTCGCTCTGGAACAATATTCGGGTCATTGACCAATGAATCAGCAATATTCAAATCATCCAAAACCGCAAAAGGATTTGAATGAGTGTCCCTCAGCGGCAAAAGAGAAACACGAGCATCCTTCTCATGAGGGGCGTGAGTGTCCCCTTCCTTCTGCTTATGTTGCCCAACCTGTCTCCAATCTGATTTTTCCACTGGGTCCGGCCCCGCGTTAGCTTTGTTAGAATCAGACCACCTGCAATTGTTAGTAGCATGTCCAACCACATTGCAAGTATGACAAAAGTATGAGAGATCCTCGTAACCAAACTCAAGCTCAAAAACACGGTCACCACATCTCACATCCATAAAATCAGGAATGGCACCAGAAACATCCATCTCAACCAAAACTCTAGCAAAATGACCAACGGAGGCATGCGCAGATAAACCATCGATAATAATAGGAGCACCAACTTGCCTGGCAATGCCGGAAAGCACTTCCGGGTGCCAATATTCATGGGGGAGATTGAATATACGAATCCAAACCTGGGAAAGGGAGGAAGTGGCCTTGTATGGGTCAAAATTAGGGACCCAAGCCTGCAAGTGGAGAATACCTGTTCGTAATTTCCACATTGTTTTAGCAAAAGCAATCGCAAGATCCTCCGACGAAGAGAATTTGAAGGTGAAGTACCCCTTCCCGAGGGGGATGATCTGCCAAGTCAAATTCGGCCGCCAAACAAGGTTGAGCTCATCATGAAGATCAGCGGCGAATCTAGGATGATCCCCTTTGCGAAGTAAAATCCTCCCATGAAGCGCGTGAGTGAACCGTCGCACCTGCCGTTGATGGAAATCTTCAGACAGAACAAGGCAAGGCTTGTCATTAAAGATCGTTGGTTTGAGAACAGTAAAATCGTGAGCTGGAACATCAGCCGGGCGGCCAGCCTTAGTCTTGACAGTATCAGCGAAGGACTGTTTAACATTAGGATGTTTCGGTGGGACTGAAGTCTCCGGGAAAAGCACCCCGGCTTTGTTGAGTCGTGACGTCTCCAAGATCGGCACATGATCGGCCCGGTGTCCCACCCTCTGGGAAGACTCGGTGAGAGCCCTATTCGCACTAGAGTTGGCTGCAGACGCAACAATAGGTGCATCTACGGAACTAAAAATCTTGGCTTGTGCATCAAGAACCCTAGCAGCGCTGGGATTTGCAGATTTTGAAGATGGCGGCTGCTGTAAATCAGCAGCGGAATCCTTCGAGTGAAGGGCGACAGTCGGAAGGGCAATAACAGGGTTAGCCCCAGCCTCCTGGTGTTGGAACTGTGGGGAGATTGCTGCGGAAACCCTAGTTTCAAGCGACGGCGGCGCTGAAGCAGGTGGCGCTGACAAAGCCGTTTCCGGGAAAAGAATGTCGTCGGCTATGAGAGAGCCGGTGATGGAGTCAGCGGCCATAGTGGACGCCAACAGACGGAGACTCGACATTTGAGAGGGATGACCTGAACTCGTTGGCGCAGAGGAAGAATTTGGCGTGAAATTTGTTGAGACAATCAGTAGGTTAAGTCGTGATTTATCATGGGAGGGCGACGGAACCGCCGGCAGGGAAGCCGCCGGCGGGGAACTCTCCGTCGTGTTCATAGCAGAAGGTTTTCGCTAGGGTTTTCGCTCTCCTTTGACATAATATCTCTATAGCATGTTTTAAGGAATAAATTAGTAAATAGTATTATTCTTATTTTAAGAGTAGACGTTAATTTCTTGATATTACATGTTATAATAATTGGAAAACTTTTGGCCGGCCGAAAAAAATGGCTTGGAAAAGGTGATCGGTCGTCGATCATAGCAAATGATGTAGGTGACGGCCAACCACATTTTCCCCATCACTTTTCCGACCGACCAAAAGTTTTCTGATTATTATAACATGTTTTCTCTTATATTTTTATATTGAGTTCCATTTAGTTCATATATTTATTATGATTTGTGTAGATGGATCAATATACAAGATACTTTACGGTTAATTATGGAGGTGCTTGCAATGGTTATGACTACATCGGCGGCTCTTTTCAGATGTTAAATATTTTTTCGGAGACATCATGGTTACCATGTTGTACATGATTGATAACACTTATGTTTTCATGATTTTTAGTGTTCACATGATGTTAATTTTATAGGAAATTGAGTGTTGGATATTTGTTTTGTGTGTATATTGATCTATCTTGTGAAATATGATAATTGCTCGAACTTTGATGGAATTTACAAGAATAATGAGTCCAAATTTGGACGAGTGGTCTTAATGGAAGTTGTAGATCATCGCGATAGGAGTTCGTAGGCGCAAACAGTTTGCAAATCCAAGTTTGGACGAGAAAGATATAACAAGAACAAGAAAGTCGCGTGTAGTAGTGAATACTGTCCGACGAAAATTTCCGAATTTTCGGGAATTTTTGAGATTTTCAAATTTTATCAGTATTTTCGAGTTCCGTACCGTATTTTCACTTGCACCTATATATAGGTCATTTTCCTGACCTATTAGACACCTATCTTCTTCCTCTTTTCATATTTTTCAGTTTTAAACTTAGAATTTTACAACATTCATAGATTAGATTTATTTTCTGCAAGATTCAAGATTCCACTTGTTCATCCTGAATTCTTTCCGGGTTTTATCTATTTTATTTATGATTTTATTTTATTTTCTGATGTCTGGCTAGTTCATTTATCTGAACCTAGGGTTTGTACATAGTTGACTGAATATGTGTTATTTGATTTATTGATATCAATTTGTCCTCCAGCTTGTCATTCATGATTTCTAGTGCTTGATTTCTTATGAATTATCTGACCAATAATTTGCATGTCTAACTGTTCAGTTTGAGTCTTGAATGTGATAATTGTTCAGCCGATTCAAGAATGAATGATATAGTGTTGCCTTGAGTCTTGAATGTGATAGGTGGGCTATAGGAAGCTACTATTTAGAGTTAATTTCTTTCTTTAAGTCTTGAATGCGATAAGGTGTTTTATTATTTTACTTTCATAGTTGTTCGTTAGAGAAGATTATGAATTGTATAATGATCTTTCATCAGGGCTGGATTAAAATTGGTAATTGAATCAATAGATTGAATGCATGTGTTTGATTAACGATAGTACATTCCCTAGGATCAGAGTCTTTTATTATTTGAGTTTCTCCTATTTTATTTACTTTGTTTTAATTTTAGTTTTTATTTATCCATAATATTTGAGTTTGCCTGGTTATTGTTAGAGTTTTATTAGTATTACTTAGAGTGATTTCGATTATCAGTCCATGTGGATACGATACTCGGTTACTGTTTATTTGCTACAATTACATTGTGTTAGTTGCAGTTTTTGTTGCTATAAAAATAGTGATCAATGATAAATCAGCTGATGTTGGATAATTCATTAAGCACTACTTACAGTGTATATTATTTTATTAAGAGATTAAATGATAGAATTGTAAGTAAAAATCTCCTTACCAATGATAATGAAGAAGTTGTGCTCGATTCAATCTGAGTTGTGGCGATTAATTATTGCTCAATCGAACTAACTATATTTATAATTTCTAAAAATTGAGACACAAGTTAAATGAATTGGACAGCCAGACCTTTCTTAGAGTCTGAATCAAAGGAAGAGTAGGAAGAAGATGACATTATTTTAGGATGAAAATGAGAAATAAAATTGGATGATAGTAGGAAGTGATGTGAGAAATGAAGTTAGATGAAATAGTATTTATAAAAAGAAAACTATCATTGAACGACTAGTTTAATTATTTATTTTATTTTATTTTAAAATAGTCAATACATAGATTTATTTTTTTAATTTATGGTGCATGCATAATACGCGTCTTATTTCATCATCTTCTCAAGCTTTATTGGTTCGACAACGATAGGACGACTCTAGTTACATGGCTCCAGAGACAGAGCTAGGGGGATGGCAGGTGGTGGCAGCTGCCCCCCTCAAATTTTTTGGCTTTTTTATATATGTGTATACATATTAGAAATATTTATTAATTTTTGTAGTTAAAATATATACATATATAAGACTAATTATTAGACCATAATATTAGTATTAACCAATTTCTAAGTCCATTATTCAAGGTTGATAAACATGCATTTTTACCTCTTGGTGTGTCATTTTTGATGTTTAGTTATGAGGATTTTGTGTGTTTGTTAATTTATTTGAGCTTATATTGGTTTATGGTCAAGAACTTGTCACTTGCTTGTTGTTTGAACGAATTTTCAGAAATAATGAAGCAGAATTTGGAAGAATTGGATGAAATACAAGTTGTAGTTCGTCTCGATAGAAGTTCGTGAGTGCAAACGGATCGTAAATCGGAGTTCGGACGAAGGAGAACGAGCCAAAACAAAATTGTTGCGCAAAGCGTCAGAGCTCGCGCGGTCGGCTCGCGCGGCCGCATGCCACGGCCGCGCGACGGAGCAGATTTTGCTGGAAGACCGCGAGGTCCAGGCGCGCGGCCGAGCGAGTCGCCGAGTTTTCGCCCAAAAGTTCGTTTTTAAGCCTTTTACGCGATTTTGGGGTATTTTTGAGTCCTACTTGACCTAGGGCATATAAATACTCCCCAATAACTTATTTCTAAGAACCTTTTTATCACCTTTCATCATATTTTACTTTTCCTGAGAGCTGAGAGAGACGGAGAACGGAGCAGAGCAAGAACTGAAGATTCTCAATTCTACTACGGTTTTTCTTGTGGATGTTTATTTATTTTATTGAGAATTGTATTCTAGTTCATATGTCTATGTGTGGCTAGAATCCTTTTTCCCAGGGTTTAGGGAGTAGACATGATTTGAATTTCTGACTGTTTGATTCAATTAATTGAGATTATTTTTTCTTTTTATGTTCTTGTTTTAATTGTTTGCTTTATTGATTGGCCACCAATTTAGCATAATCATAGGTTTTAATTTGATATCGGGAGATGATAATTATTACCTGAACTAAGAACATAGAACACATTTATTTTAATTCTAAAGGGAATTGATAACTGTGAGGGCGTTAATCCTAGGAACTTTTAGGAGTTACATGTTAGAAGTGCGATCCAGGGATGGTAGCATTGCATGTAATCAACGGTTTGTATGCCACGGGAGTGGGTATGGACTAGCTTAGAGATTGCCTTAGGAATCGTCTTAATAATTGAATTGAACATGTTAGTTAGGAGAATCTGTTGAAACCTTTGCCTTGGGAAATCTTCTCTTATCTGTTTCTCTGTTTCACAGCTTGATTTGTTTTCTTTCCTGCTGTTTTTTTTATTTTGTTCTTTACAACAAAAACTCTTAATTTCGTTTGTCCAGATATAGTAGAATAATTTAGGATAGGAATTGGTAAATTCAGTCTCCGTGGAATACGACCTTGCTTGCTACTGTACACAATTGCACCCGTACACTTGCGGCGTGTTAAATAAAATTAGCGAACAAGTTTTTGGCGCCGTTGCCGGGGACTGATTTTTATCAGTACTATCTGTTAATTATTTGATACTAATCTGGATTTTTTTTCTTCTGTTTATTTAAATTTTGTTCTTTATTTTTTTCCTGTGGTCCTGATTTTTGGTTCTGAAGTTTGCTAAGTAGTTCTATGGCTACCGTAGAAGAAGTTTGTGCTCTCAAGGAGCAACTGCAAGCGTTTGATTGAGGCGCAGGAAAACCGCGAGGTTCAGAAGCAGCCTCCGATCAATGAGGCGTTCACTCCGCAGTATCAGTACTACGAGCCTCCAAGAGTCAACGCGAATAATTTCGAGCTTAAGACTGGTTTGATCACGATGGTGCAGCAAAACCAGTATGGAGGCAAAGCTGTGGAAGATCCCAATGCGCATCTGGCGCAATTCCTGGAGTTGTGCAGCACTGTTAAGATGAATGGAGTCCCTGATGACATTATACGACTCCGCCTTTTCCCATTATCACTCAGGGATAAGGCAAAGTCGTGGTATCAAACTCTACAGCTGGGAGCCAATCCAGTATGGGGGGACCTGGCAGATCTTTTCCTGCTGGAAGTTCCATCCTCCCGGGCTCACATTGAAGTTAAAGATGGAGATTCTCCAATTCCAACAGTTCGATGGAGAGACACTAGCAGAGACATGGGAGAGATACCAGGAGAAGTTGAGGAAGTGCCCGTCCCATGGCTTTGATGAGGGGACTCTGGTGGTTATGTTTTATAACGCTTATGGGGAGCGCACCAGGATGTTCATGGATACAGCTGCAGGGGGCTCATTGCTCAAGAAAGGGAGTTCTGAAGCTATGGAGATCATTGAGAGCATGGCCACCACGAGCTATCAATGGCCATCTGAGAGAGTTCACTTGAAGAAAGTTGCTGCTACATCCAGTTCAGACCCTATGGCGTTGATTTTGACTCAGCTGGCAGAGATGAACTCGAAGATCAATGCTATGACTGTTGGAAATCCTGAGCCGGCTGTGGAGATTCCAACAGGCGTAGAAGACGCCAATTACATCAATGGCAGAAACTATGAGAACTTTCAGCATGGGCAACAGGGTGGATACAATAGTGGACAGTAGTTTCATCATGGAGGGCGTCCACATCCCAATTTGGCTTATGGAAATCCGAATAACGCGCTTCAGGCTCCACCAGGCTTCTCTGTCACCAATGGAGTCATCAATGAGGAGAATAAGCCTAACTTGGAAGAGCTGCTGATGAAATTTATCTCCAAGTCCGACGAGATGATGGAAAAGCTAGAGTCCAATGCCGTTGCTGTAGGGACTCAAATAAAGATGTTCGAGACCCAATTGGGTCAAATAGCCACCGCCGTCAACAAACTCCAACAGTCGGGCAATCTTATAAACAATGCCAAGGTGAATGCAAAGGAGCAGTGCATGGCCATTGGGTTGAAGAATGAAGCCACCTCTGAAGGTAGCCATGGATCTCATGAGATGGAGAGAGGAGAGCTATTGTGGAGAGTCCATGAGGAAGGCCGACGGCTTCCACCTCATCTGCGTCCTCCGGGGTGGATACCGTTTCCCCAGCGTCATTTTAAGATGGTTGATTTGCCGAGCGGGACTACACAGGAAGGGGCTATGGCAGCAAAAGATGAGAGTGCACGGCTGATTGAAGAAAAAGCTGAGGATGTCACTGTTGAGGTTTCTGGCAGAAAGAATGATGAAAAGCAAAAAGCTACTTCGCCAGCAACTGTGACTATACCTTTCCCTCAGCGCCATAAGAAAGAGAGGGTGCAAGAGCAGTTCTCCAAGTTCTTAGAGATCTTCAGGAAAGTGCATATTAATATTCCATTGGTGGAAGCACTGCAGGAGATGCCGCAATATGCTAGATTCCTGAAGAACATTATCTCGAGGAAGAAGAGGCTGGGAGAGTTGGAGACGGTGAACCTAAATGAAGAATGCAGCGCGATTCTGCAGAGGAAGCTGCTGGCGAAGGTCAAAGATCCGGGCAGCTTCACACTTTCCTGCATTATTAGAGGCCAGCATTTCGGGAGATCACTTTGCGACTTGGGGGCAAGCATCAATCTCATGCCGTTATCTGTTTTTAAGCAGCTGGCAATTGGGGAGTTGAAGCCGACATCTATGAGGCTGCAGATGGCGGACAGGTCGGTCACTTATCCTCGTGGAATTGTGGAGAACGTGCTCGTGAAGGTGGGGGATTTTATTTTCCCTGCCGATTTTGTGGTTTTAGACATTGAGGATGACAACAAAATCCCATTGATTTTGGGGCGCCCGTTCCTAGCAACGGGAAGAGCTTTAATTGATGTGGAGAAAGGAGAGCTCACGCTGCGAGTTCATGATGAAAGCCAAACATTCCATGTCTATGAACCATACCGCATCCACAAGGACGAAGTGCCCAAGAAAGCAAAGGATCCGGGAACGGTAAGTGTTGATGTTTTTAATACATTTGATACGGATCCTTTTTCTTGGCAGGACCCGGGTGATCGAAATTTGAAAGGAGGCATTTTTGCTGGCAAGAGTGGAGCAGGGAGCAGCTGTTCGCAGCACTGCTTGTACCAGCCACCTTGAAGAGGTTGCTGTTCTGTCAAGCTAACGACGTTAAAAAAACGCTTATTGGGAGGCAACCCAAATTTTTGGTTAGTTTGTTCCTTTTTCGTTTGTTTGTTTGTTTGTTTTCGTGCCCCACAAATCCTTTTCAAACTTATTCTCCTTGGCGGTGAATAAGTTTGGGGGGATGTGTCTTTGTGGGTGCATTGTTTCTTTTTTGTTGGTTGTTTTTGTTTGTGTCGTCGTTGAGTTGTTTAGTCTTGCTTTTGGTGGTTTCTCTGTGATGTTACCTTGATGAAGATGTGAGTTGTGTAGGGATTTGGGTGGATAACTGGCTTATGATGATTTCTGTTTAAAACTTGTGAAATGGCATGCATTTGTGTTGATATTGTTGTGATTGAGCATGATTGATGAATGATAAGCATGGTCTCTTTTGATGTTGCAATCAATGAAATAAGCTGTGAGATTTGAGCTTTGACTGTCACCATTTTTACAGTCTTATTTCTTATTCTTGAGTGATTGTTCGAGCATGCATGTTTCTCACTAGAACTTGTCTTGGTTTCTCCCTCGAGGCCACATAGTGTGCTTAATAACTTTGAGATGATAGAAGGCCGTCTTTGCTAGCCTATATATCCCATATTTGTCCTATTACTATATATGATCCTAGTTCACCCCTTTGAGCCTTTTATTTTCCATTTTATTTGGTTTAGCCGTGGGTGGGAGCTTGAAGATTGTTGTTATGGGGTAGTTGGTTTGTGGAGATGTGTGTTTATGGATTATGTACTTTGATCTTGATTGAAAAAATCCTAGTACCCAACAAGTCGTTGAAAAAAAAAAGAAAAAAAAAAGGAAAAGAAAGATAGAAAAAAAAGAAAAGAAAAAAGAGAAAAGAATTGAAAAAAAATGGGTACATAGAATGCTTTAGAAAGTCATAATATCATGAGAATTAATTATTGTGTTGTGATGGATTTTGTATTGGAAATTTGGTTTTTGTGATAGGTGGATGATTGTTGAGTTAGAATGTTATAAGGTTGGCGATTGTGCTACATTGAGAATTATCTTTTAGTCACTTAGCCAAATATATCCTACCTTACCAAAGAGCCTACGTTACAACCTTCAATAAAGACCTTTTTGATCTTGGTTATAGGAGCACACGTGTAGTGGTGGAGAGGTGAGACGATCGACAAGCCTATGGTTGAGCACTTGTCTTGCTTGAACTGAGCGTATACACGTCCATGATCTTGATTGATACACTTGAGAGTTGAGAGTTCTTAAATTCTTTATCTTTTGGCGAGGATTGCAAGTCATTGAGACCATAATTAGAAGTTTGTCATGAGTGTGATATCTTGATGATAGGAGATACAAATGCATGTTGGTAATTTTGTTGACAAATCTGAAGCCACAATGTTATCCACTTTTCTCTACGCTCTTGTTGATTCATTCTTGGTTCATCTTTGTTTTGTCCGAGGACGGACAATAGTTCAAGTTTGGGGGGTTGATAAACATGCATTTTTACCTCTTGGTGTGTCATTTTTGATGTTTAGTTATGAGGATTTTGTGTGTTTGTTGATTTATTTGAGCTTATATTGGTTTATGGTCAAGAACTTGTCACTTGCTTGTTGTTTGAACGAATTTTCAGAAATAATGAAGCAGAATTTGGAAGAATTGGATGAAATACAAGTTGTAGTTCGTCTCGATAGAAGTTCGTGAGTGCAAACGGATCGTAAATCGGAGTTCGGACGAAGGAGAACGAGCCAAAACAAAATTGCTGCGCAAAGCGTCAGAGCTCGCGCGGTCGGCTCGCGCGGCCGCATGCCACGGCCGCGCGACGGAGCAGATTTTGCTGGAAGACCGCGCGGTCCAGGCGCGCGGCCGCGCGAGTCGCCGAGTTTTCGCCCAAAAGTTCGTTTTTAAGCCTTTTACGCGATTTTGGGGTATTTTTGAGTCCTACTTGACCTAGGGCATATAAATACTCCCCAAGAACTTATTTCTAAGAACCTTTTTATCACCTTTCATCATATTTTACTTTTCCTGAGAGCTGAGAGAGACGGAGAACGGAGCAGAGCAAGAACTGAAGATTCTCAATTCTACTACGGTTTTTCTTGTGGATGTTTATTTATTTTATTGAGAATTGTATTCTAGTTCATATGTCTATGTGTGGCTAGAATCCTTTTTCCCAGGGTTTAGGGAGTAGACATGATTTGAATTTCTGACTGTTTGATTCAATTAATTGAGATTATTTTTCCTTTTTATGTTCTTGTTTTAATTGTTTGCTTTATTGATTGGCCACCAATTTAGCATAATCATAGGTTTTAATTTGATATCGGGAGATGATAATTATTACCTGAACTAAGAACATAGAACACATTTATTTTAATTCTAAAGGGAATTGATAACTGTGAGGGCGTTAATCCTAGGAACTTTTAGGAGTTACATGTTAGAAGTGCGATCCAGGGATGGTAGCCTTGCATGTAATCAACGGTTTGTATGCCACGGGAGTGGGTATGGACTAGCTTAGAGATTGCCTTAGGAATCGTCTTAATAATTGAATTGAACATGTTAGTTAGGAGAATCTGTTGAAACCTTTGCCTTGGGAAATCTTCTCTTATCTGTTTCTCTGTTTCACAGCTTGATTTGTTTTCTTTCCTGCTGTTTTTTTTATTTTGTTCTTTACAACAAAAACTCTTAATTTCGTTTGTCCAGATATAGTAGAATAATTTAGGATAGGAATTGGTAAATTCAGTCTCCGTGGAATACGACCTTGCTTGCTACTGTACACAATTGCACCCGTACACTTGCGGCGTGTTAAATAAAATTAGCGAACAAGTTTTTGGCGCCGTTGCCGGGGACTGATTTTTATCAGTACTATCTGTTAATTATTTGATACTAATCTGGATTTTTTTTCTTCTGTTTATTTAAATTTTGTTCTTTATTTTTTTCCTGTGGTCCTGATTTTTGGTTCTGAAGTTTGCTAAGTAGTTCTATGGCTACCGTAGAAGAAGTTTGTGCTCTCAAGGAGCAACTGCAGCGTTTGATTGAGGCGCAGGAAAACCGCGAGGTTCAGAAGCAGCCTCCGATCAATGAGGCGTTCACTCCGCAGTATCAGTACTACGAGCCTCCAAGAGTCAACGCGAATAATTTCGAGCTTAAGACTGGTTTGATCACGATGGTGCAGCAAAACCAGTATGGAGGCAAAGCTGTGGAAGATCCCAATGCGCATCTGGCGCAATTCCTGGAGTTGTGCAGCACTGTTAAGATGAATGGAGTCCCTGATGACATTATACGACTCCGCCTTTTCCCATTATCACTCAGGGATAAGGCAAAGTCGTGGTATCAAACTCTACAGCTGGGAGCCAATCCAGTATGGGGGGACCTGGCAGATCTTTTCCTGCGGAAGTTCCATCCTCCCGGGCTCACATTGAAGTTAAAGATGGAGATTCTCCAATTCCAACAGTTCGATGGAGAGACACTAGCAGAGACATGGGAGAGATACCAGGAGAAGTTGAGGAAGTGCCCGTCCCATGGCTTTGATGAGGGGACTCTGGTGGTTATGTTTTATAACGCTTATGGGGAGCGCACCAGGATGTTCATGGATACAGCTGCAGGGGGCTCATTGCTCAAGAAAGGGAGTTCTGAAGCTATGGAGATCATTGAGAGCATGGCCACCACGAGCTATCAATGGCCATCTGAGAGAGTTCACTTGAAGAAAGTTGCTGCTACATCCAGTTCAGACCCTATGGCGTTGATTTTGACTCAGCTGGCAGAGATGAACTCGAAGATCAATGCTATGACTGTTGGAAATCCTGAGCCGGCTGTGGAGATTCCAACAGGCGTAGAAGACGCCAATTACATCAATGGCAGAAACTATGAGAACTTTCAGCATGGGCAACAGGGTGGATACAATAGTGGACAGTAGTTTCATCATGGAGGGCGTCCACATCCCAATTTGGCTTATGGAAATCCGAATAACGCGCTTCAGGCTCCACCAGGCTTCTCTGTCACCAATGGAGTCATCAATGAGGAGAATAAGCCTAACTTGGAAGAGCTGCTGATGAAATTTATCTCCAAGTCCGACGAGATGATGGAAAAGCTAGAGTCCAATGCCGTTGCTGTAGGGACTCAAATAAAGATGTTCGAGACCCAATTGGGTCAAATAGCCACCGCCGTCAACAAACTCCAACAGTCGGGCAATCTTATAAACAATGCCAAGGTGAATGCAAAGGAGCAGTGCATGGCCATTGGGTTGAAGAATGAAGCCACCTCTGAAGGTAGCCATGGATCTCATGAGATGGAGAGAGGAGAGCTATTGTGGAGAGTCCATGAGGAAGGCCGACGGCTTCCACCTCATCTGCGTCCTCCGGGGTGGATACCGTTTCCCCAGCGTCATTTTAAGATGGTTGATTTGCCGAGCGGGACTACACAGGAAGGGGCTATGGCAGCAAAAGATGAGAGTGCACGGCTGATTGAAGAAAAAGCTGAGGATGTCACTGTTGAGGTTTCTGGCAGAAAGAATGATGAAAAGCAAAAAGCTACTTCGCCAGCAACTGTGACTATACCTTTCCCTCAGCGCCATAAGAAAGAGAGGGTGCAAGAGCAGTTCTCCAAGTTCTTAGAGATCTTCAGGAAAGTGCATATTAATATTCCATTGGTGGAAGCACTGCAGGAGATGCCGCAATATGCTAGATTCCTGAAGAACATTATCTCGAGGAAGAAGAGGCTGGGAGAGTTGGAGACGGTGAACCTAAATGAAGAATGCAGCGCGATTCTGCAGAGGAAGCTGCTGGCGAAGGTCAAAGATCCGGGCAGCTTCACACTTTCCTGCATTATTAGAGGCCAGCATTTCGGGAGATCACTTTGCGACTTGGGGGCAAGCATCAATCTCATGCCGTTATCTGTTTTTAAGCAGCTGGCAATTGGGGAGTTGAAGCCGACATCTATGAGGCTGCAGATGGCGGACAGGTCGGTCACTTATCCTCGTGGAATTGTGGAGAACGTGCTCGTGAAGGTGGGGGATTTTATTTTCCCTGCCGATTTTGTGGTTTTAGACATTGAGGATGACAACAAAATCCCATTGATTTTGGGGCGCCCGTTCCTAGCAACGGGAAGAGCTTTAATTGATGTGGAGAAAGGAGAGCTCACGCTGCGAGTTCATGATGAAAGCCAAACATTCCATGTCTATGAACCATACCGCATCCACAAGGACGAAGTGCCCAAGAAAGCAAAGGATCCGGGAACGGTAAGTGTTGATGTTTTTAATACATTTGATACGGATCCTTTTTCTTGGCAGGACCCGGGTGATCGAAATTTGAAAGGAGGCATTTTTGCTGGCAAGAGTGGAGCAGGGAGCAGCTGTTCGCAGCACTGCTTGTACCAGCCACCTTGAAGAGGTTGCTGTTCTGTCAAGCTAACGACGTTAAAAAAACGCTTATTGGGAGGCAACCCAAATTTTTGGTTAGTTTGTTCCTTTTTCGTTTGTTTGTTTGTTTGTTTTCGTGCCCCACAAATCCTTTTCAAACTTATTCTCCTTGGCGGTGAATAAGTTTGGGGGGATGTGTCTTTGTGGGTGCATTGTTTCTTTTTTGTTGGTTGTTTTTGTTTGTGTCGTCGTTGAGTTGTTTAGTCTTGCTTTTGGTGGTTTCTCTGTGATGTTACCTTGATGAAGATGTGAGTTGTGTAGGGATTTGGATGGATAACTGGCTTATGATGATTTCTGTTTAAAACTTGTGAAATGGCATGCATTTGTGTTGATATTGTTGTGATTGAGCATGATTGATGAATGATAAGCATGGTCTCTTTTGATGTTGCAATCAATGAAATAAGCTGTGAGATTTGAGCTTTGACTGTCACCATTTTTACAGTCTTATTTCTTATTCTTGAGTGATTGTTCGAGCATGCATGTTTCTCACTAGAACTTGTCTTGGTTTCTCCCTCGAGGCCACATAGTGTGCTTAATAACTTTGAGATGATAGAAGGCCGTCTTTGCTAGCCTATATATCCCATATTTGTCCTATTACTATATATGATCCTAGTTCACCCCTTTGAGCCTTTTATTTTCCATTTTATTTGGTTTAGCCGTGGGTGGGAGCTTGAAGATTGTTGTTATGGGGTAGTTGGTTTGTGGAGATGTGTGTTTATGGATTATGTACTTTGATCTTGATTGAAAAAATCCTAGTACCCAACAAGTCGTTGAAAAAAAAAAGAAAAAAAAAAGGAAAAGAAAGATAGAAAAAAAAGAAAAGAAAAAAGAGAAAAGAATTGAAAAAAAATGGGTACATAGAATGCTTTAGAAAGTCATAATATCATGAGAATTAATTATTGTGTTGTGATGGATTTTGTATTGGAAATTTGGTTTTTGTGATAGGTGGATGATTGTTGAGTTAGAATGTTATAAGGTTGGCGATTGTGCTACATTGAGAATTATCTTTTAGTCACTTAGCCAAATATATCCTACCTTACCAAAGAGCCTACGTTACAACCTTCAATAAAGACCTTTTTGATCTTGGTTATAGGAGCACACGTGTAGTGGTGGAGAGGTGAGACGATCGACAAGCCTATGGTTGAGCACTTGTCTTGCTTGAACTGAGCGTATACACGTCCATGATCTTGATTGATACACTTGAGAGTTGAGAGTTCTTAAATTCTTTATCTTTTGGCGAGGATTGCAAGTCATTGAGACCATAATTAGAAGTTTGTCATGAGTGTGATATCTTGATGATAGGAGATACAAATGCATGTTGGTAATTTTGTTGACAAATCTGAAGCCACAATGTTATCCACTTTTCTCTACGCTCTTGTTGATTCATTCTTGGTTCATCTTTGTTTTGTCCGAGGACGGACAATAGTTCAAGTTTGGGGGGTTGATAAACATGCATTTTTACCTCTTGGTGTGTCATTTTTGATGTTTAGTTATGAGGATTTTGTGTGTTTGTTGATTTATTTGAGCTTATATTGGTTTATGGTCAAGAACTTGTCACTTGCTTGTTGTTTGAACGAATTTTCAGAAATAATGAAGCAGAATTTGGAAGAATTGGATGAAATACAAGTTGTAGTTCGTCTCGATAGAAGTTCGTGAGTGCAAACGGATCGTAAATCGGAGTTCGGACGAAGGAGAACGAGCCAAAACAAAATTGCTGCGCAAAGCGTCAGAGCTCGCGCGGTCGGCTCGCGCGGCCGCATGCCACGGCCGCGCGACGGAGCAGATTTTGCTGGAAGACCGCGCGGTCCAGGCGCGCGGCCGCGCGAGTCGCCGAGTTTTCGCCCAAAAGTTCGTTTTTAAGCCTTTTACGCGATTTTGGGGTATTTTTGAGTCCTACTTGACCTAGGGCATATAAATACTCCCCAAGAACTTATTTCTAAGAACCTTTTTATCACCTTTCATCATATTTTACTTTTCCTGAGAGCTGAGAGAGACGGAGAACGGAGCAGAGCAAGAACTGAAGATTCTCAATTCTACTACGGTTTTTCTTGTGGATGTTTATTTATTTTATTGAGAATTGTATTCTAGTTCATATGTCTATGTGTGGCTAGAATCCTTTTTCCCAGGGTTTAGGGAGTAGACATGATTTGAATTTCTGACTGTTTGATTCAATTAATTGAGATTATTTTTCCTTTTTATGTTCTTGTTTTAATTGTTTGCTTTATTGATTGGCCACCAATTTAGCATAATCATAGGTTTTAATTTGATATCGGGAGATGATAATTATTACCTGAACTAAGAACATAGAACACATTTATTTTAATTCTAAAGGGAATTGATAACTGTGAGGGCGTTAATCCTAGGAACTTTTAGGAGTTACATGTTAGAAGTGCGATCCAGGGATGGTAGCCTTGCATGTAATCAACGGTTTGTATGCCACGGGAGTGGGTATGGACTAGCTTAGAGATTGCCTTAGGAATCGTCTTAATAATTGAATTGAACATGTTAGTTAGGAGAATCTGTTGAAACCTTTGCCTTGGGAAATCTTCTCTTATCTGTTTCTCTGTTTCACAGCTTGATTTGTGTAGGCAATTAAATTTGTCGTCAAATTAAATCGTGCCACGTGTAAATTCATGAATTAAATATTCAATTATATTTTCTATTTTATTAAATGGGATTTTATTCCTAAATTAAATAGATATATGATTAATATTTAATAAAATGAATTAATGGGCTTATTGGCCACTTAAGGCCCTAAGGCCCATGCATGAAGGCCCAAAGCCCATAAAGCCCACGAAGCCCATCTCTAAAATCTATAAATAGAGGTGTTGGGGTGCTCATTATCACAACGTGAAGGAACGTGAAGGAGTGGAAGATCGAAGAGCACAAAGAATTCTCTCTAGTATCACAAGTAGAAGAGGCGGAGAATTGGAGAGTTCAAGTATTCTTCCAAGTATTCAAGTATCTTGAAGAATTCTATCTAACGTTCAAGTCTCCTTCAAATCTTCAATCGTTTGAGTATTCAAATCTTCAAGTATCCTTCGAATCTTCAAGTATTTGAGCATTCAAATCTTCAAGTATCCTTCAAAATCTTCAAGTATTCAAGTATCTTCAAATCTTCGAGTATTTCTTCAAATGTTCAAGTATTCCTGCGAATCTTTGAAGTGATCTTCAAGTATCCAAAGAAATCAAGTTCAAAAGCTTCAAGGCATTCTTACAAATTCTAAGAATGTTCTCAAATCAAATCAAGTTCAATGTTCAATCCAAAATCATGACTTAAGTCCTTTGGATTGGCGTCATCAAAACAAGTATTTCAAGAACTTTCGAGCTTGTTCAAGAATAAAATGGAAGAGAAGAATCAGAGGATTAACTAGAGATTGCAACTCGCATAAATCTATCTTCATAATCTATCAAATTATCTTTGTAACGCATTTTGTATTTTATCAAATTGAAATACAAAAATTTGTGTTTACAATTTGTTTTCTTTCCTGCTGTTTTTTTTTTATTTTGTTCTTTACAACAAAAACTCTTAATTTCGTTTGTCCGGATAGAGTAGAATAATTTAGGATAGGAATTGGTAAATTCAGTCTCCGTGGAATACGACCTTGCTTGCTACTGTACACAATTGCACCCGTACACTTGCGGCGTGTTAAATAAAATTAGCGAACAAAGGTCAGTCTCCAATTATTAAAATCCAATTTAAACAGATTGGGTTTTACTTAAGGAAATACTATATCTTTGAAAATATGAAATCAATAATAAAATTTAATTTGGAGGAGAAAAAGTGATTTTGTTTGGAACTTTGTGTGATTAAATACGGTGGATGTCGGCGATAGTGTTGGGATTGATTAAGTGAGATGCATGTTAGTTACTAAAAATGACGCTGTCAAATTTGAAATTAGTTGTTCTTAGTAATTATTCCCATAGAATATATCTTTATATATATTTTTTAAAATGTTCATGTATAAAATATGTATAAATTGTGCGAAAAATATTACTTTTTTCATCCACGATAAATGTGATCTTTTAGCCTTTTTTGTCTGTCTACATGAAGTATGGTCATTCCATTTTAGGAAATATACCTTTATATATATCTTTACCCTAATTCACACATTATTTACAAAAAATCGTCTAAAAAAACCATTTATTAATTACCTAACAAATCAATTTGATAGGTCTATTTCTTCACTTTATACACATCTCACATCCACACACCACACTTATCGTAGACGACAGAGGAAGTATTATGAACTAATAATAAATATATATCAAATTTTTATATTTTGAATTTTGAAAAAGTTAGCCCCCCTTATATAAAATTCATGGCTCCATCCTTGCATGGCTCGAGTTCATCGCTAGAGCCGCGTCGGAGATACTCTGGCTCTACAGAGGAAGTACAGCCCTAGAATTTTTAATGCACTGGCTCTACAGAGGAAGTATAGCTCTAGAATTTTTAATGCATAATGTATTAGTTAGAAAATTGCAAGACTTCAAAGAACTTTTTGCACTTTTTCTTACATGGTACTTTTTGCAGCACAAATACTTTCGTCATCCCTCTACATACACACACATCGGATTTAAATAGACACGTACTAATTTGTTATTTTTTCTGTTCCATTACAAATGTCTCATTTTTTATAATGAGATATTTCATTATAAACATTTCATTTATTTTTTGATAATATATTATCTTTCTATATCTACAAAAACTCCTGTGAAACGGAGTTTCACGGTGAAATCGGTTTCACAATGACACTACTTCAACATACAAATGACACCGTAACATGTTAAAGTGTCATTTGTATGTTGAAATAGTGTCATTAAAAATATTAAAGTGTCACTTGTATGTAAAAGTAGTGTTATTCAGAAAATTGATTTCACCGTGAAATCTGTTTCACAGGAGACCACCTCCTATATCTAATATTTAAACATGTTTCACCCACTCACTTTATTTACTTTTTACATATTTCTTAATCTTTGTATTTAAATGAGATATTTGGAATGCGACGAAAGGAAGGAGTATTATATTTGTAGTATTATATTTGTAATTGTGATTGTGTTTAAATCTAGATGTAGATACCGATCCTTCAGATTAGACGACTAACACAAGTTACAACACTCCTTATAATAATTAATGTATACTTATTCTTAAAGTAGAAGAGACTTTGGTTGGTTGGAAGTTCATTTATCTCTGTTCAAGACACGTCATACCAATTCATAATAATGGGACAATACAATTGATAAAAATTGAATACTATCAGCAAAAATTTCATGTTACGGTATAAAATCATAATCCGTATATGCCGCTTGAGAAAAATATTTGTAAAAGTAATTTGTATCATCCAATTAAAAGTAATTTATGTTATATGTATTCGTCGATCTCTATAACATTCATATCAGCTGACTCGATGAGTTAACTAGAGTTAGAATGTGTTTGGCTAAACTTATTTTAAAGAGTTTATAAGATGTTTCAAGAGCTTATAAGATGTAATTTTTAAGAGCTTATAAGTTGTCAAAGTGTTTAGATAATGAATGATATATAATGAAAATAATAAATTATAGTTGAAAAATATTTGTAAAAAGATTGTTGCATACGAAATTATAAAAAAATAAGTCGAGGTAGAGAAACTTATTTTTTGGGGAGCTTATAAGTTATTGGATCTTATTTTTGAAGCTTACAAGCTGTTTAGGAGCTTATTTTGCCAAACACTTTGAAGGAACTTATAAGCTCCTAAACAACTTATAAGCTGTTTTGAGGAGCTTATAAGTAGGGGTGAGCATCGGTTCGGTTCGGTGCAAAACCGAACCAAAAATCTAAAATCGAAAATCGAACCGATGGTTAAAATTGGAACCGAACCGCACCAATTGGGGGTGTCAAACCGAACCGGTAAAAACCGTTGGTTTCGATTCGATTTACCGAACCGATGCAATTTTTTTTTCTTTTTTTTTTTGAAAAAATCAATTGAAACCTGTAAAATAATGTAAAAATATAAATATATAATATTCGGAAAAACCAATTAATATATTATAAAATATATATAAACCAATTAAAAATAAAAAAATTAATTATATATTACTCCCTCAGTCCCACCGAAAGTGGTGCGTATTTCTTTTTGGGTCGTCCCACCGAAAGTGGTGCATTTCCTTTTTTGGTAATAATTTTACACTACAAACAATGTGGCCTCACACACATTTACACACCTTTACACTACACACTACAAGAAAACACGCGTTTAACGACCGAAATTAACGACCGAAAATTTCGGTCGTTAATTTTGCGGCCTTAACGACCGATTTACGACCGTTTAACGACCGATTTTATTTTTTATTTATTTTTATTTTTTAACGACCGAAAATTCGGTCGCTAATTATTTTTTTAATATTTTAATATTTAATTTTTTTTAAAGACCGAATTTTTCGGTCGTTAAAATTATTTTTATTTTTTTATATTTTATTTATTTATTTTTATTTTTTTATTTATTAACGACCGAATAATCGGTCGTTAATTTTATTTTTTCAATTTTAAAAATTTTAAATTTCGTTTTTATTTTTATTTATTTTTATTTTTATTTATTTTTATTTTTTGATTATATATAAATATATATATATAAATATTTAATTATTTTTTATTAATTTTCTATTTAATTATTTTTTTCAAATTATAGAGAATATTTTGAAAATGATTGTTATTTTCATAATATTATTCTATGAAAATAGATAATATTGATTATTAATAAAATGTGATATTATTTGCAAATAATAATAAATTATTAGATTTATTATAATAAATTATTAGACTCATTATAATAAATTATTAGACTTATTAGATTTTCTAAATTATTAGATTCATTATTTTCAAAATATTAATAATTTTATTATTTTAAAATAATAAAATTATTTTTCAAATATTAATTTTATTAATATTGATTATTTGATTTAATATTGATTTTGTTGTATATTTGATTGTTATTTTTCATACTCATATTTTCTTTTCTTTTTTTAATTACGATAATATTATTTTATTATTATTTTAAATTCGATCGTATATTTATCGTCAATGTTTCGCCGACACCACAAATCTTAGTTATTATCTCGACATATTATAAGGTTATGAATGATTAATGATATCTATATATTATATAAAAGAGCAGTATAACGGCTACTTTTTTCCACCAAAATTTCTCTCTTCTCATTTTTCTTTTTTGATTAATAAAAAGATATTCAACATGGATGTTAAATTAAAGATAACGAAAAGATCTTTAATTTGATATAAAAATTATAAAAAATAAATTTAAAACGAATAAGTTATTATTATCAATTAAAGTTACAAAATTATTTTTTTTCTCTCTCATCTTTTATCTCTCCTTTCTCTTTTATAATTTCTTTTAATTATCAATAAAAATCAATTAATTGGTAATTGAAAATATAAAATTGAAAATTTATATATTTTCAAATTCGTGTTTTTTATTGAAATTATATCGTGGATAATTAAATTTTTTATTTAGATTTATATTTATATTTAAATTATAGTATATATTTAGTATGCATATTTATTTATTTAATATATCATTCAGTTTCGATATTGATCGTGCATCGCACGAGTGGGCGTGTGCTAGTTTTATATTGAATTAGAGTTTAAATGAATTAATAGGTACTATATATATCAATAATACGAGTGTTCTCTATTGGTGACTACTCGAAAGGAACTTCAAGGTTAAGCGTGCTTGACTTAGAGCACAAGTAAGATGGGTGACCTACTGGGAAGTTCGTCAAATGGTATGCAATTAAGGTCAAAATACATTAGAAATACACTAAAAATACTTGTGGGATACAAAGATATATAAAAAAATATATATATATTTTTTTCGAAAAAAAAAATATTTTTTTATTAATTTTTAACGACCGAATTTTCGGTCGTTAAAAATAAAATTTCGGTCGTCATTTAAAAAAAATAATTTTTTATTTATTTATATTTTTTATTTTTTTTTCTCTTTTTAACGACCGAAATTTCGGTCATTAAAAATAAAAAATCGGTCATTAAATTTAACAACCGAAAAAACGGTCGTTAAAACTCGGGCGACGATGCAAACAACGACCGAAAAAAACAGTCGTTAAATCGGTCGTTAAAAATATTAACGACCGATTTTTGGGTTTTAACGACCGAAATTTCGGTCGTTAGAGCCGCATTTTCTTGTAGTGACAATCTTATTCTCCTTAAATCTCGTGCCCAAAAGAAGTGCACCACTTTTGGTGGGACGGAGGGAATATAAAATATAAATATATAATAAAATATTAATATTTATCGGTTCGGTTCGGTTTAAAACCGAACAAAAAACTGAAAACCGAAATCAAACCAAAACTTATCGATTTTTAATTTCTGGAACCGAACCGAAAACCGAACCAATGAAATTGGGACCGAACTGCACCGAAACAGTTCAGTTCGATTCGATTTTGCATTTCGGTTCAGTTTCTGCTTACCCCTACTTATAAGCTCAGCCAAACACCCTCTTAGTCGATGTCTTAAGTCAATCGATGCAAGCCCCATTGACTCAAGGCCTGACTTATTAAGCTCTTTGTGTGGGACGTATCCTACTTAAAAAAGAAAAACTAAATTTATAAAGTCAGCAAAATGAATCAAGTCTATGCAACATTTAACTCATAAATAATCTCCAAGTATGCATTAGTCAAGGCTTAACTTAACCAATGCGAATACTCTTATTTCATAGTCTTCCATGCACTCGACATATATAACGTAATGTACAATTTCTGTGTAAATGCTTTCCTATTTCATATATGTATATACTACTATTAATTAATTCATGCATATGTTGAGTAGAGTTGTCAACTGGGCTGGGCCAGCCCGGCCCGGCCCAGGCCCGGTTGAGCCCGTAAGGAGTTAGGCCCAGCCCAGCCCAAGCCCACATTTGAAATGGGCCGGTCCTGGGCCGGGCTTTTTATAAAATATCGAACCCAGCCCGATTCAGGACCACATGTCTAGTGGGCTTGGGCCTCAAATGGGCCGGGCCTCACATGGGCTTATGCTGGGTCGAGTATGATGGGTTTATACTGGGTTGTACTTCGAATGAGCTTCAGTTGGGTACGAATGAGTTTTCAATTTTAGATTGTTTTAAATTTGTAATTATTATCTTTAAATTATTTTGAGCTTATTTATATATTTGACAAATGGTCCTTGGGCTTTAAATAGGTTTAATATTTTATTGGGTTTAATATTTTAGTATTGCTAAATTGTGTAGGGAATTGAATATTGAATAAGAGGAATAAATATATAAATAATATTTAACCTAAATTATTGGGCTTGGACCGGTCCTGGGCTGGGCCTGGTCCTGGTCCTGGGCCGGGCTTGGGCTGGGCTTCTAACGATCCTGGTCCTGGGCCGGGCTTGGGTTTGATAAATAGCCCAAATGGAGCCCATTTCAAAGGGCTGGCCCGGCCCAACTAACCCATTCGATCAAGTGGGCTGGTCCTGGGCCGGCCCATACCGGGCTTGGGCCGGTTCGGGCTGGGCCGGCCCGGCCCAGTTGACAACTCTAATGTTGAGTGGCAGTGAACAGTGTATAGGGCTATCCCACATTCCCACTCATTATGCATTCTGCCTCGCATCACGTACTATTCAACATACTCATATGCATTCGCCAAATAAGGAAATTTACTATTCAATGTATGAAAAGGTTTTTATCATTTTGTAGACTTCCTTTCTAATATAATATCTCATTCACTTCTTATTTATTACAAAAGTATGTAAAAACAAGAAGTAAGGCTAGACATTATAAATATTTTTAAAAAAACTATTAATAATTATGTCCCATTCATGTTTCTCACGTTTTCGATATTGTTGATTTATAACATTAATAAAACTATCGACGCACGTCTAAGTGACTTAGAGTTCTCATTACGTTCAGCTTTCATTTGTGTTATCCACTTTAATTAAGTATGAGTCATTGCTTAGGTTCACACAAGTAGATATTATAATATTTATTACTAATATACATGCAGTAGAGACTATAAATATAACCCAATAATTATGAACAAAGATTAATTAAATACGATTCTCTAACATCGCTCAACAAAATACCATTAAAAACCCAAACTAATATTCAGATAATCAGATTTCCCCGCACACACAATTACAATTAGACCCATAAATCTAAATTAAAACTCTCTAAAACGTAGAACTCGATAAGATTAAGTATACTAATCATCACACAATTAGTCATCCACATTCTGGAAAACATTTAACACAAGAGTTAAATCCGCTTTCGCCGGCTTCACCAGTTCATAAATCGGACATATTTTATCATTATTATTATTTGAGATAATCTTGTATGGGAATATAAATCACAAATAATATGAATAACAATGGGCAGACAGAATGCAACCATGCGACAGGACAAGGGCACGGCAATACTCAAGAATTAATTGCTACAAAGATAAAACTTTCCAAAACTTTATTTGTCTATCTATATTATGTTATTTTTAAAATCAATCTGGAAAAAATCGAGGTATTTTCGTCTGTGATAAATCTGAAGAATTTAGTTTTTCAGTTATCATTTAAACACGGGCTTTCCTTCAATAACAATTTCTATGTGCTACGTTTCCATGTGTATAGTATTCAAGAAGCGGAAATATTTTTTATAACCTTATTTTTCATTTCCCTTTTAGGATTACAAAACTAAAATGAAAAAGTTAATTTTACTAACAGTCTCTCTGACAACAGAAACTAACTTAAAAACTGATTACAAATTTTAATTTACCAAGTAAAAAAAAAAGGGCCCAGGTTAGGAAAATTTTGAAAAATAAAATGGTGAAAAGTTTCATGCGCCGCAGTTTTATGTTTCACCGTTTGATTGCAAAATGAACTCGAGTTGCAAAATGGATGAATTAACCATGATTAATTAGTAACAAAGCGTAACCGGAGGGGTTCAATAATTCATGCTACTTTTACAGAAATAATTTCTAATTTCAGACAGAAAAGAACAAAGAAAAAAAAATTGGGTAAGTTCCAATAATTCAAAAAATAAAGAGAAAATTAATGGGATAGGCCTAGGACTGAAAGCAGAAGAATCTTGTACTGAATTGTAAACTGTTGTATTTGTTGATGGACAATCAGGGTACGATGAAAGACTGGACCATGTGATAACCTCACATAAAGTTTAAGGAATATATACCAAACATAAATCAAGAAAAAAAAAAAATCAGTTCTTGAATTAATCCAGATTAAATTACACGAAACAAAGAATCTTCCTTACACTTGTATAAGGACCCTTTGTTTTCTTGATTCATAAAAAGAAAATAAAGCTGTATATGTATGCATCTAGGAAGAGAGAAAACACACACACACACACACACAAGATAAAGAGAGAGAGAGAGAGAGAGAGAGAGAGATCTAACGATATTTAAAGAAAACATGAAAATTAGATTAACCAAAAAAAAAAAGAAAAAAAGAAGAAGAAGTATTGCCTGGCTCCATTCTGTCTGCCTCTTTAACCGTAATAACAAGCAAGAGCCCTCAAAATACTATGTAAATCATCGCCGGAGATTGCTACAAAGGCGGCGCCGTATCCCGGTGCAACGCGGCGGCATTGGCGGACAAGGGCAGATCGGTCATTGCATGTAGCAGACGAAAATCAACGGCACTCTTGAAAGCGAGAACACCAAGTGAATGTTCTTCTGCACCCATTTTCACATTTGGTTTCCAAAACATGTTCCACCAACTCCCTCTCTCTCTCTCTCTCTCTCTCTTCTTGTATGCTATAATATGTCAGTATGTGGGCTGTGAGTAAGCAGGACTGTGTGTATATATGTGACTAGTGTAAGTATACATGATAAATTATTACCATTTGCCCCTTGAGCTCACCTCTCTCTCTCTCTCTCTCCACCATAATGTGGCGAGGAGGTGGAGGTGTTGGGGAGTGGGAGGAGGCGAAGAAGGGGGGCTGGGTTTTAAAGAGGGCCCCAGCCGGAAGAGGAATGGACATTTTGTCGATGCGGCTTGTTTTACTCATTTCCGGCTTTCGGGCCGGTCAAGTTATTCTTCTCCTACGCGCTTGCGCTTTCCGCTTTCGTTTCCCTACTCGCCCTGCGCCGCGAGACACGTCAAACTGCCCCCTTTCCTATTTAATTTAATTACTGCCCCATCTGCCCTTTTCCCCTTCACAATTTTCTTCACGCCTCAAACTCGCTCGTTTAATTGCATTCATTTTTTGAAAGCTATGTTTCGATTAAATGGATTCATTTCCACGTAATTATTCCTCGCCGGTAGTTTTGCTTTTATTTCTATTTATTTATTGACCTTTTCGGAAATTCTTGTAGTAAATATGTAACTCTTTGTTTGATTATTTAATGAGAATGATTTTTGAAATGGGTCGAATTTAACGGCTGTTTCTTCCTCTAACTTATGCCAACTAGTAGTTGTAATATCATTATTATACGCTTAATATGGATTTATTGAATAAAATGAAACTTGAAATAAACTTTTTTTAGTTATTGTCTATGAGTGGGTTAAGTAATTTGAGTTAGAAAGAAGAAATAAAAGTTACCAATTTGATTAATTGACCACAAAAATAAAAGTATACTAATTATATACACTTTTACCAGGACATCCTCTTATTATTTTAGTTTAATACTCTCTCTATCACACTTGATTTGACTTAATTTCTTTTTTCGAGTCATCTCACCAGATTTGGCATGTTTCCTTTTTTAATAATAAATTTTCACTACAATAGATATGAATCCACATACTTTACACTACAATCTAACTCTCTTTAATAATCGTGCCGAAAAGAACTAGGCCAAGTGAGGTGGAATGGAGGGAGTAATATTTAAAATCTGAAATTTTGAATTTTATTTTACTAATATGTGAAAGAAAAAAAAATAAAAAATATAAAATCAAAACCTCCCCCACCCTACAAATGTCGGTCCCCTCCATCAAATCGCCGCTTCCTCTTCAAAATTCTGGCGAACAACAACAACCACATGCCGTCGCCATGAATCCCCCCATCCCCTGTCGTGTCATTCTCTTTCAATCCATTTACCACTCGCCAAGCGACTCATGCCGATAACATTTTGTTTTCTTCCAAATCTCGATCCATCTCACCTTCATTCATTCCTAATAAATTTCCTGCTAACACTATCGTTGTGACAACAACAATGTCGCCGCCTTCAACTTTATCCCCTGACTCTTTCTCTCTCATTGCGGATAGACAGCAACAACTGCAAATGTCGCCTGTTTCCTTTCTCTTCCACAGAATAGTAGAGATTGAAGCCACCATAGTCAGCCTGTTTCCACCTCATTGTCCCGACCGAGCAACTGCAGCAAAGTCACTGTTATCATCGTTATGCCATTGCTCAGCCTCTCCCCATAGTTAGTCAGAGACGAGCCAATGTTGCTGTCTCCAAACCACCATAGTCCGGCCAAACTGAAACAGCCACCCAGTTGCTTCCATCATCGTTGTCGTCTTTCCACCTTCGGTCTAATCATCCGGATAGGCTCAACCACAGCCACTGCCATCCTTCTTGTGTTTATGTCTTGATGTTTTTGTTTTTTGTTTTTCCAGTTTATATTTTTTCTTAATTTTCGTAACAAAAGATTATGTATGTAGAACCACGAACTTTGGACATATTATGATTTTAACCTCCAATAAAAGATTTTGCGTATAAATAATTGAACTTTTAATTATTTCTAATTTTAACTATGGCAATAGTATCCGGCCACATACGTAGCATTTTAATCTTATGTGGCTTATAACTAGCTGATATGGTTAATAAATGATGAACGACGTTGTTTCATACTTAAAAAAAATGAATAAATTAAATTTACTTTAATTACAATCACACAGAATGTACCCCGATTAAATTTACGTACGTGGTCAGATATTGTGCCCATAGTTAAAATCATAAATAAAAATTCAAATATTTGTACGCGGAATCTTTTGTTAGAGATTAAAATTAGAGTATACCCAAAATTTATAATTTTACTGGCATAATTTTTTATTATAAGTTGAAATGAGATTATATATGTCAAAAATTCATGATTTTATATACCATTAATCCTTTAAATAATTAAGAAAATTTATTTCTGACAAGCACCATGCACCAATTAAATTGATGAAAGATTTTACTTTACCCATTGCAATAGAAACTTTTCATTGGTGGTTGATATTTGGTCGGCAACAAAATTCCAAGTCTTTTAACTGGAAATAGAAGTTTTGATACATATTTAATTATCTCATATTTGAGAAACCCTCCCAAGTATTGTTACTTAACCATGGGTTCATGAGTTGTTGTTTCTTTTTTTTCTTTTTTTTTGGGATAATTCAGTTGAAGAATTTTTAGATTTAAGTTTGGGGTTCTTATTTGGTAAAGCAAATCTTAAATATTTATGTGAAATTAGCCGAACCAATATGTCCTAATCATTGGTAGAATAAAAATTTGATGTCGATTGAACGAGATAAGAGAGAGTGGGACTATATATGAGGAAAGTCAATTCCATTAGTAAATCTTGCAAGAGAAAACAAGGACAAGGAACGAGAAGTTTAGTCTGCAGTTGAATTTATATGAAATTTGTCCAATATACATAAATTAACGAACATTAAATTTACATGAATAATTGGTAATTCATGTATTGTTTGTTTGCAAGTATTGATTATTGCATGGTTTACTTTTTTAAAAAAAAGTTTGAAGTTTGAAGCTTTCACCATGTCTCAAAAAATGTCCTCAATTTTTACTGTATTTTTTAAAAAAATATCCCATCATATAAAATTTGACGACAAAATATTGAGGACATAAAATATAATTAACTAATTAATAAATAAATTAACATTATAATACAACTTACTTTTAAAACACGATCATTTCTACTGAGAAAAACCCCAGTAAATAAAAATTCGGTAAAAATATTATAAGTATTAAGTTAATTTTAAAATTATGTTGATTAATATCTAATTTTCAAGTATTTTAAAGTTCAAACTCTTAACCAAATATCACATTTGACCTTTTTCTAAATAGAAAAAAGGTAAGAACAATTCTGATAACAACAAACATAATAATACATAGCAAATACTATTGCACAAGTTAATAATGTTGGGAGACATAACAGTTATTTAATAACTAGTTTATAGCTTATCAAAATTCAACGAGATTTATTATTTATCATTAATAAAATTATAAAATATACATTAATAATGTTGGGAGACATTGCAAATCTATATAATATATAAAAGAGGAGTTTTCCCCTCTCTTTTTCTCTCTCTTCTTCCATCAATTTTTTTCATTCTTTTTTTCTTTTAGTTTTTCATAATTTAATTCTTTTGTAAATATTGTCAAATTTAATTCATGATTTTTTTTCAATATGCATCTTAAATTACTATTCTATAAAAACATCAAAAATAAATTTAAAATGATTAAGTTATGAAAAATTTAAAATATTTTATTTTCTCTCTTTTCATTAAAATTTTATAACTTTTTATTTATGTTTGTATATGAAAATATTTAGTATGACGTGTAACTCTATAATAATAATGTGTAAATGCTAATTTTTGTTATGGAATAATTTTTATTGCACTTTATACAAAGTTGTTAATATAATTTTTAAATTCAAGATTTTATTGAATAATTGACGTGAATTATTTTATTTTATTTTTAAAATATATTTTATATTTATTTAAATATATCGTTAATTTCGATGTTCATCGTGCATCGCACGAATGGACGTTCTAGTTTTTAATAATGCATGGCTAGTGAATCTACATACGAACTCAGAATGCAACAGTTATGAGTGGTTACTTGTTGTTCGGCGACATAAACTTTTAATGAAATGAAGAAGTGGTGTGTTTCGCCATGGAGTTCACAACATAAAAATTTATTGCCCGTACATATCTACGTCTATTTGTACAAATGAGAGTCTTTGGGTACTGCCTCAACTTTGCCACTAGAGCAAGGTCTTATTGGCAAAGCGTTACAACTCTTGACACGTTATATTTTGCGGTTTGAGAAAACAATACAAATTACAATAGTGAATAGGTAGGAATTGATAGATATCTTTTTTAATTAAATTTATTGAGAAATAATAAGAGTGGCAGTGAGTGTGGAGGAAGGGAAGAGGGTAGCGGGTGAAAGGCCCCTTTCAACTTTTATCTTGAGGGTCTGTTTTTTCTGGTAAGACACAAACTTTCCCTTTCATTCAACCCATTAATCATGTGATTTTTCTACTATGAATCATCCATTCCACCTTTTGCAACCCCACTCCTTTCTTCTTCCTCTCAATTTCATGCAATCACCTCTAATTTGCATTGTTCCCTAGATTGATTTTATTTGTACTACTCATTTTTCTTTTCAATCTTCTCATTATTATGTTTGTCATCTTGCACTTGTGTAGTGTATCTTCAATATTAAGTACACATGTTTATAATTAATCACATTATATTGCTGTTTTTTTTCTAGAGTAGCTAGGTTTGTATATGGCATCACATTAGAATGGACATGTATTGATATAATTAACAATTGTCATAAAAGGATTAATTGGTAGCAAATGAATTGACAATGTTACTACAAAAACTTACTTTTTCGAATAATTGACTGGAATAAGGGCTGTTACAAAACAATGACTATTAATTTCATATGTTTCAAATGTATATTTTTCTTTTTACACTATAGTATATATAAGGCCAATCTATATATATTTAAGTTAAAATAAGAGATACGCTCTAAAAAAAGAAGTTAAAATATATACAAACCCGTGTTTGATTTTATTTGCTAATCTATACTATATTAAAAAGGGAGTTTCCAATTTGAAATCAATTTCAAATTGATTTAAATGGTAATTTTGTAAATAAATTCAATTAAAGAGGGTGAAATCAATATTAAAAAACTGCCAACAATGTATATCCATTTCCGTTAACCCACTACTTTAGCAGATTGTATTATCTATCTTCTACTAATATTAGTATTTTATTACATGTTATTTTTGGCGAATTTAATACCATGTACAGCTTTTATTATTCATAAATAAATGTAAAATTAATGATGTAAAATTAATGATTATCAATTATGTGATGCGATGATATACATATTTACACATAAGAAAATCAACATTTAAAAATATTAGGTAAGATCTAAAGTGATGAGAACAATAAAAAAAATGAAATGGAAATATAGAAAATACAATGGAGCTCAAAATAAAATTGTTAAGGTTATAAGAAATGAGGATTGAAATTTTTGTTTCAAAAATAATATCATACTCCACCGCCCACAAAAAATAGTCAATTTTTTTTTCCATTTTAGGACGTCCACAAAAATTAGTCTTTTATTATGAATATTAAGATAAATAAATTTATAAAAAAAGTAACACTTACTACTATTTAAAATTAAAATATATGTGTGTTTGCTCCAAAAAATTAATAATTATATGTAGTATTAATTGCAGTTAGTTCAATATTATATTATATATTTATATATGATTTTATAATTGGTTGATTCCATTGAATGAATAATGCATCTATAATTTTGACTAATACTATATGTAGTCTTCGCCTAAATTAATAGATTATTCATGTATTATTGAATTGAAGATTATCTATATCTAATATATAAAAAAAGTTATGACTTTTTCAAAAATATTAATTGTGATTATTCTGTCAATACGTAAATGTTCGTTTTTAAAAAATAATCTTATGAAATATTAAAGTTTTTATTTTGTTAGTGTACTTCTCTATTTATTTTGTAGTACAACTATAAATATTGTATAAAATTAAACATTTCAAAATTAACTATGTGTTATATTTAATAATTTTTCTAATTTAATATTATATATATATATTTATATAATTTTAATAATAACTATTATCGTGCATCGCACGATGGGCAAATCTAGTACTTGTTTTATTTCTTAAAATATATATATACAAAATCGGATTGCTTACGAGGTAGTAACCACTAACCACACATCACTTGGTGGTGCCATTGTGTGACTGTTAATTAATTTTATATAAATAACCAAATGGTAATATACTATAAAAAATATACATCTTCAATAATACAAATTATATTGTATTCTACAAATCAGTTATTTGTTTTCCAAACGGTATTCTACAAATTATAAAAAATAACCAAACGGTATTCTACGATTAATATATTCTCAAAAAAAAAAACTACGATTAATATATAGGAGTGCATCAGTTAAAAGATTGTCAATAGTAAAAGTTATTATTCAAAAAATTAATCGCACTTTTATTTATTTGTTTCCCTATATATATTGAGGAAGAAGAGTCAGAAGACAATGAAAATTGATGTCTAAACCTCTATGATAATATAGGAGGTCTTCCATGTTTGAATGTCTTCGAGAGGACTTTTTGTTCGAATCCATCTCATGACACAAACATATTTAAAAATATTCGAAGGTCCTTGTTATATATATGAATTCAAAACTAATTAACTATACTTAAACGGTGTTAGACATAAACTTTCCATTAATTCAAACAAATGAAGCATAAATGGCTGTTAATTAACTGCAACGACACAATTTGTTTCTTCTTCTTTGGTTGAAAAAAGGTTTATTTGGAGAGGATTAATTTTTTAAAATGGAAGAAATGAAGAGAGAGAGAGAGAGAGAGGGAGATTCCCGTGATATATAATAAGATGGAGGGGTCCATAAATGAAAAGGAAAGAGAGGGTTATTGTGCCTTAAACGTCAAAGATATCTGAAAACATCCATCATTTGGGCCTTTGAATTGCTCCACAACCCCTTATTTTGTTTCTAGAAGCCCTCCACTTTTTCTTCCATAACTTGCCTTCCACACTGCTCCTGCTAGCTAGTGCCCATTATATATATTTGTCCATTTAAAATATACTAGTAATAATTTAGTGGAATAGTAGCCCAACCTAAAGAGAACAAAATATAATCATACTTGTCACAGAAATTTATTTTGTCGTTGCGGTGATTTTCGTATCATCTTCTTCAGTGGCGGTGCTCCAACGGCAACACCAACAAAAAGGTGGAATGCAGTTTTAAATATATGCTGTATATATAATTAATGTGCACACAGCAATCCAATGAATTCTAGTTTTTATTAATGTAAGGAAAACTAGTATTGCATTCTAGGTTTTATTCTTCATCAATTCAAAGAAATTTCATTTATTATGTTTAAATTAAGCAAATAAAAAATATTAGAAGTAGAATAAAGGGTTTAAGATGGAGAGCAGATCTTGCCGTAAAATATAACGAAATCTACTGCAAGTGAAATGAAATATAGATAATTAAGGTTGCATATGCATTAAGGTGTATTGGTTATAATAAAAAAAAAGATTAATGTCAGTTAAGAAAAAGAAAAGTAAACGGGAAAAGTAATCTGTCGGCATGATGGATTTCCGTTTCAAATGTTCCAAGATGGAAAATGAAAATTGTAATGATAGTGGAAACCCATAATTTCAACAGAAAATATTGGATGGACCGACACAAATGAAAGGATATGTTTAGGGTTAATATATAATTTTTTGTTTCACCAACTTCTAATGTTTTTATAAAATATTCCTAATTTTTATTTTCTATTTAAAAACTTCAAATTTTTAGCATTTTTAATAAAATATCATGTTATATAAAATTCGATGATGAAAAATGATTCATTACATCAGAGTCTAAGGTGGATATTTTTTTTTTTGACCTCTCCATAAAATTGAATTAAAAAAATATTTTATTGTGTCCCCAACTTTTAACATTTTCAATAAAATATACCCAAATTTTGTTTTTATTCAAAAACTCCGAAATTTTCAACATTTTTCATAAAATGTCTCGCTATACAAAATTCAATATTTCGATGTCATAATCTATAAGTCTTATAAATCGTACATAGTAAAAAAGAAGCATTCATCATTCACAATTTGACTACAATCAATTTGAGAGATTTTGAGTCCTTGTTATCATATGTGGTTCATTATTCCTCCACCCTATTTGAGAACAATTGGTTGGCGCTTGGGATGAGGTAACAAATTATGTATGGCCTATAAGGCCACAAACTGTCAATTAAAGTTGATGTCATTAGGGCTATCAGGGGCTTCTTTATCAATTCATATCTTCATGCTGGTTGTAACGCCAACACTCTCCTCTTGATCCCGAAAAAGGAGACGATCACTTCTATTGCTGATCTTCAGCCTATCATTCTCTCCAATTTTCTTTTCAAGATTATCTCGAAAATTTTGGCGTCTAGACTGAATCTGGTTGCGGATGCTACTGTCTCGCCCAATCAGTTCGATTTTATTAGCGGGCGTTCTATTCATGATTGCATTATGTTGGGCTCTACGGGCTTCAATTGTATGCATCGCACTAATCATGGTTCCAATTTTGCTTGTAAGATTGACATCCGTAAGATGTTTGACATGATGAGATGGGATTTCATTCTTGCTATTCTTCGTGCCACTGGCTATCATGAGAGGTTCATTAACTGGATATCCACCATTTTCAGCTCTGCTCGGATTTCAATCCTTTATAATGGTCGGCTCAGTGGTTATTTTGCTTGCTTGAGAGGGGTCCGTCAAGGTGGCCCGTTCTCCCCTATTCTGTTTGGTATCGCTCGCGGAAAATGTTCTTAGTCATCTTTTCATTAATTGTGTTGCCTCCAAGCACTTAACTTCGATGAATTATAGTCATTCCAGGGACTTCCCAACTCACCTTCTTTATGCTGATGACATTCTCATTTTTTGCAAGGCCTCGGCTCGCAATGCTAAAATCATTAAGCATATTCTGGACTATTATGGCTCGATTTCTGGCCAAGTTTGCAGTCAGGACAAGTCACGTATCTACTTCTCGGATGAGGTGTGATGAAACATAAAACCTCACCCTCAATGATATAGCATATGATTAAAGAGGGGACCTATTAGAGTAGATTCGTGAGGAATAAAAGAACTCCACAAGACGCAATTCTTCACAGAAAACTCAGAGATATTTTCTATATTTCTGCTGAACTTACAAATATGTATATATCCGATGATCCGATTACAATGATTGAAATGGTATTTATAGGCATTACAAGGGGAAAGGTACAATGGTATTTTCACTCTTCACACGCACTCTTCATGCACGGACACCCTTCCGGTATCGTTGTCACGTTGATTGTCATTTTCTAACTACTTTGCAGCTTTTTCGTCTCTAGCAAGAGATAGTTACTAATCCTGCGTAAGCATCTCCATGAACACCTGCGCAGATTGTCCTTCTCGCGCAGGTAGGGTTTCGAGCATGGCCGCGCAGGTAGGATTTCCTAAGGCCTCAATCTGGTCAGGTTCTAAGTTGGGTCTTCCATCGAACTCTCCTTTATTTCTTTGATTCTCATCATTTACCTGTACTGTTAGTTTTCCTCCACATATGTATATAGTAACGAGCAATATGAAAATAATTGTTGGGTGCAATGGCCTGCGCTGATAAGGATCTTACTCCTCATTAGCTACTCCCCCTAGTTTACGAAAAAGAGTAAGTATGTATTGCGAATTTTCGTAAGTCCCTTATGGTTTGTCTATTCAGCGCAGTAACAATGGCGCAGTTCTTCAGCGCAGGCCTTTGTACTGGTACCGTCCTATCGTATTTAATGCTTTCTGATATACTTGAGCGTCCGTTTGTACTTTCCCATGTTTCCACTTTTGAAGCAGTTGGATCTCAACCCTTCATTTGTAACAGCCAAATCGTGATAAGATCTGGGCCGTTCCTTTCCCATCACACGATTTCCAACCCTAACAATTCCCTCTCTCCTTTCGTTTCAAATTCTCCCTATAAATATTCATCTTCCTCTTCTCTTTCTTTTTTCTTCTTCCTCTACATCCGCCATTAGCGCCCTTGAAGTATTTCTTACAATTCCTGATTTCTTGCCGTCGTCTGCTCCATTTTTTTTCCCCCGTCCGACCACTCCCCGTTCGCAGGTACTAGACTCATATTTTCTGCTTTATCTCCCCGTTCACCTCCACCCATTTGTTATGTGCATTTTCCGTCGATTTTTCGTAAATATATATACATTTAAGTCATCGTGGCCACCGTCAGAGCTCGCTAGCAAATGGAGAACCAGGCCGATTCTATGACTTGTGTAGGTTTTCCCCGCTCCACTGCTTCTCTTTTCCAAATAAGCGAGATGCGACAACTGCTACGTATTCCCCCTGATGACCCAGAGTTGAAACTCTGGATGCAACGGACTTCTGGTGACATGCCTGACGCCGATGGTCACCGGATACTATACCCATTTGGGTGGCCCACGTCAAGGTTGGCCTACGTTTATCCCCCTCCCAATTTCTTGTAGACATTTGCGAGAGATTTGGTGTACCTTTCTTTCAGATTTCCCTAGGGATGGTAGTGGATCTTGGACCCGGTCCAAATCCGTGGATCCAGATCCGTTTTTACGGATCTGGATCTCAATTTTTTGGACCCGACGGATCTGGATCTGGATTTGGATCTCAGTTTTGAAAACGGATCTAGATCTGGATCTTGAAATTTTAGATCCGGATCCGGCCCAGATCCGACCCGTGGATCCGTTTTATTTTATATATATATATTTTATATTTTATATTTAGTTTACTAATAATATTAAATAAATTAAAAATAATAAATAAATTATATTTAAAAGAATAAAAACTACAAGTAATTAGATAAAAGTATTTTGTGTTATATTTTTCATGATGGAAATTAGATGTTGTTGATTTTGTGAAAAAAATTTAATTTAATTTAGAAATAGTAGATCCATGGATCTAGACCCGTGGACCCGCGGATCTGATGGATCTGGATCTGGATCCAAAATTTTCAGATCCACGGATCTGGATATAGTATATGAAAACGGATTTGGATCTGGTATTGGCCAGACCCGGTCCAGATCCGGCCCGTTGCCATCCCTAGATTTCCCCTTCCTCCATTCGTCGTGCCCATATCCTTCACATTCTCTGCGCAGTCAATAACTATTCTTACAGCGCAGAGTTATTTCATAAAACCCACATAATTAAAAAGATCGGTTGCCATTATAATTTCACGTCTAAACCAGGTAGTTATATGAAATTCTTGGCTAACTTAAATTCTATGGATAAAAAATTCTATGACAAATACTTCTTTGTTCAAGTACGGAACGGCACTTGGATGGATTACGCCGGCACAGCAGAAGTGGAATGGCACTGCACTAAGCATACCACTCCCACCAGTAAAGCTCGGATAAGTGCCTCTGAGCACTGTTTGATCGAATCGCTAAACGCAGCCTACGAAAAAAAAAGATTTTGATGTCTTAGAACTCGTGGCTACACCTTTCATCTTGGTCGGCGCAGGGCTGTTTCGTGGATACCTTGTTTCAGCCGTTGGTATAATTTAGCTTCGTAGTTTTATTTGATTGTTTTCTCACATGTCTGCGCTGTATTTTGTTGTTGTTCTATCTAAAATTGACTTTTTTGCTTTCAATGCAACTTTAATATGTACATATATTCGTATTTTACTGCGCAGGAATGTGGAAGACTAAGAAGCATGGAAAGGTTGACAATATCCAATTCTTCCCTGCTCTGGTTGTTCCTAAAACTGTGCAGTCGGGAGCCGACACAGTTCAGCAGGTCGATCCGGAGTCCTTTAACCCCGGACAACTCCGCCCCACTAGCGTAGGTCCTGGAGGTATTTCGCCTCATCTAATAGATGAGGCCTCCGAGGATGACATCCCCCTTCAACAAAGGAAGCGCCAAAAATCTCGTCAAACCGCAGGAGCTAAGAAGAAGAAGCAGGTTGCGCCGGTTGTTGAGGAAGAGGATTCTTACGAGGCCCTCTTTGCTACTCCCCCTCACCACACTGAAGAAGGGCTCAGTGCTGGTGAAACACTCCGACTAGAGTCCATCGGTCCCCTTGCCCTTCGGGATATAACGGGTGTGGAATGCCAATCATTGATGGAAGCGCAGACCGCTTCCATTGATCTTGAGAAATTCAACTCCGCGGACATAGTGAAGTTTGCTGATGATCTCTGCCTTGCCGTTCAAATGGTAAGTCCTTGTTTATCTATTTCCCTTGCTTGCGCAGTTTTGAAAAACTTTATAGGTATGTGCTTCGATTGATTTTAATCTAGTCTTCACTTCCTGGGACGACGCAGGAAAAGGTGAGGTACTTGGCCGCTGCCCGCCATCTCAAGAGGACAGCCGCGGCTTTAAAGGCTAAGGAAGAGGATCTCCTTGTCTCTGTGACGAAGTGTACCAGTCTGGAAGAAGAGCTTTGCCAGGCCAAGGAAGAGGTAGCCAAACTACGAGTGGAGCGAGATTTTCTCAGCTCTGAGCTAGAGAGGATGGCCAAGGGAAAAGAAGAGGAGTTGGCCAATCTCCGTGACTTCCTAACAGAAGGGTTCAGGGATCGACTAATAAGGATGAGGATGACCTGGTTGAAAAGGAGAACGAGGCTTTCATGCGCGGGGTCAAGGAGCATCGTGTTCGATACTTTTTGTCAGTGCAGGGTCATCAATTCCTGTGCATCGTGCTGCGGGAGACTTTGGAGGGTTTCATCCGAACTCCCGAGGTATTGATGGTGCTTGGCCCTGGCATGCAGTTCTTGGTTGAAAACGCTTGTCAGATTTTGCTAGATAGAATCAGTGCTACTCCTGAACAGCGCAGTCTCTATGATGCGGACAGCGTTGTGGAGGCTATAGATGATAAGAAGCTTGATGAGCTCCTCAGAGTCAACTCTGAAGCTCCTGCGACTCCGAGGTGGTGGATCCCCACACTGGATAAGGCTCTCCATCTATTTGTTGATGGTGTCTGCGTTGATCCCCTGCCCAGGCAACCTGTGGTGCAGTCCCCGTACCTGGATTATCTGCGCAAGACTGCAATTCGGTCTCCAAGGGAAAACTACCTCGGAGGTGCCATATTCTATCCTCCTCCTCCTCCGACTTCGCAAGGAGAAGTGGCTGGGGGTGCGTCGATCAATGAGCCCGATGACCAAAGCAATGCTGTTGAAGAGACTGTGAATGAAGCAACTGCTGTGGATGAGCCTTGAAAGACTTTGAATTGTAGTTGTTATGTAGATAATTTTTGATGTTATTGATACTTTGGTATTTCCTTATCGTTTTTTTTTTGGTAAGTTGGTGGTGTTGCCAAATGAAATATTGTCATTTGATGTTTCCTTTATTTTGACTTCAAAATATTGTGGTGATCCAGGCATTCGTAACTTATTACGAGCTGTATGATATCCCTTTCTCTTCATGATTAATCAAAAATTTCCCCATATAACGTATACTCCCTCCGTCCACTAATTCATGACCTAAGTAGCAAAACACGAGTTTTAAGAAAAAGTGTATTTTTATTAGTTGAGTGGAGAAAGGGACCCACAATTAATGTATTGTTTATTAGTTGAGTGGAGAAAAAGTGTATTGCTTTGGGACCCACCAATTAAATATAAATAAAAACTTACTAAAAATGGATAGGCCTTGAGTTGGTGGACGTCCCAAAAAGGAAAGAAGGCCTTGAATTAGTGGACGGAGAGAGTATAAACGAAGACTAAGTATTCGCATGGTACTTCGTAAATAATATGAATATTGAAGTTCCAAATTATAGTACATATGAAATACTTGCGTCGGTATACGTTGTCATTTTACCACTTAACTCTATGCAATCGATTTTTATAAAAAGAGTTGCGCGGGTAAAAACTAAATCCATCGTCGAGTGATATGCGCAGGCAATTTTGGCTGCGCAGTATTACTGACCCGAACGTTTCATTTTATATGGTCACATTCCTTCCTCGGGTATGGTGATACTATTTCTCTTGCAATACTGGTATTACTTCTTTTGGGCCAACGATATAACTTTTTTTTGTTTTTGTAGAATAATGACATAACTCCCTTTAGAACAACGATATAACTCTTCTTTCAGAACCATGCTATAACTCCTTCCGCAACGCGGTTAAGTTACCTTTCAAAAAGGCATCTCCCTCCGCAGCGCGGCTGAGTTACGTTTTGAAGAGGCATTTCCCTCCGCAGCGCGACTAAGTTACCTTTCGAAAAGGCATTTCCCTCCGCAGCGCGGCTAAGTTACCTTTCAAAAAAGCATTTCCCTCCGCAGCATGGCTAAGTTACCTTTCAGAAAGGCATTTCCTTCCGCAGCGCGGCTAAGTTACCTTTCAAAAAGGCATTTCATCATACACATATGAAGAAGGTGTGTGTTAATATGGCACATGAAGAGAGCAGGTTTTCCTAAAACCATGAAATCTATTTTATTAAGATATCCATGGTCCCAAACCTCATTAAAACCCAGTGGGAAAAAGAGTGTTTGGTCTACAAGATAAGAGCTACGCTGAGAATTACACATAGAATTTCTTTAGATGGTTGATGTTCCATGGTCTGGTGAGAGGTCTCCCTTCTTGATCCGATAGGTGGTAAGCTCCCCCTCCCAACACTTCTGTGACAATAAAAGTCCCTTTCCAATTAGCTTCGAATTTCCCCGTTGGTTTTAGGGCATCTGCCCTCTTTAGCACTAAATCTTCCTTCTCAAATCTGCACAACCACACTTTCTTATCATAGTCCGTTTTGATTATACTTTTGTACTTGGCGGCCTTCACCTGAGGCTCTTCCCTCTTTAGCTCAACTAAGTCTAAATTCAGACGACCCAGCGCCTCATTTTGCGTAGGATCATAAGTAATTATCCGGTGGGATTCCAGTCTTATCTATGCAGGGATTATGGCATTTGACCCGTATACCAAAGTGAACGGGGCCTCTCCTGTAGCTGTCTTTGAGCTAGTTCTGAGCGCCCATAGTACTGTGTCTAGTTCCTCGGCCCAACGTCCCTTGCTCCTTTCTAGTCTTTTCTTGATCCCCTCGCAGACTGTGCGGTTTGTTAGTTCGACTTGCCCATTGGCTTGGGGGTGTGCAACGGACACAAACCTCTGATTGATGTCCATCCTGGAGCAAAAATCTTCTATCCTCTTACTTGTAAACTGCGTTCCGTTATCAGAGACCAAAACCCTTGGCACCCCATATCTGCAACAAATATTATTCCATATGAACTTCTCAACTATGCAATCATCGATTTTTGAAACGGCATCTACTTCCACCCACTTTGAAATATAGTCAACGGTGACAATAAGACACTATAGGAAAATAGACCTATTGTGGTGGACGTCGTATACCACCAAATAATTCCTGCAGAATTATCAAAACAAATTAGTATGATGATAAGCAGGGTCGATCCCACAGAGAGCAGGTAAAATCATTCAATTCCCTAAAACCTATATTTTTTGTGATGCCACCACGCCTAAATTTTGAGAAAATTAATTATAACTAAGAAAGCAATAAATCAAATAAAATAACTTTAGAAAATAATTAATAAAAGATAACTCGGCTCGAATAAATCCACACTAATTCAAAGCTCTGATCATTGACGCAATAATTAATTAATTCCTATTAACCAACTAGTTATAGGATACCGTGATACGCACTGACATACCCCAATTCCTACTTACTGAGTCGATAGACGGGTAGATACACTAGTCCTGCCTATTTCCCTTATTAAAATATAACCTAGCTGGATACGCCAGTCATAGATTTAATATTCTAATACCATTAAGATAAATGAACCCAATTTAGACCAATTATCCTAGATACGCTAGTAATAATTAATCTACCAATTTATTCCTACTACGAACATGGTAGCTTTATCACTAATCAGCCCTATTCCAACAATTATGGATTGGAGGTGCTAATTGACTGTAATCCAATTTAATCTAAGTTTATCAGGCTTAAATAAAATCAGAATTATCTTTAAACCCTAGGAATAAATCGAAATCAATAGAAATCAATTTTAAAACCAATTAGGTCTCACAGATTAATAAATTAATGCTTCATTATTCTCGCCGAATTAAAAGTTTAGCTATTCATAATTAAATTAACAACAATCAAAGAAATAAAAGCAAGCATGAAAATAATCAAATACGATAAACAAAAAAACTGCAATCGAAAGAAATTAACCAAAACTTCAAACTAAAAATTAAACTAACGAATTAAAAATGGAATTGAAAATGGAATTGATATAAAGTCACCACAAGTATATAAAAAAATCGTCTGCCAAGTCGAAAATACTCCAGCCGCAATCCTCCCAAATTCCAAAGCTAGAAAAAACAATAACATCTAACTAAATTTGCATGCATAATATATAACGTACTGATCAAAAGTTTTTTAAAGGAAATATATGTGTTGTTCCTAATCAAAAGTCAAAACTAATCTCCTCTAGTTCAAAGTTGCGGCTAAGTCTAACAATAGTAGAACAAGAATTATAACCTAATTAAAATTCTAACTATGCGGCTATCTCTTAAACAAGCTAAGGGAATTAAAACCCTTAAGTTGTTGCTAATGGGCTTCGGCCTGTACAAAATAAAACATATGAAATAATTAAAATCAAGAGTTTTGGACATAATTAAATCTAGAATAATTAATCCAAGCCCAATCTCTAATCTTCTCCAAAATCAATCAGCTTCTTTCATAATTCTTTACTTTCACCAACTTCTTCCATCTACGAGCATCCATCTCCAATCCATCTAATTCATGCGCCAAAATGTCACAAACCATGTAAAATCATATAAAATCATAGCAAAACACACACTAACTAAGTAACTAAAATACACACATCATGCGCACATGCGACACTACATGTATGTGACTTAAAATTACCACACTTACGCTTTTTGTGTCGTATATTTACGTCAATTGTGTGTCACCAATATATTATGTCGTAGTTTAGTGGCGCATATGCGACACTCGTCATAACACCTCGGAATTACAACAGTTTATTTGCGACGCTCCAATAAAATATCATAATTATATGACATATTAACAATAGTGTTGCATTGAGTGTCGTATATTTGCATCAATTTTGCATCATCTTTAGTGACACACATGTGACACTCGTTTGAACGTCTCAGAATTGCAACAGTTTATTTGTGACGCCTTAGTAAAATGTCGTAACTATACCACATATTAAGAATAGTGTTGCATTTAGTGTTGTATATTTGCGTCAATTATGCATGATCTAAATACTATGTTGTAGTTTTAGTGACACATATGCGGCAGTCATTTCAATGCCTCAAAATTGCGGCGATTTATTAGCGACACCTCTATAAAGGTTGTATTTATACCACATAATCAGAATATTGTTGCATTCAATGATATATATTTACGTCGATTATGTGTATTATCTAAGTATTATGTCACAATTTTATGTCACTGATGTGACACTTATTTTAATATCTCAAAACTGCGATATTAATTGGCGACACCTCAATAAAATATCACAATTATACATCACATTTAAAATAATATTACACAATTGTGGCATAATTTGCAGCATTTTCCATGTATGTCTCCCACTAAATTTATTGCACAAACTTTGTAACATTGGTTATACCATATCATTTTACATTTGTAGAGTTATATTCATGCTTAAGCATCTCATATTGAATTTTATTAAATTCAATTAAACTAATTAATTTCAGTAGAATGAAAATAAATGAAGTAAAAAAAATATTTCTAGATTACTTTATGCAATGCTGCTAAAAAATTGGAGTTAAGATGATAACTTGAAAACTCTCATTCAGAATTAGATTATTTCGAGTTGTGTATGATAGCCTAAAAACTCTCATTCATAACAAAAAATATTTGGTAATAAGAAATTACGAGGACAATGAAGTATGTGCAGTTATATTTTATTTTATAATGAACAAAATAAAAGTAATAAAAGTAGAACACTTAAAAAAATAAGGAAGCATATATGATTTCTACCAAAATCTGGTCACAAGTTTATTTCTATTTTTTCAACATAACTTGCTTTCTTGATCTACAAAACAACCTCTAACAATATATAGTAACAATAAATTGGAGCGAAAACATTAACTTTCGTATATTAGATAACAAACCAAAGTAGCATTAATTATAAATAAATGCGTCAAAATTGAAGAAGACACGTGAATGAAATGTAAACTTCTTTCAACAAAAAGTCAAACAAAATAAGTAACCAATATGCAAAATTTGCATAAAGCTCCAGTTGATAAATAATGTTTTACTATATTTGTTGTAGAGCTAAGAAAAGTAACCAATGGAACCACAACACCAAAACTTCATAAATGCGTACATTTTTCCTTTAAACCAGACGACTTCCCTCATAGACCTCTTAACACGGAACCAAGTAGCTACCCTAGCCAATGCACAAGCACTCGAGTCTCTATTTGCTCGTCCACCATGCATAGTTCTTACTTTAGAGGATACAAATCAATGGTCAGTAAACAAGCATGCCTACAATAGAAAATCACAATTAAAAAGAAGGTATTCTAATAACATAATCCATATATGGGCTTGAAAAAATAGTAATACAATACCCCTTTTTATTTAATATATGCATATACAATCAACAAGTTTTAATATCGGTCATATCGTTGTCAAATAACCTTTTAACAATGCCAAATTCTTAATTAAATTCATAAACACCACATAAAATAAAATAACGAGATAAAAATATAAGAAATTAAATTAACTGTATATTGAATTACCTAATATATTTCATTCTCATCTGATGGTATAATATCTTGAAAAAAGTCATCATCATCATTGGAATCAGATTTATCACTAGAAAAGTATTCCGCTTCATCATCTTCATCATTGAACTTATCAACATTATCTATTCATCTTCACCAGTTGCATCAACAACTATCAAATTATCAACATCTGCTCCAGTCCATGATATACTTTCGTTGTTAATATCTGGTTCATTTTGTTTGACATGAAATCTGCTCATCCTCAATACTTTCAAATTCATTAACCTTTGGATCAACATTGAATACAGCTCGAGGTGTCATCTTCAAAGCTACATGCCAATCTGGATCAACGGGATCTTCAATATACCATGCTTGTTGAGCTTGAGAAGCCAAAATAAATGGCTCATATATGTTTCTATTTCCTCTATATAGTAAGTGAGCAAAGTTGACCAAAATGAAATTAAACTCATCACGTTTCAATCTTACATTATAGTCAACTCAATCACTTGAACAATATAAATCTCAGATTATTGGTGTACCTCACTTCTATTATATCCTTCAAAACACCATAAAATGACACATCCCCTGATATATGATTCTTATCCCCTGACACCATAAATATATACTCCCTCCGTCCCTAAAATAATTTCCTATTTTTCCATTTTGGGACGTCCCCCAAATAACTTCCTCTTTCTTTTTTTCCATTTTTGGAAACCTACCCCACCACTAATAATACTTTATTTATTCTTACTTTTCACTTTTCACCACTCCCAATACTAATTATAACACTTTTCACAACTTCCAATAATAATTATATCACTTTTTCTCCACTATCAATACACTTTACAACTTTTTATTAAAACTCGTGCCGTCCCCAAATAGGAAGCCATTTCAGGGACGGAGGGAGTATTATATTATATTATAGTAATTGTCATTCTTGTTTTTAATAGTACTGCCGAGAGTACGATAAAGAACCTTCAAAGCTATATTTGTTTATATATTCATGACAGAGAAAGGATGGAAAATCGGTGGATACTCATACTGAAGAAAAAATTGTAAGTACTCTTATTTTGGTTTGGGATGAATGTTTTTTAGCTTTCATTGTATTTAATTCATGAAATTTAAATTATGAAATCGTTTGTTTTTATGAATTTAAAGTTTACTTTAATGTGTTGAGTCATAGACAATATATGCTTTGTAATAAGGTTATTTTCTTGCTGTGAAAATAGTGAATTGTCATATATTGCTAATATCTAATGGTATGCATTAGTATATGATTTTGTTTTTCTTCTCTTTTACTCTTTGTAATTAGGCTCGTTTGAAAGAGTTGAAGCAAAAGTTGCCCGAGGAATTGATGACTATACTGTTGCTAATGATGCAATTTTTGAAAAAGTTATTGGAAGCGAAGCGCTCGGATGTTTACGTAGTGCTTCTTCAAAGAGTAACAATTTGATGTTTACTTCTAGAGAAGAATTCGATCGAATTGTCCAGGAGAAATCTAATGAAAAAGTTGGAAGCATTCAAAAAGAATTTGAAGAACAAATTTCAAAATTTAAAGAGGAATATTCTTCTCAAATGGAGATGCTTCAAGCCCGACTTCTGACAATAGAGGATCAAAATATCATTGCAAGTTCACATAATAAATTTTAATTTCATTATTATTATTTTTTTAACTCATATTCTTAAATCATACTGCGCTAGTCGGGTCTCTCAATTCTCGACGCATACAAGCTCCGAATCATGGGTCATCACAAGTACTTGTGAATTTTGAGAACACCAATGAAGTCAATGGAAGTTTTGAGGTAAATAATTAATTTCTTTTTAGTATTTCAAAGTGTAATTTTTATATAAAAAAAGTTACTTATATTTTCTTTAATCAATTTTATTAGATGACGGACCAACAAGAGGAAGGAAAAAGTACAAGAAGGACCAGCAATAGGAAGGCAAAATGCTAGTGATTTTCACATTGTCACCATTGAATTTTCATTATTGCATAGGAACATAGCTTTAGACATTTTCGTTTTTGATCCATATTCTTGAATAATTTGCTAGCTAGTATGGTGAATTATGTTTTGATATTTTCTCTTCTGATATTTAAAAATTAATAGTTATTGTGTATTCAACTTTTTATATCTAGTTCAATTATTCTTTTGGTACGTATTGTAATTTTCTTGTTATATAATTTGTTAAATATTCAATATATTCATCACAAAAAAAAAATGTGACAATAACCATAAATATTTTATATTCACTATTGCAACACAAATTTAAAATGTGTGGTCAACATTTTATGTCACATCAATTATATTGTCAGAAATTATGACACATTATTTCAACTAATGTTGTGTAATGTGACGCAAACTAACATGTGTCAATACAACTAATGACACATAATTTGTCACAAATTTTATACAACAATTAATTTAGTGATGCAAAAAGTGTCGTATATATTATGACAGAAGTTTGAAAAGTGTCGTAAATGTATTACGTCACATTAATTGTAATGTCACAAACTAGTGTCGCAAATTAGGACGCGTCATTTCAACTAATGTTGTGTTAGGTCCGGAGGGTCTCGAATAGGTGTATGGGGGGGAATACACCTATAGGCTATTTTTTGAAAATGAAACTTTAAATACAAACTGACTCAACCTTTTTACTGTAAAGAGTTTTATCAAAACAAGGTTGATGACTGATACTGAATACTCTTCAGTAATGAGTTATCAGTTAAGTCAAAGACCTTAACTGATACACGTAAGGCTTCAGTCGAGTTTGTTAAACAGAGAGATGTTATGAATCTTACTGACTATCAGAAGATAGATTAGTTAGACTGATAACACACGCATCGGAAAACTTTTGTTTCGAAATAGCATGTGATATTAATCAAGTTGTCAGCAGTTAAGTTTCTCTTTGCAATTAATCAGTTTTCAGTGTAGGAAAGTGAAAGCACGAGTAAGAAGGTAAATACTGAAAGCTGTAAATAACACAGAGATTTTTACGTGGTTCGGAAAATACTTCCTACATCCACAGTCAGTTGATCAGACCAACAACTTCACTGGGCATGTGCTTACGGGTGCACAGCAAACCGATGCGTGTGCTTACGGGTGCACAGCAAACCTGAATGTGTGCTTGCGGGTGCACAACAAACCGAAATAACTGAAGAGCCTATCTTCAGTAGGGCTGTAAATGAACAGAGCTACTCGCGAGCTATTCGAGATTCGGCTCGAAAAAAGCTCGTTCGGAGCTCGATTCGATAATAAACTAGTAGAGCTCGAGCCTTATTTCGAGCTCGAAATTTTTATCGAGCCGAGCTCGACCCTAACAGTGCTCGGCTCGTTGAGCTCGCGAACATGTTCGAATTCGATTGTTTGCGAACATGTTCGCGAGCCTGTTCACGAACCTTCAATCGAGTTAATACACGAGCCTTAAACGAGTCGAACTCGAACATGAATAACATATTAATTAAAAAGATTTTCTTAAATTTATAACAAATTCGAGCTTGAACATCATATATACAAACATCTAACGAGTCGAGCTCGAGCTCAAGCTCGAATTCGACATTATCGAGCATCACCCGAGCCGAACTCGAACCAAGCTCGAGCTTAGTATGTAGGTGATGAGCCGAGCTCGATCATCAAGATAAAAGCTCGAATCGAGCTCGAGCCGAGCTTGAACACCCGAATATTTAAACGAGCCGAGCTCGAGCCTGCTTGTATTCGACTCGGCTCGGCTCGTTTACAGCCCTAATCTTCAGTACCAACACACTGGGTTGAATTTCTCACTCCTAGCGCACACTGGGCACTAAGATCTCACGGAGACAGAACACTGGTCTGAACTCCTTTTCGACACAAACTCTCAATTCGGTCCGTTGAAAAGAGGTTTGAAAACTTGCCAACTAAACCACAAAGAACAAATTCTTTGCAGTCAGTTTACCTAGGCTTTGGATATACAATATTTGCCTAAGTTCTAAGAGAATGTATGTAATCAGCAGTGATTGATTTTTGGCTTTGTGATTCTCTTCTTCGATTCAAACTTTGAGGAAGCTTGGTTTTGCTGAGTAACGAATTCGGCAGCGTTTCAGCTTATGTTGTTGAATCGGTGAAGATTGAAGTGATCCTCGAGCGTTATTTATAGGAGACGTCTTGAATAGATCCATTGGCGGAGATGGTCTTCAAGATTTCTTCCGTTAGAGGGTAATTTGAACTTGGGCTGAGGCTTCAATCTTCGAGGTTCCTTGTTTGGTGAGAATGGCTACTTTGAAGAGTAGGAGATGTGACATCTCTGAAAAGGTAATCACCAAAAGGAATGGCCTCTGCAGAGAAAGGACAATCCTGAGATCTCTGCATTTAATGCGGCTGTACTTCTGGAGTGCGTGGCTTCCTTTGAACTCTAAAGGTTCAGTCCGAGGAATAATGTTTAACTGATATTTGACTTTAGTATCAGTCCGCTGAATCCAAGTGGCGCGCATTAAGTAATCAATCGAAACTGATCCTTCGACTGATAAGTCAAATATCGGTATTTGACTATGCCTTAATCGTTACATCAGTCGGCATCTTCAATCTTCAGTCTTCAGTCCTTTGTTCTTCAGTCTTCAGTCTTCAGAACAACAACTAAACTAGAAAAAGAACTCTAACACTTGAGTTCGAATAGTTCTAGTCTATTACAAAAGAAACCTATTGATTTTGGTATCATCAAAACTAGGATTAGGATATTTGATTAAGTTCCCAACATGTTGTGTAATGCGACGCAAACTAACATTCATCAATATAACTAATGACACGAAGTTTGTCGCAAATTTTATGCAACAATTAATTTAGTGATACACAAAGTGTTGTATTTGTTACGACATAAATTTTTATAGTGTCATAGATATATTACGTCACATTAATTATAGTGTCACAAACCAGTGTCGCAAATCAGCTAGCGTCATTTCAACTAATATTGTGTAATGTGACGCAAACTAACATGCGTCAATACGACTAATGACACAAAGTTTGTCGCAAATTTTATGCAACAATTAATTTAGTGATGCACAAAGTGTTGTGTATATTACGATATAATTTTTAAAGGGTAAATATCATGAAAACCCCTGAAGTATACTCACTTTATCAAAAATACCCTGAAACTTTCAAAATGTTCTCTAAACCCTCAAACTATCAGGTTTTTATCAAATATATCATGCATCTATTTTTCGGTCACTAAAAACGTGATGTGGCTCGCCAGATGCCACAATGTAATTTATATTCTATTTTTAAAAATGCAATGGCAAAAACGACATCGTTTCGTACCATATCATTTTAAAAAAACCACTCTGAAATTTAAAATTCACTCCTATCATGTTTGAAATTCACGCTAATAACCTAGAATTAGGGATAAACACGATAGAATATGGTACGAAACGAATTCATTTTTTTCATTTCATTTAAAAAAAATAGAATATAAATTACATTGTGGCATCCGGCGAGCCACATCATCTTTATGGTAACCGAAAAGTAGATGCGGGATATATTTGATAAAAATTTGATAGGTTGCGGGTTTAGAGAACATTTCGAAAGTTTCAGGGTATTTTTGATAAATTGAGTATAATTTAGGGGTTTTCATGATATTTACCCAATTTTAAAAGTGTCATATAAAAATTACGTCACATTAATTATAGTGTCACAAACTAGTGTCGCAAATTAGGACGCGTCATTTCAACTAGTGTCATGTTATGTGACGTAAACTAGCATTCATCAGTATGACTAGTGACACATAATATGTCACAAATTTTATACGATAATTGATTTAGTGATGCAGAAAGGGTCGTATATGTTGCGACACAAAAGACAAAAAGTGTCGTAAAATTTACATAACAAGCTTTTGCGACACAATTCAACGCGACGCAGAAAATGTCGCAAATAAGCTTTTGCGACATAAAAATTGAAGTTTACGACATATTTTACATGTCGCAAAAGGTCGTCTTTCTTGTAGTGACAAAGTGCTTTCGTACCAGGGAGGATGATATCTGACAATATCTTAGTTGGATATGAATGCATGAACTGGCTTACAAATCAAAAGCTCGGCAAACACGGCTTCGCAGCGCCCAAACTAGATATGAGCAAGGCTTACGATCGCGTCGAATGGGACTTTCTAAAGGCCATGCTCTCCACTCTCGGATTCCCTAATCGTTGGGTCAGGCTGATAATGGATTGTGTCACCACTGTGGATTTCTCTTTTGTGATTAACAGTAAGGTTTATGGGCAGGTTACCCCCACCCGCGGCATTTGACAAGGCTACCCTCTGTCGCCGTTCTTATTTGTCATATGCGCCCAGGGTCTTTCCTCCATTCTCAATAGCTACGAGTCCCAGAGGCTCTTTGACGGCCTTTGGTTCTCGAAATTCAGCACGGTTGTGTCGCATCTCTTCTTCGCGAATGATAGTCTCCTGTTCTTCAAGGTTAAGGCCGAGGGAGTCGCTGCTATTAAAGAGGCGCTGGAGCTTTACTCAACGGCATCCGAACAGCTGCTTAACCTCGAGAAATCGGCTAGCACCTTTAGCCCATGCACCCCTCCAGCGGCTGTGGATATGGCAATGAGTATTTTGGGCTTCCGTGAGACTCAAGGATTCGCAGTTTACTTGGGACTCCCGACCTTTGTAGTTTGACAAAAGCGGATACAATTCGATTACTTAAGGAAGCGTGCGTGCACAAAACTTAGCAAGTGGAACAACAAACAATTCTCAACCGAAGGCAAAGAGACTCACCAAATTTGTCATTCAGGCTATCCCAACTTATACCATGAGTTGCTTCAAAATCTCGGATGCAATATGCAAGGATATCGAGCTTGCTTGTGCAAACTTCTGGTGGGGAGAAACTGTGAAGAGCAAACGCATGCACTGGGCCAAGTGGGATATTCTTTGCGCTCAAAAGTCAAAAGGTGGGATGGGGTTCTGTAAGGTGGCAGCCTTCAACAAGGCGCTCCTTGCAAAATAAATATGGCGGCTTATAAAATTCCCCAACTCTTTGGTTGCTAGGGTGCTCAAGGGGCGATACTATAGAGGTTGTGATATTATGGATGCAAGGATTATGGCAAACGTCTCATACGCTTGGAGATCTATCATTTGGGGATGAGAGCTTCTACACAAAGGCTTACGGTGGAAGATAGACAACGGCAAATCGACAAGGGCATTCCTAGATCCGTGGATACCGGGAGGCGGGAGTGGCATCGCTGCCCGCATTCCACCCGGCAAAGAAAACTTGAAGGTGGCTGATCTAGTGAGCCCGTGTGGTAACTGGAATGAGGAGAAGTTGGTTGAATTCTTTCTCCCGTATGAGGCTGCAAATATTCTCACCGTTCAAATCAGTAATTTGGAAAAAGAGGATGGGCGATATTGGATCTTTGACGAGAAATGATGTTTCGGTGAAGTCGGGATACTTATGTGCAGTTGGCTTCTACTACACTCATGAGGCAACGACGTTGACTGACCGGAAAGCATGGTGGACATCAGTGTGAAGCTCTAATATACCACCAAAGGTCAGAATCTTTATTTGGAGAGCATCTCTTAATCTTTTAGCCACTGAGGATAACCTTCGCCGCGATCATATCACCACAACAAGTATCTGCCACCAGTGCCAACGGGAGTGGGGGACCACAATTCATTGTCTTTTTAAGTGTGATGTTGTTAAGCCTTTTTGGAAATTCTCGAAGTGGTGGCCTACTCCTAAACCAAAGCTCCATCTCCAAATGGAGGATTTATTGTGCTTAATCCTAAAGGAACATGGCGAGGGGGATTTTGATTTGTTTTGTATTTGCCTTTGGATGGTTTGGCGAAACCTCTGTGATCTGAAACATAATGGGATGAAATGCAGCTGGGAGGAATCCCTCAATGAGAGTGCTAACTTTTTAAAAGCTTTCCAAGAAGCCAAGGCCCAAGTGCATGTTCAAAGCTAAATTTTGCTGAGGGAAGGAGAACGTCGCTGGAAACTCCCTCCTAGAGGAATCCTACGGTTGGATGTTGACATTTTGATTCATGAAGAAGGAGCCATTGTTGGAGTGGGTTTTATTGTGTGGGAACATGCTGGAAAAGTGATTGCGGCTGTGGTGCGCCGTATTGGAAGAACGGAGACCACGCTGATAGGCAAACTTCACGCTCTCCTCCTGGGCATCGGCTATTGCATGGAGCAAAACCTCAGGCCGGTGGTAGTGTACTCGGACTCTTTGCTTGCGGTCCATGTTGTTCATGATCAGCACCACGGATCGGATTCCCTATGCGACGAGCTCTTTGATACCTTTTTGTATGCTAAGGAGTATCTAGTTTTAGACTTTTGTCATGCTCGTAGAGGGGCCAATCGGGCCGCTCATTGTTTGACAAATTTCGCCACTTGGCATTCTGATATAATGGTTTGGAGGTCGGACTTTCCGATTTGGCTCGAGGAGATTATACATCGAGATTATGAACTACCTTTTCTCCTAAATAAAAAAATAAAAAAAAAATCTTATACTCCGTAATTGACAAATTTCGAGTAAAACAAAACGCCACCAAAGGCCCATACTCAAGCCTAAAATCTAACCAAACCCCAAATCCATATATCCGAACCCACGCATCCCTATGAATAATTTCTCGAGACGCATTAAAATACAACTAATATTCATTTGTATATATACGGATCGCATCCTCAACTCTTTTCCCTCGATTACCATTTCACGTTATTCCGAGCTTTGATTGCAGTTTTTTGAGGGAAAAAAACGATCACTATGCAGCAGAGTGCGGATATTCATCGACGAATTGCCCGAATTTCCAGTCACATCAATCCCCCAGATAATCAGCTGCAGCTGGTACACATCCTGATCTTTTGATTAGTATTTTTCCTCGCGATATACTGGAAATTTGAACTATAAGTTGTTGGTTTAGGAAGTTGATCGGAATATGTTGTTTAGAAGTCAAAATTACTCATAGGTATGGCTTAAAATTACTATGTGTGTGTTTGAAGGTGGAGGAGGGGAGTTTATGGCGCGCGGATTGCCGGGCGAAAGGCGGCTCTCCGGGTTTCAAGGTGGCAATATTGGGAGCGGCTGGAGGCATAGGGCAGCCTCTGGCGATGTTGATGAAGATGAATCCTTTGGTGGCTGTGCTTCATCTTTATGATGTTGTTAACTCTCCTGGCGTTACAGCGGATATCAGCCATATGGACACCGGCGCTGTGGTAATAACATATTTCCCAATCTATAGTATATTACTTGCCTAATGCTTGTATTTGAACTATTTTTTCCTTTGAAATTCAAGTTTGCAGCTTAGTTTTATTGAATTATTCTTATTTGAGCTGAGTATTCTAGTGAAAAATAGTTTTATGCTAATTCAAGATTTGGAAGTAATAACGACAGTATATTCAAATTATTATACTTAGGGGTGTAAATTTGATGCAAATCATTATAGAGAAGAAAAGAAGACGTTTTGCAAAATTCAGAAAATTCATGTTTCTACCTTCTAAAGTACTTAGATAGTATATATAATCATTCTCAGTGATTGCAAGGAGATTGCGGAAAAATATGAAGTCAGCTATTGATATACATAAATGCATATTTAGCATATCCATCTCTAACTAGTAGGATGCAGAAGTGTTGCTTCTCTTATAGATCCAACCACAAGAATCACTCCTGCAAGATGGTGAAGACATTTAAGTTGTAATCTTTCAGGAAACAAACCTTTTATCATGAGATACATCACTAGATGCATATCTGGTTTGGATTCTGATTAAAAAGGTAGATTGCATTTCTCTGGGACTTAACTAGGAAAATTTGACTGAATCTCATGATGTTTAGGTTCGTGGTTTCCTGGGTCAAAATCAGTTGGAGGATGCACTGACTGGGATGGACCTTGTAATCATTCCTGCTGGTGTTCCCAGGAAACCTGGAATGACAAGAGATGATCTTTTCAACATTAATGCAGGAATAGTAAAGACTATCTCTGAAGGAATTGCTAAGTGCTGTCCTAAGGCCATTGTCAACTTAATCAGTAATCCTGTGAACTCTACAGTCCCAATTGCTGCAGAAGTTTTTAAGAAGGCTGGGACCTACAATCCAAGGCGACTCCTAGGAGTTACTATGCTTGATGTAGTCAGAGCTAATACCTTTGTGGTAAGATATCTTTCTCCCGGAATTTATCATCTACAAGTATTTTTTATGTTTCAAAATATATCCATGAAAACCTGTTGTGTCTACAAGTTGGTTGATCTGCGTTTAGCTTTAATGCACCGAATTGGTTCCTCTGACTTCTATTTATATTCATCATCCCCCCTCTCTTGTTGAAGAGACATAAATTTTTAAAGGTCACATCATGATAGACTTGAACCTGAGACATTTGGCTCAGGCATTAACCACTCTACCACTAGACCAACACACGCACCTCTCTCTCTCTCTCTCTCTCTCATGCCAGCATCCAGCATTCCTGGATGATTTTTATGAGATGTGACATTATGGTGGTTCGTGTTTTTTAAACAATTAGCTGTTAAATGTTACTGTTAGAAATGTAAAATCTGCTCATATTCTGGCATGTGTACCTTATTAATAGGATACTTTCACCAGAAAGTGTTCTGGTTATTTTCTTATAGACAATGGAATTCCTTTACTATGATATTCTGCATCTTTTGTTAAAGTACTTATTATGAATTGGTCAAGTCACACTTTTTAGTTTTTATACTTCACTAGGTACATCTTTGTGAAGTGATCGCCTATGGTGTCTCTCAATTGTCTTTGCTATTTTTGAAATCATTTTCATTATTTGTATTTTAAGGCTGAAGTTTTGGGGCTAGATCCACGGGATGTTAATGTTCCAGTCGTAGGAGGCCATGCTGGTGTAACAATATTGCCCCTTCTCTCACAGGTCAAGATTATAACATGATTTTGCAGTATTAATTGTAAAAATTCTGCATTGTATCATTTTGTTTTATTTCCCCCCTCATTACATAGGTAAAACCTGCATGCTCTTTCACCCAAGAAGAGACCGAGTATCTGACATCTCGGATCCAGAATGGTGGTACTGAAGTTGTTGAGGTAGGCTCAAGTATTAGTCGGAGGTCTCTGATAAATATTTCTTTTTTTAGACAAGCTGCAGATAAAAGTTTTTCTATTGGATGCCTCTGTTGCATCATTATTATTTACATGTATCAGACATATTTTTCAAGTTCTAAACAAATTGCTTGCTACCTAGTTCAGCAACAGTCGTGCACCAGATGGCAAGCCATTGTACCCAAATCCCCCAAAACTTGATTATTGGAAAAACCATACACAAATGTTGAAAGCAAACCTTAAACTTGCTGCAAAATGTTTTCCCATTCGGAATAGCATTTTTATCTTTTTCTTATTTTTTATCAATCCTGTAATATGTACGGGAAATCTTACAAGCCCATTTGAATTTGCAAAAGATGTTTAATAGAAAGTGACTGTTCAGGTTTATATTGTCAATGATTATTCTAAATATCTGAATCCAACATCTAATTTGTTTTGTTGTGATCTATAAATATATTGCCACACTTTTTCTTTTGGTGATTAGAGTTGGCCCTTGTAGAGTTTTTAGTTATGAAAGTGCTGTTAACTAAGTTACCTCTGTTATGTGCTTCCCTCCAACCATTAGATTGGGGATTCGAGTCACAACAAGGGAAAAATGCGATACTATTATTGATCCTCTGTTATGTTTCTTGTGTTATTTATTTTTGCTTTCATGTTGCTAATATTGTGAATATGTCTTGTAAGCATGAATGTGCGTTTGACCTTTATATGGTTCTTGGGCTTCCCTTCCATCTACATATCATGATGCTTTCGTCATTCATGTTCACTGGGCTAGAAATGATCCCAAATTGTATCTCTTACGTATACATAGATCACTGAGAATATCAGCATTTTCTCTATCTTCAGCAACAGTACTAATGCCGTGGTTGACTAATATTACTGGCTACCGTTGCAGGCCAAAGCTGGTGCAGGTTCTGCTACTCTTTCTATGGTATGCTGCTATCTTTCTTTCTTCTTTTATTTTTTATTTTATGTTGGCAATGCATGGAGAATATCCACCAAATTTAACTTAAGAATATGAATAAATGATGCAGGCATATGCAGCAGTCAAATTTGCTGATGCTTGCTTGAGGGGATTGAGAGGAGATGCTGGTGTTGTTGAATGCGCATTTGTGCCTTCCCAGGCACGTTTTTGTTTTTGTTTGTACGATTACTAAGTGAGATGTTCCTATAGCATCATTGGAGCCTGTTCTTTTTTTTTTGTTCCCTTAAAGTGTCAAGTTGTGGACTTTTGTCTTAGGTAACTGAGCTTCCATTCTTTGCCTCAAGAGTGCGTCTTGGACGCAACGGAGTTGAGGAAATCTACCCTCTTGGTCCACTGAATGAATTTGAAAGGTCTGTCTAGACTTTCCTAATATTCTCCTGTTATAATTCCAAGTTTCATGCCTTACTAGCTCTTATGAATATCTTACTTGTGATTAATGTTTGATGTTCATCGCTGCTCGTTTTCAGGGTCGGCCTGGAGAAGGCCAAGAAAGAGTTGGGTGGAAGCATTGATAAGGGTGTGTCCTTTGTAAAGAAATAAACAAAGGTCTGTCTTCGAATGAGCTGTATCATATGTTCATGTACTTGATGCTGCTTGAGTTGTGTTGGATTTGCGATTCTAGTTTCAGGCATGAATTTGAATGTTATCCCTTTAGACAATAATAATGATAATAATTATATGGCGAATTTTGGAAAACTAGTTTCGGGTGTGAATTCTAATGCTAATGGAAAAATGAGTATGCTCTCGTCTCTTGTGACTCTTTGTAGTTTGTCCCTTGGTTTAAAAAAGCCCGAGACTGCCCCAGAGCATAGGCGCAGGGCTTTAAGCTCAAGCACAGGCTTTTTGTAGGCGAAGCGCATTAAAGTATAAATTTTTGTGCTTTTTGTAGGCGAAGCGCATTAAAGTATAAATTTTTTTAATATATTTTACTTCAATATATTTTATACTAAAAACACAAATACTTAAAATCATAAATACTTAAACACACGAATACTTTCTCTCAAAAAAAAAAACACACACGCAAATATTTAAGTAGACTTAAGTCTTAAAGTACAATTAAATTTCAAACAACCAATCAATAGTCATCATTATCAAAGGCATCATCTCCATCTCTTTCATCATCTTTATCTTCACCAATGTCCTCTTCATTAGGACACTTCTTGACCTCGAACTCGCTCCAACAAGATCATCTTGACCTCGAACTCGCTCCAATGTAACTATAAATATTATCATTAGCTCTTGTAGCTTTACTAACGGCACTTCATGTCAAGTTATCATCCTCAAACACAAGATCGTTATCTTCATTAGAAGAGTTACCATCCATTTGTCCAACCAACCATTCATTGCTATCATCGATTTCATCTATAGAATAGGATCTATTGTGTTTTTACTAATTGAAAAAACTGAGATTAAAAAACTGAAGTAAAAAAGAAATTAAAAAATTGAAGTGAAAAATAAATAAAAAACTGAAATCAAAAAGATGCTCGGGACACTTAATTGAAGCAATAAAACTGAAGTAAAAAATAAAGATTAATTGAAGTAAAAAATGAACTTAAATAAACCAAAAAGAGAATAAAAAAAAGACTAACAATGGGAGAAGAAGTCGTCACTTATCTGACTGGAGATGACAACCGGCAGCCATGGATGGCTGGCGGCAGCTTGCAATTGTTGGCGGCACCGAGCGGTGGGCAATTGGGGCGAGCGGCGCTGGGGGAGGGGAGAATGGGGTTGTGCTGTTTTTGTTTTTTTTTTTAGGTGTAGAATGTATTTTTTAAAATTCAAATAAAGCCCTTATTTTTCAAAAAAAAAAAATCCTGACCATACAAAAGGGGCGCGCTTTGAGGCTTGTCTGCGAGGCTCGCCTCCATGCGCCTCTTGTAGGTATGCACGCTTGACTTCAAAAAAAGTCATTCTATGTCTCAACTAAGAGATTGTTTGGCTAAGCTTATTTTAAAGAGCTTAGAGCATCCGCAGCGCTGGGTACGATGGCCGGATCGAACCCGGCCTATCGCACCCAGCGCCGTTGCTGCACCCGGGAGCGAAGGGAGGGGGGCGACTGAATGCACTCGGGGCTAACCTCTCCTTATTCATTCTATAGGGCGGGGCTGCGGACCAACAATCCAGCAAAAGGGCTGAAAAGCTCCTTTATAAAACCTTCCCCTTTTCATAATAAAATAAAATAATAAGGTAAGCATCAAAGCCCAGAAAACCCAACCTATACAAAGAGCTCTTTTCAGCCCCTTATAAAGTATAAAGGTAGCTCAGTCGAATATGCATTAGAGAGCTCTTCGAGCTTCCTTGCTTGCATCCTTTTGATTGCTTAGTATCTCCTCCTTGCCGCACTCTTCTGGCACAAAAGACTAGACTGAATGAAGGATCGAGGAGCCAGGCAGAGGCTAAGAGGTGCCACTTCGTCACTTATGATCTTTCTTGTCCGAAGTTTCCCGATGGTGTTGTTCCATTGCCTCCAGCCAAATGCAAGACACGAGTAGAAGGGGCAAAAGATAGGATTTAAGCGAAGGAAATGGGTGAAAAACACGCGCCCCTTTTCAAACCATTTCTATTGCACCCACTATGGGTGCAAGCGTTGCTGGAGTGGGTGCAAGCGTTGGAGGTGCAAGCGTTGCTGGAGTGGGTGCAATACTATTGCACCCACTATGGGTGCAAGCGTTGGAGGAGCTCTTATAAGCTCTTGGAGCTTATAAGATGTTTCAAGAGCTTATGAGATGTAGTTTCTTAATAGCTTATAAGTTTTCAAAGTGTTTGGATAATTGAACTTATAAGCTAGAGAAAGAATTTCTAGCTAGAGAGATAAAATTAGGATGATATAGGATGAAAAAAAATCATATTTGAATTATTTTTGCAAAATAAGTGTTGCTTATAAGATAATAAGAAAATAAGTTTAGATGAAGTTATTTTTTGGGAGCTTATAAGCTTTTAGAGTTTATTTTTACAGCTTATAAGTTTTTGATGAACTTATTTTGCCAAACACTTTGAAGAAGTTTATATATTTTTATACAGTTTATAAATTGTTTTAAAGAGCTTATAAGCTCAGCCAAACACCCTCTAAAGCTTGCGCTTTTAAACCCAAGTTTGTTCCTTTGTTGCTCTTTCACATTGATGTGAGAAAGAGACACCAAGTCAGTTGTAATTTCAACGTCGCAATGTTTGAATTCCCTATTTCACTTTTATTTAATATGGAGATCTCTACTGCTAAGTCAAGGCATGAGTAGCGGAACATCAATTTCTACGTAATGTCCAAAATGTAGACAACAAGAGGTTATGACTTGCAGAAATTCTCATTTTGGTTTGGCAGATTAGAGGGAACTTGGGATCGTGATATGTTGTTCGATTGAATTGATAGTTAATATTAATAGTATTCAATTAATCTTTAAAAAATACGTTTTTAGTTTAAGGATAATGCCATTTATGATTATTCTCAGATCCGTGTACTTGCAATTGGTTATGGGCTTCTGCAGCAATACATGTGTATTTCTTGTTCTGTTGTGTTTGGGCCGGCCTTTCATTTCTGGCTGCTCCTCTTGTTGTCATGTTGTTTGGCCCATATGTTGTATTATACTTTTGGCAATGCTCTTCATCTTTATGCAATTCAACCTTTAAAAAAAATACTAATAAATATAAAATAAAAATCCAATCTCAGACTATTGCGTAACACACGACCTATATATATCTAGAGAGAGAGAGAGGATCAAATAACACTCTTTTATTTGGTGTTTAATTTGAACATTGATCTTTACCATCTAAAATATTGTCAAAAATTTAATCTAATGTAATATGTAAAAAATAATAATGTAGAATATTCTACCGTTTTCCTTTCCCACGTCAAAAAATAAAATCAAATACTAATGATTCTCTCAAAAGGGCAATTACAAGTTTATACAAAATTCGTAATGCAAACTGATTCAGGTAAGAGGAGGAGACTAAATAATAAGTGGCCATTTAAATGGTACGCAAATGATAGACTGTAGATATTTCAATTGAGAAAATTGGTTAATTTAATACTCCCTCCGTCCCAGCTTAAATGACTTGTTTCTTTTCGGCACGGAGATTAAGAAATGTGTATAAAGTAGATAAAGTGGATTGGTGGAAATTATTTAAATATTAAGTATAGAGAGAGAGTGTATTGCCAAAAAAGGAAACAGGACATTTCAAGTGGGACAACCCAAAAAGGAAAGCAGGACATTTCAGCTGGATAGAGGGAGTATGCGAAAAACATGTGAAATCACAAGCAGTCCAGTCCATGTATAATAATTGATGCATGCATACACAGTTATTGTTCGTAAAAAAAAAATATATTTTTTGCTTCACTTTACAGCTCCATTTGTGTCCTACTATACATCCCACTACCCTCTTTCACCTTCAATTTTCGACATCAAAAGCATTACTAGCCACTTTAACCTTTTTCAGAACATCGCCTTTCAATGCATACCCATTGTCATGTAAATAATACTATAAACAAATATATATTAATATGCACTCATAAAATATGGAGTACAATGGGAATCGACATTATCCTCTCATTGTTATGAAATTCGAGCTTCAATAAAAGTGATACTTGTAATTATAAAGATATATAGTGCATTTTATTTGGAAGTATTGATACTCTGAGTATTAAAATGATGTAGATTTGGTTGAACAGTTTTATACAAATTTTGACGAGGGGAAAACATGGGAGTCCACGACATTTTGGTCGATGAAATGATTGGTAATGAATCATAAAAGTGTACCAAGTGAAGTAGGGATTATCCAAACATATATATAGGGATGCATGTCGGTACAACAGACAAAATACGGTGGATGTAGCGATATATTCACTGCATTTTCTTTTGTTTATAATTGAAATTAGTTTTGTTTGGATCAATATCTTGTCATTTTTCTTTTTCATTTATTCATTTTACATTCCACCTTAGAAATTAACTAGAGTTATAATAAGAAAACAAATTGAAAATTTATTTATCAGACTTTTATTTTTATGTAATTTATAAATTTTATGAATGAATGTGTTGAAGTTGAACGTAGTCTGCTGTAGGTGCTAGTTGTGGCATATCTATAGACTAAGGTAATCATTATGCTTTATATGCATCATCGGTTCCATAAAAACTATAGTTGATATATGATTTATTGCGCTAATCATGCATACAAAACAAACAAAAATAGTGCTACTAACGGATAAACAAATTAAATCACATATCAAATCTATCAGTGTAAACAAAATTAGTAGTGTGATAAGTTAGTGGTAGAAATAGTTAAATGTTAGAATTATTAATGCTTGGTGGTGAAAGAGGGGTCCGACGAAAAAGACTCTTAAGATGTCTGTTGTAACATTTCATGTAATCTTTGGATATTCTCTTTCATTTTCGCACACACATTAAAAAGCGTTTGTCCTTTATGATTAATAAACAGCCTTTTAAAATTTAATTAAAATATAAGTTGATGAGTTATGATTGATTGCGATGGTTATTGCAGTCATTAAGCATATTAAACGTAAAGAGTTGGCATTCCCTTTAGAATCCTATGTTATACTCTCCTCCTTCAGAGTTTGCAGCTACAAGAAAAAGGGTCTTTACTTTGTCAAAAGGAGGGGGCATATCTTATTGCAATTTTAAAGAATTTTACATAAAAAGATTCTTATACATCAAATATATGAAACATATATGTATATACAGAGCTGGATTTGGTTGGAGGCCTTTCTTAGATAGTATATAGATCTAAATCCGAATCACACATTATATATATAGATACATAAAAATGTAACATACGTGACAAATTAAGGTCTTCCAAGACAAAAATAAAAATAAAAATTAGGAGGGGTGCATGTTATTGTCCCATAAAAGTCACATAGCCCAGCCCACATGCAAGCATCGTTGACGCGCCCGCACCGACTGGTCATGCCGAAGCAACCAACCTCTTATGCATATTTGTGTTTCAACGTGTGTATATTTGTATTTAATTATATGTATATTTATATTTAATAATATTCTTTTTTTTATTGGTGCACACGCGCCAAGTGGTAGTGTCTGAGTATGAATATCTGTATCCAATATTATGCATATGGGTGTTACTTTGTAGCACAAATTATCGTTAAATGAAAATATTGTTGGTCTAGCATTATAATTATTTAGTTTTAATTTTTACTCTCTTATTTTTTTTTTTTTTGATCAGTAAAGTAAAACTTTTATTGAAAGAAAATGTATGAAGGCATCAGGAATGCCAATCAAAACAAGAAAACAAGTTTGAAGTCTTTGGAACACCAAGAAGTAAAAGGAATTCCTAACTCCACGATTTTGTAGGCCTCGTTCCAACTCCAAAGTCTCCCCTTAATCTGTAATACAAGTCTATCAATATCCCAAGCCTTGTTCTGAAAACGACTACCATTCCTGCTTTCCCAGAGCAACCACACTGTTCCAGCCCACAAAGCTTTAAGCAATCTTCTTTCTCTCTTCTTTTTTCCAGCCGCAATGAAAGAAATGAAGTGTTGAAATATACCTCTCGGATTTGCCGTTTTGATGTCAAGCCATTGAAAGATCTGTTCCCACACCGCCGCTGCTTTCGGGCAATGTAGGAACAGGTGTTCCGTCGTTTCCTCATTAGAAACACATGAATTTTTACTCTCTTATTAATGTATGTTATATAAGAGTAGTAATTAATGAATGTTTTATGCTATATGTATTATGATTGTCCAGAATAAACTGAATATACAAGTGAAAATGTAATTGTGTAAAAAAAATTGTAGATAAACATTTTTGGTAGAGGTTACGAAGTACTTCATTAGTGTTATGGTTTGCCGATTGAACAGCGATGGACAACAACGATTCTAAGACTTGAATTAACGGCGACCACTCTCCTAGTTGGTCGACCAGCCACGTTGGAAACTGAAAAGAAAAAAGAAAAAAATAAAAAATGGGATTGTATTGGCAGATTTCGACCGACCACGGTCTCCTCCCCACCGAATTGAGACATGCGGTCTCTTTGATATTTTAGATAGGATTTTGATGATGTGTTGCAACTTTATTGGTTGGTTGATTTTAATTTAGATATTAACATAAAATTTTAATATCTATTTTATATATATATATATATATATATATATATATAGGGAGAGGATCAGGAAAGAACTATAAATAAAAAAAGAACAGAGAACTATTTTCAGCCATTCGATCATCAAGATCTACGGTGGATGCATTATCTGGTTGGATGAATGCAGATCCTGGGTTCGAATCCTGAAGGGAGCAATTTTTTTTATTTTTTTGAGTGCATTAATTTTAACAACGAATGCATTAATTTTTACAGTGAATGCATTAGATTTGATGGTTCTCACGTTCTCACAAATTGTGTAGTTCTCTCTAGAACCACACTCTAATATATATATATATATATATATATATATATATATATATATATATATAGGAGGATCCATGAAGAATTGCATATATCTTGAGAATAAAGAATTGATCCTACCCTTTAATTTGATTACATCCAACGGGTATTATGTCATCCGCCTTTTTTATGTTTATTTTTTTTAGGGCAAATAGCACCAAAATTCTTGTACTTTCGTCAAATTCGCATTTTTTCCTTGACCTTCAAATGGTAGTAATAAAATCCTTAACCGCTGCTCCGATTCTCGTTTTTCCCTTTATGACGTTTTCCGGTCATTAATTAGATGACGTGTCACCAACGTGGCAGATTAATTAGAAGCTAAACGACGTAGTTTTGCGTCTAACCTAATAGCGTCAAAATTCCTGAAGTTTGGCGCGATTCTCGTTTTTCCCTTAACCTTAAAATGACGTTTTCTCGTCGTTTTGTTGAGCTTCTTCTTGAGGGTGTCTGGTTTGGTTGAGGGAACAAGGCGGTCGGTGGTTGTGTGCCATCGTCTGACTTAGGGGCAGAGTTGAGAGAGATGAGGGAGGCTGGGGTCGACGGCGGCAGTGTCGCTGCTACCCAACCAATGGTGGATGGGAGTGGACAGAGAGGGAGATTTAGAGGGTGTTTCAGTTTGAGGGAGTATAGACGAAGGACGAGGCTGACGCTCCTCGCCGGAGTTACAGCGGTGGCGGCCTCGTACTTGTGTGTCCGTGGCGGTCGGAGAAGAAGAGATGAGAGGGGGTCTGTAAAGATAGGAGAGAGGGATTACCGGGAGAGAATCACAAATATGATGCATGTATCAGTGTATGATACATATTACTCGACCCTCATGGCTGAAGTTTCGGCGGGATGAAGACGAAGACATGGATTGGGTATTTTTTGTCTCAAGAACCCTAATTTGAGAATGAATTTAAGTTTGCCCTGATTTTTTCAATTGGATTTCATTAAACCCCCTAATTAGATATAAAACTACGTCGTTTTACGTTATCTCTTAAACTATGTCGTTTGCTTCGCCGGAAATTAAATCCTACGTGGATTTCTGACAGCCATATCATCATAATTTTAAGGACCGGTCAAATTTCAGGGAAAAATAAGAATCAGGATTAAGTTTAAAGATTTTATCACCATCTTTTGAAGGTCAAGGGAAATATGCGAATCTCGCGAAACCACAAGGATTTTGGTGCTATTTCCCCTTTTTTTTAAGTATACGGTTAATTATGTTTAAGGCTATTAATGTAAATTTATATTTATTTGTAACCGTATATTTAGTGGTCTATCTAAAACAAATCTTCTTTTTTATTCGGTAGTTATTACTGATATCTTTGAATCTTTTTTTTTTTTGTCTTCCTTTTAGGTTTAACGTGTTATAGCAGGGTGATTTAAATATTTTATCAAAAAAAGTTTTTTATATTAGCAAGAAATTTTGAATATTTTATTTAGATTTTCATAATTTTGTTGCGCTTGTTCGAAATGTTTTATGTTAAATATTTTACCTCAACAAAAATAATTTGAATATTGTATTTTGATGTTCGTATTTTTTTAAAGCTTGTTCGAAAATTTTTATATATAAAATTTTTTACAATTCTCAATCAGGTATCAATAATCAGACTTTTAACTAGAATATTCATAATTTTATGAAGATTATGCGAAAGCTTATTCGATTTTTTCTTGCTGGCATAAAATATTTAACAGAAAATATTTTGAACAAGCGTAAAAAAATTACGAACATCTAAATAAAATATTCCAATTTTTCTTGCTGACATAAAATATTTAACATAAATATTTTGAATAAGCGTAAAAAAATTGTGAACATCTAAATAAAAAATATTACTTAAGATTATGAAAAAAATTTAATGTGCAAAATATATATTTTCTGTATACAATAGACACGATTTAAAATATAAAAAAATGTAAAAATATGAATGTATAATATCTTACCAAAAAACAATATGAAAATATGAAATAAATAAAATATTAAAAAAGAAACATGAATATCTCCACAACTCAAACAAAGAAATTAAAAAGATTCGGTCAAATGTAATTAAGGAAAAAACGGTTAGATTAAAATACAAAATTACTTCACTAACCCTAACGCAAAAACCGCATGTAATAATGAGATTAAATATGAGCCGTGTGATCACTATAATCTAAGGGCTTGTATTTATTCTTTATTCTCAAAATACTTACCATTCTCGGATCTTCTCCCTATATATATATATATATATATATATATATATATATATATATATATATATATATATATATATTAAAATTTATAATTTGGCAATGCTCTAAAAAATGACTTGATCGAACATATTTGGCAAAAGTTTGGCGATGATAATTAAATGCTTAGTATGTATTATTTTTTTTCTATTTCGAGTTGGCATTGTTGTAGTTTATATTTTTAGTTTGTCGCAATTTAAATTTTTATTAGTTTGTTTTTTTCCTTTTAAACTTTTTGTAATATTTTAATTTATATTTAATATAATTAAAATTATTACGATTAAAAATAATAATAAAATAATTATATATAATGTTGTGGTTGGGTAGTTGGGGTGGTCATTGATAAATCAACAAAAATAGAGGTGATTAGGTTGGGATAAATATAGTGATGTGGAAGAGAGAGAAATTAATTAAATATTGAAGATGGTTGGATGGTTGGGTGGTTGCTATAAACATAGCCTTTATTGTTTGATAGCCCTAAATAAAGCAAAATAGATAAATAATCATGTCTTATCTAAGGGTTTGATAGCAATATTGATTAACAAGAAGGTTCGCATTAAGCGAGAAGCTCGCTCTTATATCACTGTTCCACTGGAAAATTTAATATCTCCGCCCTCTGGTATTATTTATCTAGGTTTTATTTATTTAAGTTTTATTTATCACCTTTTATCTCAATTTATATATCAAACACATCTATCTACTATAATTAAGTAAATTAAAATATAATTTTCATGAGTGAGGTTTACGAAAACTTAATGGCATATTAACTATCCAATTGAAATGCATAATTAGAAATGGTCATGAATAGTGTGACATTTGTAGAACTAATTTATCCATAAAACTTAAACAAAAAGTTCAAACATGGCATTGAATGAAGGACACGGTACTATACTACAAAAACATAACAAAACCCACCAAATATTGATAATGTATAGTTTCAAAATCATGCAATATTTGAACTCTAAAATTATTTTAATGAAGGTTCGATTCAGGAAGCCTCAGTAGACGATCCAATTTGGAGAAGGAAACCTTATTTCTTTTATATATATTCAATTGAAGAAAGAAAACTTTAATTCCATAAGGTTGTTTATAGGTATTGGATCAACCACTTAGATAATAGTAATAGACAATATGCAAAATCATCTAATATATCAAGATCTATCTAACATGTAAAATACTATATATCTGAATTTAAACTCATATTCAATCATATGCTTTTACCAGTATTTTATAATATTTGGATTCTGAAAATTTTTAACCCATCAGACCATACACAAGACTCACAAATTAAACTTATAATTGCGTAGAAAAACATTCTGATATTTGTAATACTAATATTGAGGCGCTAGAAGACAGAGAAGAGCAAGAAATAAAATTAATGTTAGATATGCTCGGTAAGTGGGGTGCCGTCTCCCAAGCTAATCGCTTTCATTCAAACTCTATTATACAAATATTGTCTTCCTTTTATTTATGTCTTGTCAAATGAGATTATAATTATTTGGTACCCTATTCTACTATTATATGAAAGTTGTTGTTACATAATAATGATGGAATCAATAAATATAAGAATATGTTTCTCCATTTGTATTTTTTCATATTTTTAGCAAATTATTTCAAGATTTTTTTAGCTTGGGCAGCATTTTTGCAAGTTTGAGGACTGCTGTTACCATAGGATCGGAGTTAGCACAACCACTTATATGTTGGCATCATCATGCTATGTATTGCTTGCTTCATTTCCAAATGTTAAACTTAAATTAAACAAATAAAAAGTTAATATATTAGGCGAATACAGCTGAATTTTTAAATTTTATACTAATAACTTTTGTATGCCTGCGATAAATTTATTTGGTTTTTTACTGATTTTGGATACTTGGATTAATTGACTATCAAGAAATTTATTGAAATCGAATGGATAACAATATTTTCTTATGTTTGATACATTTTTATTTTTATTTTGTTATTGAAGCCAATTGTAGATCTTGCATGCAGCCAGGTATTTCCCAACTATGGAATACAAAATTGAAATTGGAGAAAAAATATATTAAAAAATAAATAAAATTAATAGTGAGACACAACATAACACATAAAATATGGTACAACGAATTTCAATTTATTTCGCCACGTTCACGGCCTTCAAATTTGGTCGTCCATTGTTGTATATTGTTAACTATTTTGATCATGCATGCAACTAATTGAAGGAGTATTTTGCAATTACTAAAGCTGGAAGGACTTATATGCAAAGTTGGTAAAAAGCTGTTATTTTCTGTTACTTGCTCGGCAGTTTTTTGGAGCTCGATAGCTTAGCTTTCAAGCAAGGTTTTTAGGGAGTTTTTTTATCTATCTTTGTAGTCTGTTCTTCAGTGTATGTGTGTTTTACTTCTCTTTTAGGGTTGTTAGTTGATAAGCAAGAAGAGTGAAACTGAGGTCATTCGAGAGCTTTGAGAGAGAGTATTCTAGCTGCGATTTTAGAATTTCTTTTCATTGCTTGTTTTGAGAGATTGTAGAGTGATTGTTTCCTCGTTTGTTCATATCACACTGGAGGAAGTTCAATTGGCACTCAAAGCCAACGGACTGCAAAAATTGAACACCAATGTTCAAGATCCCAATGCCCAAAGCTTGAATGTGAAGAAATTCAAGGGAAAGAAAGGCAAGAAAACTGGTGCAGACAACAATAAGCAAAGCCAGTCAAAGCAAAAGGAAGCTGATCAGAAAGAAACAAGGACATAACGCTGGTGCAAGAAGCCTGGCCACCTCAAGAAGAACTGTTTTGCTTGGAAAAAGACTCAGGCTGAAAAGGAGAAGACAAGTTCAGCTGATGTTGCAGAAGGAATGGAGACTGCAGAAGTTCTGAATGTCATTGAAGGGCCCATTGAAGACTCATGGATCATGGATTCAGGATGCAGTTTTCATATGTGCCCCAACAAGTCATGGTTCCAGCAGCTCATTGAGGAAGATCAAGGATCAGTCCTTCTTGGAAACAATCAGGTTTGCAAGGTGAAAGGTATTGGCACTATAAAATTAAGAATGCATGATAAATCTATAAAGATATTGTCTGATGTTAGGTTTATACCTGGTCTGAGGAGAAATTTGATTTCTCTTGGCATGCTAGAATCAAAGGGTTATTCATTCCTGTCTAAAATGGTCATTTATCTGTTATTAAGGACTCTAATGTGGTTATGACACGGAAAAGGAATAATAGCCTGTACTATCTAGATGCTGAAACTATTCATGGAAATTCTCATGCTATTGAAAATGTTGATTTATGGTATAAGAGATTAGGCCATGCTAGTGAATCAGGAATGAAAGAATTGAACAAACAAGGACTTATTGATATAGATAATCATCATAAACTTGAGATATGTGAATCTTGTGCTCTTGGTAAAAGCAAGAAAGCCTCTTACCCCACTGTAAAGCATACATTCAAAGCTCCACTTGAATATGCTCATAGTGATCTGTGAAGGCCTTCACAAACTACTACTGTAGGTGGAGGTAGATATTTCTTGAGCATCATTGATGATTACTCAAGAAAACTTTGGATATATGTTTTAAAAGATAAAACAGAAGCTTTTGATAAATTTAAGGAATGGTGTAAAGAAGTGGAGGTGGATAAGGGAATTACTCTTAAGTGTTTAAGGACTGACAATGGCCTTGAGTTTCTTTCTGAGAATTTTCAGGTTTTCTGCAAACAAAAAGGGATGAAAAGACACAGGATTGTACCAGGCCATCCCCAACAAAATGGAGTGGCTGAAAGGATGAACAGGACAATCTTAGAAAGGGTAAGATGCATGTTGTTGAATTCCGGGCTGCCCAAGAAGTTTTGGGGTGAAACAGCATCTACTGCTGCTGTCTTAATCAACAAATGTCCATCATCTTCAATCAACAATGAGACACCAGATTTCAGATGGTATGGCAGTGCAGGTAACTATGCTATCCTTAAACCTTTTGGTTGTACAGCCTATGCTCATGTTAGACAGGACAAATTAGAAGCTAGAGCTCTCAAGTGTGTGATGCTTGGTTACCAAAAGGGAGTAAAGGGTTATAGATAGGGCTGTCAAAATGGGCCGAAAATGGCCCGGCAAGATGGGCCCGCCTGTAGTTTTGGCCGGACTGGGCTAGGATTTCCATGGCCTAAAAAAAATCGGGCCTCCCTGGCCCGGCCCATGCGGCCCGCCGGGTCACCCGGCCCGCGGGCCAAAAAGCCCGCCGGGCTTTCGGGCCTAAATCGGCCCATCAGTATAGAAAGTGAAAATTTCAAAAATTTATATCTCCTCCCAAATTCCAATCGGCCAATCCCAATGAACCCAATTCAATCTAAGTCAATTTCTTCAATTGACGACAATGACGAGTCGAAGTCTAACTTATGATTTAAATTAGCAATCAACAATCAATATTAAATTAAGATTTATTTATTTTTTATTATTTTTTGTGGTTGTTAGTTGATTCCAGTTGATTTAATTACTGTATTAATTAATTTGTGAATAAATCGTTTTCAGTTTTTGTTGTTTTTGCAATTAGTTTTTGTTTTTTTTACTTGTATTCATATTATTTACATTTAGTTTTAGTCATATTTGTTTACATTTAATTTTAGTCAATTACGTAATTTAGATGTAGATTGTTTAAGTCCCTTTTTGTTTCATCGAATTTGTCTTCATTTTTTTCTTTAAATTTGATTTAATTTATTAAGTTTTGGAACTAAAAAGAAAAAGAAAAAAAATACTCCCTCCGTCCGCCAAGATTATGTCACAATTACTATATCGGGCGTCCGCCAAGATTATGTCACTTTCCTTTTAAGGCAATGGTCCCACCATCCTCTTTAATATTTTATCCTTACTAACACTCTTTATTTACAAAAAAACCACTCAAGATTCAATCTCAACCACTCATCTCATAAAGTGGTGGGACCCTTCCTCCACTACATCAAAATCATCACCAATTTTATTAAATCCCGTGCCCAAGCAAATTGCCATAATCTTGGCGGACGGGGGGAGTATAATTTTTGGCCCGTTTTGGCCCGACCCGCCCGGCGGCCCGTATAGGGCCGGGCTGGGCTTCATTGTTCAAGGCCCACCGAAATTTTGGGCCGGCCCGACCCGGCCCAAAAAATTGTCTAGGCCCGCTGGGTTGGGCCGGGCCGGGCCGGCCCGCAAGGTTTGACAGCCCTAGTTATAGACTATGGTGCATAGAACCAGGAAAGCAGAAAATCATCATAAGTAGAGATGTCAAGTTCAATGAGGATGACATGCCATTCATAGATAAAGAGAAAGTCAAGCTCCTGCCAAATGATAAGAAAATTGAGGATATCATTGTGAAGGTGGAGCCAGCTGACTCTGATGAAGAAGAGCCATCTGATATAGAACAAGATAATGATTTAGGAAACAATGGTGATGATATTGATGATCTGAGGAATTATAAGTTGGCCAGAGATAGAGATAGAAGAACGATCAAACCTCCATCTAGATATGCAGAAGCAGATATGATACACTACGCTTTTAATGTTGCTGAGGAAATAGAGTATTCTGAGCCAAGCAGTTACAAAGAAGCAGTTAATTGCAAAGAGAAAGATAAATGGATAGAGGCTATGAATGAAGAGATATCTTCATTACTCAAGAATGGAACCTGGATACTTGTAAAAAAGCTAAAATCTCAAAAGGCAGTTAGTTGCAAATGGATTTTTAAGAAGAAAATTGAGACATGTAAAGTAACAAGGATAAGATATAAGGCTAGATTGGTGGCTCAAGATTTCACTCAAAATGAGGGGGTTGACTTCAATGAAGTATTTTCTCCTGTAGTCAAACATAGTTCCATTAGGATTCTTCTTGCAATGGTTGCTCAGAATGACTGGGAATTGCAACAATTAGATGTAAAAACAGCTTTCTTGCATGGAGATCTAGATGAGACAATCTATATGATACAGCCTGAAGGATTCACTATAGAGGGTGAAGAAGATAAGGTATGCTTGCTAAAGAAAAGTTTGTATGGTCTTAAGCAGAGCAGCAGACAGTGGTATAGAAGGTTTGATGACTGTATGACTAGAATTGGTTTTAGAAGGTCTGACTATGACAGTTGTGTTTACATAAAGGAAAGAAATGGTTCTGTTGTAGCCTACTTATTATTATATGTAGATGATATGCTTATTGCAGGATCTAGTAAAGATGAGATACAAAGTGTTAAGCAAGATTTGCAGAATGAGTTTGAAATGAAAGATTTAGGGAATGCAAAGAGGATTCTTGGCATGGATATACTGAGATGCAGAGAAAGGAAAGAGTTGAAGCTTGTCCAACATGATTATATTATGAAGATAGTTAAAAGGTTCAGAATGATGGAAACAAGATCAGTTTCAGTTCCTATAGCTCAACACTTCAAGCTATCTGCAGATCAGAAACCTAAAACAGAAAAGGAAAGAAAGGAGATGAGCCATATTCCTTATGCTAACATAGTGGGTAGTATTATGTACACCATGATTTGTACAAGGCCTGATTTAGCACATGCAACCAGTGTAGCTAGTAGATATATGTCAGATCATGGAAAGGGTCACTGGCAAGCATTAAAGTGGATACTTAGGTACATGAAAAGTACTGCAGGATATGGTATAATTTTCAGAAAGAATGAAGATTATAAGCAAGATGCTCTCATTGGATTCTGTGATTCAGATTATGCTACAAACATTGACACAATGAAGTCTCAGACTGGTTATGTTTTTAATCTTTATGGATCAGCCATAAGCTGGAAATCATCACTACAGTCAGTTGTTGCTCTATCAACAACAGAAGCAGAATATATTGCTCTTACAGAGGCAGTTAAGGAGAGCATATGGTTAAGAGGCATTATCAAAGATTTTGGTATTGATCAGAGATCAGTTGTGATAAATTGTGACAACCAAAGTGCCTTACATCTTGCCAAACATCAGGTATTTCATGAAAGGTCGAAGCACATTGATGTTAAGCTACATTTCATAAGGGATGAGATAGAGAAAGGTGTTGTCAAGGTAAAGAAGGTTGCTACTGAACACAACGCAGCTGATATGTTCACAAAGTCACTCCCAGCTACCAAATTTAAATATTGTTTGGAGCTGATAGGAGTTCAACTTCAATAATTTTTTGAAGGATGCTCTGTGGTGGAGCTTACTGGCAGGGAAGCTTTTGATTTCCTTTATTGATGTCTTCATGCATGCTCAAGGTGGAGATTTGTTAACTATTTTGATCATGCATGCAACTAATTGAAGGAGTATTTTGCAATTACTAAAGCTGGAAGGATATATATGCAAAGTTGGTAAAAAGTTGTTATTTTCTGTTACTTGCTCGGCAGTTTTTTGGAGCTCGATTTCAAGCAAGGTTTTTAGGGAGTTTTTTTATCTATCTTTGTAGTCTGTTCTTCAGTGTATATATAGGTGTGTTTTACTTCTCTTTTAGGGTTGTTAGTTGATAAGCAAGAAGAGTGAAACTGAGGTCATTCGAGAGCTTTGAGAGAGAGTATTCTCGCTGCGATTTTAGAATTTCTTTTCATTGCTTGTTTTGAGAGATTGTAGAGTGATTGTTTCCTCGTTTGTTCATATCAATAAAAGAGATCGAGTTGACCTGCCCGTGGACGTAGATCCGAAAGGATCGAACCACGTAAATCAAGCGTGTTCTTGTTCTCAGTCTTTACTTGAAAGTTTGCTGCATTCAATCTGTTTCGCGGAGAGTTCTTCGGCTTACATATATCATAGAAATAAAAAATTATCTCCTTGATCCATTTATTTCAATATACTCTCCCTATGTCCCACTTCAAATGTCTTGTTTTTTTTTATAGAAAAAATTATCCTCAAAAAGTAGAATTTTTGGGATCCACATCACCTTTTTAACTCTACCCCACATCATTTAATAATATAATTAATATTTTTCTAAATAATCGTGTCAAAAAGAAATAAGACATTTTATTTGAGACGAAGGGAATACTACATAAGATCTTCCTGAAATCCTGTTTTTCTTTTTTTCCCCTTTAGTGCGTATGTTTTTATCCTCAGCATGTCATCATGAGTTGCGCAGCTACTCAAAATAAAGTAACATAAAAAAATATCAGTGATAAAAAAAGAAAGAAAACTTTTGATGATCATGATCTTGATATGCATGAAATAGGTATATGATTAATTAATTAATTAATTAATTAATTGAATTATCGATGTCACTCGTCACATAACACCACATAAAGCGCTTGCCTAACTTGCAATATCATACTTCCACAAAGTCCAACATTAATAATAATAATATACTTCGAATATCTATCTATAATATATTAAAAACAACTTTTATTTGAAATCAATTTGAAATCAATTTAAAAATTAAGTGGCAATTTTATAATTATAATAAATTTGAAAATTTATTTGTAAATTATATATTTTTGTATTTAACTTCTTATTTTTTGTTTTAATTTTTTTCAAAATTGTGAAATTTGATTAATTATAAAATATTTAATATGCATATCAATTTAAATATCACGATCAGAGCTTTAATTTGATATTTTATGTAAATATTTGATTTGAAATATAAAAATTATATTTGTCTAAATATTAAAATTTTAAAAAATTATCTCTCATCTCTCATCTTTTTTGAATGAATCTATTTTTAATTTTTTTTTTACTTTTCATAATATCAAATTTTATAATTGTGAATTCTTCTTTATTTTTTTATTTTTTTCAATATTTAATTCAAATATATTTAGTTAAAAATATTTTTTTATTATATTTATAAGTATGATAATTGAATTAGTATTAATTTTATAAAATATAAAAATTTACAAATATTTTCTCGTGGATTGCACGGGATGTAAATACTAGTATTTCTTTATTTCCAACAAGATAATTCTATATATCAAGCAAAACTTCAACTAAACTAAAACGAAATTGTGTTTAGTAGCAACACAATTTAATAACATCGTTCATAAAATTTGCTATATTATTTGTATAATAAAATTTAGCTATATTTCTACATGCATCTATATATATATTATGTTGTATATAAAAATATAAGTAATTTTGTTAGTTATAAAAATTGATCACGCCCTTAAATGTTCCTCCATCCGTCCACAAAATAAATTCTCATTTGATGCTCGGCACAGAAACTAAGAAAGTTAATAAAAGTGTTGTGAGTGAAATAAAATGATTGTTGACAAAAGTGATAATGTGTTGTGGGGTGGGTCCATTAGTGATAAAGATAGGAAATATAAAATACTCCCTCCGTCCCACAAATAACTTTCTTTTTTTCCTTTTTGGGACGTCCCATAAATAACTTCATCTTTCTTTCTTTTCATTTTTGGACAACTACCCCACCACTAATAATACTTTATTTGTTTTTACTTTTCACTTTTCACCTCTTTCAATACTAATTATAACACATTTTCACAACTTCCAATAATAATTATAGCACCCCCCCATCGTTGGCGTCCCTATCGCGTACAGTACCCTATAGTCAGGGTAAGCGCTGTTTACTACTTCAACGTGGCAAAATCGAAGCAATTACTCCCCCGCCTTATAACGGCCCTAAACGCCGTTCGTTTTTAATTTTTTTAAAAAAATCTAATTACAGTGGACCCCACCCTAACCCTAACAGTTTTTAAATTAAAGGTTGGGGAGGTGAATCCCTCATTTTACAATCGACGAACCCTAATTTTTCAATTTTGATTTCTCTTCTTTTGGGAGCGAATTTGCGTAAATTAAATTAGGGTTCCAATTCTTGTTTGCAAAACATAATACCTATGAGTTCCAATTCGTTTTGTGAGTCGAGCAATTCATCTCGAAGAAGAACGACAGACGCGGACATGGAAGGTACTCCACATTTATTCTATATGTGCAAAATTGATGGCACGAGGTTGACAAACACCTTTAATGACTTCATGGACAGTTGATAATCTTGGTCGTAGGATCTATGGGTGTCGAAATTGGAAGGTAAATTTTCTTCCTTTTTGAAGATGAAATTTCTGTATAAAGCTTTAAGTTGTGTGCAATTTTTGTTGTTTCAGTTGAAGAATTGTGGGTTTTTTTGTGTGGCATGACGAGCCCATGGGTAAAAGAGTAAAATTTGTTATTAATGAATTGAAAGAATGTAGACAAATGGTGAAGAAGCTTCAAGCAATAGGTTGTGAATTTGATGTTGAAAAGGGCGAATTGAAGTATTCCATACAAAAGATGAATGATGATTGTGATGAATGGAGGAAGAAGACTTTGCTAGCTTATTCAATGTTGATACTTAGTTGGATCTCTTTTTTTGTAATGTTCTTGTAAAAACCTGTTGCTGTCAATGGTTTGGTGTTAAAAAAAAAATTGTTCTCAATGAAATACAACATACTAGTATGTTGCTTTCTGTATGCTCTTGTTACATTAAAGCTTTATTGCTTCATAAACACAACTACATGAAAGCCAATGACAATTCAAACACAATATAAACACAAAATGAAATCCCAAAGATAGTGTCTTAAAACCATAAACTGAATATATAATGATAATGTTGCAAATCCTGACAATAACTTCATCCCAAAATAATAAAGTGCTAAACCAGTTATCCACTGAATCCATAGCAGACAAGCTGTTGTATCAAAAAACTAAGTAGCAAATTTCAATTATAGTGCTAAATCAAAACCAAATTTTGATTCTAAATCCTAGACATTAGAAATGACTGAGCTTTGTGATGATTTAGCCTTTGACAGTCTTGTCCTCTTAGCAACATCTTGATCAACCAAAGCAATTGTAGTGACACTGTCCTTTCCTTTCCATTTGAGACCAGGTGGCTTAAAAGACAAATTATTTGGCTTCCTGTCCACATCTCCAGAATCTTTAAAAGTTATGTCCTTATACTTCCTCTTGCACTCTCTTTCATTTGGAATAGGAAATCTAACTTGTGGATCTGAGCTCTCTTGAGTTGAAACATCCCCATGTGAGACAACCCTCTCAGAAGGCATTCCATGCTGCAAAAATATTGGAGAATAAGTTACATATGTCCTAAACTAATACACAAAGTAATGTAGCAATATACTTACATTTATTGTTGTTTTTCCAGTTTCAAGATTGACATGCACTCCCAATCCAGCCTTTCCTTTATTTGTAGCTTTGGAAGTAGAACCTTGAGATCTTAACTCCTACACAAATGGTGATTATAGAGTTAATAGATTGAATGGAGTTTATCATGTATTTAAACACCGTCACTTACTTGAGTTGATGCATTGGGGCAACTATTTTTCTTATGCCCACTAGATTTCCATTGGCTGCAAAGTTGTAGTTGCCCAATCCTAGAAAGCTTATGAGCCTTTTTCCTTGATTCATTGGTGGCCCTCACTCTGAGTTTCTTAGGCCTACCAATCTTTTCTCAACTCTGGGAGGCTCAATAGGAGCATAGGCCTCTGTCTTGTAGAATTTGACCCCTGGAACCGGCTGGATTGTGTGTGCATAAATGTTTTCATAGGTGTCTTTGTGATACCAGTGTGCAATCCTACTCCAAGGGTCTATCTTTGAGTGGTACATAGCTGCAATAGCATGTTGGCAAGGAATGCCACATAACCCCCAAGCCCTGCATGTACACTGTCTCCTATCAAGTAGCACAGTGTGCTTATCTAACCCTTCTCCAATCTCATAGCCATTTTCACCATTCCATAACACCTAACAACTAATAGAATCTTCCCTAGCTGCCAGGAACACCTTCATGGCAACAGGGGATCACTCTCACTTTCAAGAGTTAGAACCTCTCTTTCTATCCCTAAACCTATTTATCACCAATACCTTTATATCCTCTAACATGCTTATGATTGGTTTGCTCCTAGCTTCTAACAAAATTGAATTAAAAGATTCTGAAACATTATTATCAACCATGTATGAAGAAGACCTGAAATCTTGGTATGCTCGTCACCATGTATGTGGAGGATACTTCATAAGATCCTCTGCGGCTTTCTTCTTGATCTCTCCAAGCTTTGTCAGGTTCTTCTTGAACTTCTCCTCATACAAACTCCATGCACAGATCCAAAATCTTTTTTTCAACTCCGGACCTCTCAATTTCTTCGACCAATTGGCATAGATGTGTCTAGCACACCATCTATGCTCTGCTCTTGGAAGTATGGTTTCCACGGCATTGATAAGACTCTACAAATGGCAAGTAATTAACATAACATTAGTACATATTCAAGTAAATACAACATATTGAATGAGAGTTAGAATCTTACCTTTTGCATATTAGAAATAATAGTAACACTGTCACCTTCCTTCAAATCCAATTCATTCTTCATCCATTTCATAAACTAAGTCCAATTAACTTTGTTTTCCTTGCTTACCACCGCCCAAGCTAATGGCATGATTTGGTAATTTGCATCCTTGCCAACTGCTGTAAGTAATACACCACCAGCTATGCTCTTCAAATGGCATCCATCAAGGCAAATAATTGGCCTACAACCTGCCAACCAATTCCTTCTGCATGCATCCAACATGACAAACAATCTCCTGAACACTATCATACCTTTTTTCTCATCTTCCTTTGACAACTGTAATTCACACCTTGATCCAGGATTCTTCTTTCAAAATCTCAATATAAGCACCTAATATCTTGAATTCATTGATAATGCTCCCATTAAGCTCTGTCAAAATCATCTTCCTTGATCTTTTGCACTTGAACAATGACACATGAAGCTTGAAGTTGATCTTTATATCTTCTTAAATCTGTTTAGCAGTGTACTTAGGATCCTTGTATACTCATTCCTCCATCATTCCCAATCTTTGAGCATAGAACAGAAAATGGCAGCTCTTGTCATTAATACAGACAACTCTCAGCCTTGTATTCTCATTCTTCACAAACCGCAACCTATATCCACCTTGTATTCCATAGAGATTGATTGCCTCCCTTTCTTCCTTTACAAAGTCAAAAGTCTACCCAAGATTGAAGCTTTCCTTAATCTCATCTTCAACATCCTCCATCTCATCATCTTCCTCTCCATCTGAATCTTCACTATCTGTGAAATTTGTATCAACATCTTCATCATTACTCTCACTGTTGTCTTCTCCACTACTATCCCCATTCTCCACATTATCGCACTCCATCCTGTTGATGGTATCCTCTGCTTCCCCTTCAAATGCCTCACCATCTCTTACATCTACCCTGTTTACAGTATCACCATCTCTACCCTCTCCCTGAATTTCCTCAATCTTATCATCATCTATCAGCTTACAAAGTGTATCCCCCTCTCCCTGAATTTCCTCAATCTTATCATCTTTTATCGGTTTTGAAAGTGTATCCCCCTCACCCTGAATTCCATCAAACTTATCCCTCTCTCCCTGAATTCCATTCATTTTTTCACCCTCGCCCTTTGCTTGTAATCTATCAAGCTTTTCAATTTCTTCTTCATCTAGTGTAGCACATAATCTATTAACTAATTCATTAGAAAAAGGAAGTCTCTCATGATCTATGTATAAACAGACTTCTTCCCAACAAAACGCAAAGGCTATATCTAACACTCTCCTAGTCAATTCTTCATCGTAAATAACATAAAGTCCATTTTCATAAGTTTCATTAGAGTCTTGCACATAATATCCTTTAGGATTTGAGAAGCCTAGTTCTTCATATTTCTTCACAATCTTTTCGAAAGTCATTGAATCAATAATTTCCTTCACAAAATCAGTATTTACCTCTTCATAACACCAACCCTCCTTCTTCTCCAAATACCCCCCGTAGTTGAACCAAAAGCCCTAAAAAACGTAACTGAAACGCCAAAAAAAAATAGTGCTCGAAATAACTCAAACGAAGCTAAATCGTGATTTTCTCAATCAATACACTTACCTTGAACCGCCGACGTCGTCTTCTGCCATTGCATGCAACGTTTGATTCCACAGAGGAGCAACGACAAAGAAGAAAGCTTTTTTAGTGTTGTAATTGGAATGGTGGAGGAGAAGGACCTTTGGGTGTATTAGGAGTAGCACGAAACTCCTTCGTCTCCCGCTGAAAACCGTTGGAGTGGGCCCCGGTTAAATTAAAAGAAAAAAAAAATCGGACGACGTTTAGGGCCGTTAAAAGGCGGGGGAGGGGGTGTAATTGCTTCGATTTTGCCACGTTGAGGTAGTAAACAACGCTTACTCTGACGTGATAGGGACTCCAACGATGGGTGTATTAGGGTGTTGTACGTGATAGGGACGCCAACGATGGGGGTATTTGGTACTTAACCCATAATTATAACATTTTTTTTTCACTATCAATACATTTTTAATAAAATATTATATATTAAAATACATACTTATTTTTGTGACATGCATAATAACTATCCATTATACAAATGCCACAATGTTATTAGTGATATCTTTTCGAGTAATAATTCTTAAAATATCATGTTCATGTCACTAGACTCACACTCCCTACTGCAAATATTTTGTTGTGGTGTCACGACTCACGAGAAAGTTACTATTTGACTCTTGGACTATAACTTGATTTTAAAACTTATTTATACGTAATATAATGCGGGGAATATAAAAGTTAGTTAAGAAACCCATTTACACGAAAGATAAAATAATAAGCTAGGTACACTTTTTCCCCCTTCAACTTAAAATCCCACATGTATGTGATCTGGTCAAAATTATGTAACAGGTATGCATCATGTAATTTTTGTGAAAACGGTAAAAAATTCAGCAAAAGGAGTTGTAGAACCGTAACTTTTTTCGAATTTTCATTATACAAGGGTTAAACATTTTACTTGCATTTTCGCTGATAATGATTTGCAGCAAATCAAGGCAATATTTTACTCTATATCGGAGAACTATTCATGAGGTGTTTCACATTAAAATTTAACACTTGTGTTATTCAACCAGATGTTAATATAAATATACTACCGTTTAAACGGTAGTATATTTTTTTAAAAAATTTGTTACAACCAAAGAAAGGAAAAAACTCACTCACACTCTAGCTCCTAGGGTGACTCGAACCCCTAACCTATTGGTTGGAGGGGAAGCGTCTTACCAACAGACTGCGCTTCATCGTCTTAAACGGTAGTATATTTAATATGAATATATTTGATATGAATATTAAACTAAAGATTATGGCAAGATCATCTTTAATTTGATATAAAAATGAGAAAATTTAAATTTACAATGAAGAAGTTATAATCGTTTAAAATTACAATTTTTTTCTCTCTCCATCTTTATTTTTTCCTTTCTTTCTTTCACTCCTTTCTTTTAAGGATTAATTGCATATAAGTTACTGAGCTTTCAACAAATTCCCATTTTGTGCACCAACTTTAAATTTTTTAATAAAATTACTCAATTATTAATTTTTTCTCATTTTATATACTCGTCCATTTTTCGTCCAAACTTAAGACTTGAAAAGACGTCGTTTCCATCCAACTATACAATATGACAAGGGTTCTATTTTCCTTTACGGTCATATTATGCCGCACGGACATATTTATGCCAAAATGCAAACATATCAATGCCAATCGAGTACGACGAAAAATGAAGATTATGTAAAAACGAGAAAAAATTAATAGTTGAATAATTTTAATAAATATTTTAAATATCGTACACAAAAAGTTCAGTAACTTACATGCAATTAACCTTAAAAGACTTCTTTTAATATTGAAGGTACGTTATTGTTTTTTCTTTCATTTCTTTTTCTGTATAGATTTTATTTTAATTTCTATAATTTTGTTAGATATCTTTTATTATATATCTATTATAATAGCTTTAATTCAACTAATTAATAAGAGGAAAATTATATTAGTTCATTTTAGAACTAATTAGATTTAAAAATAAATTTTAAAAGTAGAATATGTATTAATTTTAATATAAATTTATAGATAAATATTTAATTATACAAATCTTAAAAATAGAATTTCAAATATGGTTTAAATTTATTAGATTTTTAGTTATGTTTGTCTATAAACTTTTATATTTAATTATATTAATATATTTGCTACTTTATTTCTTAATTAGATTAATATTTACGTATATATTAAGCATAGAATGCTTCATCGGAGAATCATCAATTGGAGAACCATTATTGATCATCTTTAAAAAAAAAAAGTAAACTGAAGAGTTTAATTTTGTAGTAGCACGTCTATTTAAATTTACTAAAATTATCTATATTTTGTCGGTAAAACAACACAAATTAAAATTTAAATGCATATAAACATAATTGTTGTCATATTTATTCAAGTTACTTGGCACTATACACTTACAACTCACCGATAGCACCATCGTTCATATAATTTGTTTTATTAAAATCGAAAATCCAAATCAAGTAATGCAACATTATTATTGAATAGAGTTAATAGTCGAAAAATACACGAACTGTCACTGAATTTGCAAATTGCACATGACCTTAAAAAATAGCTCCATGATACATCACCTTTTGATTTAATTGCAATTTACACACGGAAAAAGTTTTGATTACAAATAATTTGACCGGCCATGACGTGGACATTATTTAACATTACACGGCATGATGTGTGGCATTTTTTGCACGCTGACATGACACGCATTCAAAACAACGTCGTTTCGACGTTTTCTTCAATTTTAATTAAACTAAGTCTAATTCCCCAATTATACACGCCCTAATTGTAATCAGGTTCTTCAAATTTACAAAGTAAGATCACCACCACCACCACCACCGTTTTCCCTCATTTCCACCACCACCACCACAAAAATCTCCACCACAACTTTTTTCCCCAAAGAAAATCAAAGACCGAAACTCCCCAATCGATGAGCAAAAATTCAGAGGGCGGCATTGGCTTTGGTGGATCCGTTGCTGGGGAAGCGACGCCTCATATGGGCGGTTCGTCGGCCCAAGGGAAAGACGGCAGCCGAAATTTGGAGAATAATGGGTGTTTTTTCTGTTTCAAGAGAGAGACATAGAAGGATCAGCTAAGGAGGCTTCATCTGATTTTCGACTGGAGCAGATCAATCGATCGACTTAAAACAAGAAGGTGGCGATCCTAGGGTTCACGTTCAAGAAGGACACGGGGGACACGAGAGACGGCGTCGATCGACGTGTGCAAGGGGCTGATAGTGGACAAGGCGCGGCTGAGCATCTACTATCCGTAGGTGAGCGAGAAGTAGATCCAGAAGGACTTGGCGATGAACAAGTTCGAGTGGGACCACCCGGCACACATAAAGCCGGTGGCGGGGGCGGGGGGCGTGAAGCAGCAGGTGACTTGGCGATCCTAGGGGTTTTTTTTTGCAGCAACGTTTTTTTTTTTTTTTTTAATTTAAAAAAGCTTGACAACGTTTTACATGACCGTCGGTGCGTCCACGTTTGCAAATTTCGGGAGACAAGTCACCTAAGATTTATGTAAAGGTCAATGTATGTGCAAATTGCAATTAAATCAAAAGGTGATGTATAATAGAGCTATTTTTTAAGGTCATGTGCAATTTGTAAATTCGGTGAAACTTCGTGTATTTTTCGGGCATTAACCATATTTAATATTATAAAATTAAACTTAATAAATTGAGAAATTTTATTTATGAAAATAAATCCTAATTTTTTTTTGTAAAATCGGATCATTGGATGTTCCATAGAACTTTATTTTTAAAATTTTCATTTAAAAAATGATCGGATAAATATGATTTCAATATGCATTCAAAAATAATTAATACTATATGAAAATAGATGATTTTTTACTTCTTAGAATATATATATATATATATATATATATATATATATATATATATATATATATTGTTGGAAATTGGTTGTGAGTAACCAATGTTTGAGAATTTTTCGAGTACCGAAAACATTTAATTTAGCATAATTAAATGGGACAGGATCGATCTACGTTCCGAGTAGATGATCGTAGTATATTTATTTACTCAAAACCGATTTCCGGTGAGTGAGAAATAATTGTTTAAAGTTGGGTACTTGAAACATTGAGCTGTGGGAAAAGATAAGCATTAAATAAGATTTAATGCTTATCCCACATCGGAATGTGGATAACATTTATTACAGTATAAAAGCTATTACATCATAGGATGTAATAAAACTGTGTGCACACGTGACGGGTTGCACAGCCCACACGCGCGCGCCGCCGCCGCCGCCGCCCGCCCGGCCCGGCCCCGGCCCCGTCGCCCGACGCCCGGCGCCCGGCCCCGGCCCCGTCGCCCGACGCCCGACGCCCGGCCCCGGCCCCGGCGCCCGGCCCCGGTTGGGCCAGCGCATGCACACGAAGCCCACTAGGGCTTGGCCCGGGAGGACCCTTGGTCTCCCAGGAAGCTTCCCACGTAACTGCTGCTGTCGGAGGAGTCATGGCAGAGCTGTTACATCTGTAACTGCTGTCGGAGGAGTCATGGCAGATTCAAACAGCAGGGCTGTTACTGCCTGTAACTCCCGACACCATTTGAATACCATCATTGGTATTAACTCCGCAGGCTCCCCCTATTGATGTGGACTGGCAGCCTCCATGCATCATCACTACCTAAAAACAAGCATTATACTCTTACTCTGCTGCACTCTGCATCGTAAAGTTCTGTTCTCGCCTCGTTCCAGTTCGCCGGAGCTCGTTGGTGTGCGGTGCTGCTACCTACGAGACGAAGCCGTTTCATCTTTGGGGACGACACGCCAAACCGAGAGCACTACCGGGGCGTATCTCGTCTTGCGGACAGAGGACTCTCCTCGACTCGGCTTTTTCACTGGTTTCAGTTTTACTGTAATTTCAATTCAGTTTTTCCTTGTAATCTAAACTCCTACATTTCTGTTTCATTGTAATACGCCCGCAAGCTTATATTCCAACAATCGCAAGACGAGATAAGCTTGCAACGTGGGAGTTTGAACTTGTAAACTGAACTTAAAACTTTCGTAACTTAAACACCTTTGCTGGAGATGTCGACCGGTCCTGCGAACTCCACCGAGGCTGCCAATGCCGTTGCCGCTGCCAATGCCGCTGCCGCTGCTTCTGCCGCCGCTGCTGCCGCCGCCTCCACCGCGGCCGCATCAACCGTGGCACCCGCCACCTCTGCCGCTGCTGCCCCCACTTTTAGTGGTGGCCCTTTTGGTGGTTCAACACCACTTCCGTTCATGTTTGGTGCTAACCAAACAACCTTTGGAGGAGATAGTTCCACGCAAGGAACGACACCACTTCCTTTCATGTTTGGTGCTAACCAAACCACACTTGGAGGAGAGAGTTCCGTGCAAGGAACGGTTGGCCAAACTCCGTTTGGGTCAACATTTGGTTCCACTTCGAGTGGTTCCATGGGGTCCATGTTTGGACAGAACGTTGGGGCCTTCGGGACCAACATGATGGGCTATGGCCATGTGGTGGGGTCGGTGCCAACCCAACCCCCAAGGGCGAACGCAACCGCCGACAAGCCACCGAAGTTCTGTGGCTCCGACTACAAGAGTTGGCGTCAAAAGATGTTCTTTTACCTCACGACGTTGGGGTATGCGGGATACTTGACGGACAACGAGCCGCCCACACCGGCGGAGAACGAGACGAGCTTCACCGTTCGTGCAGCCTATGATGCGTGGCATAATGGCGATTTTCTTTGTAAAAATTTCCTTCTAGGTGGTCTAGGGGATAGTTTGTACAAAGTATATGTTGATGTAAAGACCTCCAAAGTGTTGTGGGAGGCACTAGACAAAAAGTATAAGCTAAATGATGCTAGCACTAAGAATACATGTGTAACTAGGTACATGGAGTACAAGATGGTGGACTCGAGGCCCGTCATCGACCAAGTGCAAGAATTCCAACTTATCTTGCACGACGTACTCGCCGAGGGACATGTGGTCTCCGACTCATTCACCGTGGTGGCGGTGATTGACAAATTGCCCCCAAGTTGGAAGGACTTCAAGACCTACCTCAAACACAAACGAAAGGGGATGACGTTTGAGGACTTGATCGTGAGGCTTCGCATCGAATGCGAGCAAAGGAGGATCGATGGCAAGGGGAAGGGCCAAGTTGAGGCCAAGGCTAATTTGTTGGAGCGTGGTGGCCCATCCAACTCCAACAAACGTGGGCGTCCTAATCCCAAGGACAAAGGCAAAGGCAAAGCTAAAGCTCCTGCCCGCAAGTTCGAAGGGGATTGCTACAACTGTGGCAAACCGGGCCACTTGGCGAAAGACTGTCGCAAGCCCAAGAAGAAGAAGGCGAAGCAAGATGCCAACGTTGTCGAGAAGGACTTCGACGATTGGAACGAGGATGACTTAGCGGCGGTTATCACCGAGGAGGTCAACCTTGTTGAGAACCAAGGTGCTTGGTTCATTGACACGGGCGCAACCGTGCACGTGTGCTCCGACAAGAGGCGCTTCTCTACCTACAAAGCTGTTGAAGGGAGGAAGCTAAGCATGGGTAACCAAGCGTCGTCGGAAGTTGCCGGAATGGGTGATGTGGTGCTCAAGCTTTCATCCGGCACGGAGATAACCTTGAAGGATGTGCTGCATGTCCCGGACATCCGCAAGAATCTCATCTCGGGGTCCATACTAGTTAATAAGGGCTTTAGACTAGTTTTTGAGTCCGAGAAAGTTGTTGTAACCAAGTTTGGAAAGTACCTTGGTAGGGGTTTTCTCACCAATGGGCTTTTCAAACTTAATGTTCAGCCTGTCAAGCGTGTAATTGGCAAAACTATCAATGAAAATGCTACTACTTCCTCTTACTTGGTTGAGTGTTGTGATTTATGGCATTGTAGATTAGGACATGTTAATCTAAATGCGATAAAAAGATTAGTAAATATGGATTTACTAAAAATAAACGAGTTTAACACTCAAAACAAATGTCAAATTTGTGTTGAAGCAAAAATGACGAAGTCTCCGTTTCATTCTGTGGAAAGGAGCACTAAACCTTTAGAACTAATCCACACCGACGTGTGTGATCTAAAGTTTGTGCAAACTCGAGGTGGTAAAAAGTACTTTATCACTTTTATTGATGACTGCACAAGGTATTGCTATCTTTATCTTCTAAGAAGTAAAGATGAGGCTATTGAAGCTTTCAAGAACTTCAAAACAGAAGCCGAGAATCAACTTGGTAGTCGAATTAAGATGGTTCGAAGTGATAGAGGGGGAGAATATGTTGCTCCGTTTGAGGAATTATGCAACGCTAGTGGTATAATACATCAAACAACTGCTCCATATTCACCTCAATCTAATGGTGTTGCTGAACGCAAGAATCGAACTCTTAAGGAGATGATGAATGCCATGTTGATTAGTTCTGGGTTACCCCAGAACATGTGGGGGGAGGCTGTTCTATCAGCCAACTATATCCTCAATAAAATACCACTCAAGGGAAGAGACGTCACTCCCTATGAGTTGTGGAAAGGCAGAAAGCCCTCATACAAATACCTTAAAGTGTGGGGGTGTTTAGCCAAGGTACAAGTGCCTCCACCCAAACAAGTTACAATCGGTCCTAAAACAATTGATTGTATCTTTATTGGGTATGCACTAAATAGCAATGCACATCGCTTTTTGGTTCACAAATCAGACATTCCAACAATGACTGTAGGAATGACGATGGAATCAAATAACGCTGTTTACTTTGAGAATATCTTTCCTTGTAAAGACAAGGGAAAAGAAGAAGCTAGTACAAGCAACGATACTAGACAAGAAGCTACTAGTTCTGAACCTGTTGAGACAGTGCCCGAATCGCGAAAGCGACCAGGCTCTGACCTTGAAGTGTCAGAACCAAGACGTAGTAAACGAGGCAGGATTGCCAAGGACTTTGGTCCAGAATATATCGCCTTCATGCTAGATGAAGAACCTTCATCTATCAAAGTGGCGTTCTCTAGACCAGACGGACTACTCTGGAGGGAAGCAGTCCAGAGTGAAATTGATTCAATCATGCAAAACCACACTTGGGTGTTGGTTGATTTACCTGAAGGTTGTAAACCCTTAGGATGTAAATGGATCCTAAAAAGGAAATATAAAGCTGATGGATCAATAGACAAGTATAAAGCGCGCTTAGTCGTTAAAGGATTTAAGCAGCGTGAGGGGTACGATTTTTTCGATACCTATTCACCAGTGACGAGGATTACATCTATTCGAGTGCTTCTCGCGATTGCAGCTCTGCACAATCTTGAGATTCATCAAATGGATGTTAAAACTGCGTTCTTAAAAGGTGATCTAGAAGAAGAAGTCTATATGGAACAACCTGAAGGGTTTGTAGTACCTGGACAAGAGAAAAAGGTATGCAAACTAGTAAAGTCTCTCTATGGACTGAAACAAGCGCCTCTGCAATGGCACTTGAAATTTGACAATGTCATGTTGTCAAATGGCTTCAAAATCAACGAATGTGACAAATGTGTCTACATCAAGAGCACTAGTAATGGGTACGTTATGGTGTGTCTCTATGTAGACGACATGTTGATTATGGGAAGCAACAATCGTATCATTGTTGATACAAAGAACATGTTAAAAAGAAATTTTGACATGAAAGACATGGGGTTAGCTGACGTGATCCTTGGAATGAAAATTCTCAGGACCACCGATGGAATAACTTTGACACAATCTCATTACATTGAGAAAGTGCTCAAAAGGTTTAATGCGTTTGACAAATCGCCTGTAAAAACCCCATTAGAACTCAACGTTCACATGAAGAAGAACACGGGTGAACCTGTTGCACAGGAAGAATATGCAAGAATCATTGGGTGCCTTATGTATATTACAAATTGCACTCGACCTGATCTTGCATGCCCAGTGAACAAATTGAGTCGCTATACAAGCAATCCAAGTAAAGAACATTGGAAAGCACTTGAGAGAGTTTTGAGATACTTAAAGTATACTCTAAATTTTGGAATACACTACACGAGATACCCCCCGGTACTTGAAGGGTACTGTGATGCTAACTGGATATCCGACGCGAAAGACTCGTTATCAACGAGTGGTTACGTGTTCACTATAGGGGGAGGAGCAATCTCGTGGAGGTCTACAAAACAGACATGTATTGCTAGATCAACTATGGAATCAGAGTTCATCGCTTTAGACAAAGCAGGTGAAGAAGCCGAATGGCTACGAAACTTTTTGGAAGATATTCCATGTTGGTCAAAACCCGTGCCGCCTGTCATGATAAACTGCGACAACCAAGCAGCTATTGGGAGGGCGAAAAGTGGGTTGTACAACGGTAAGTCTCGACACATACGTCGACGACATAATACCGTAAGACATTTGATCGAAAGTGGAGTTATCTCAATTGACTATATAAAGTCAATAGATAATCTGGCCGATCCGCTCACTAAAGCTTTGAATCGAGATCAAATGTATAAATTGCTAAAGGGAATGGGTGTCAAATCCACAATATAAGGATGATTATAGTGGTAACCCAACCATGATGACTGGAGATCCCAAGAACGTGGTTCAATGGGAAAACTAAGCTATAAGACTCCAAGTAGAACACTCAAACTACTTGCATTCCCTAGAGAGCAACTGAGTGTTGAAACCTGCTTAGTGGTAAGGTTAAGTCATTGACTTTTAATGATTCCTAAACACCTCAGGGAGGTTAAGTATAGCAGGATACTCGGAAAAGAATCACCTATATAAGTGAGATGTGGGGGCCGCATCGACCTAACGCTTATGAATCCAAAGAGCTGTCCAAGGCCCGCAAAGGACAAAAACGTGAGAACGAAATGAGGTTGAGGCGTTAGTGTGTTAATACTGTTGTCTCGGTATACACGAAGGAGAAATGGTTCAAAGACATCAAGTTCTACCAATTCACCAGTATATCCGATAGTATTAACTAAGGATGGTTCAAGGCCGCAAACCACCTATTCTAATGCACTAAGGTCTCTTGAGAACAGAGCTTGTGTCTGCATTTGCATTTGGCTATTTCCACTCATGTGGGGGATTGTTGGAAATTGGTTGTGAGTAACCAATGTTTGAGAATTTTTCGAGTACCGAAAACATTTAATTTAGCATAATTAAATGGGACAGGATCGATCTACGTTCCGAGTAGATGATCGTAGTATATTTATTTACTCAAAACCGATTTCCGGTGAGTGAGAAATAATTGTTTAAAGTTGGGTACTTGAAACATTGAGCTGTGGGAAAAGATAAGCATTAAATAAGATTTAATGCTTATCCCACATCGGAATGTGGATAACATTTATTACAGTATAAAAGCTATTACATCATAGGATGTAATAAAACTGTGTGCACACGTGACGGGTTGCACAGCCCACACGCGCGCGCCGCCGCCGCCGCCGCCCGCCCGGCCCGGCCCCGGCCCCGACGCCCGGCGCCCGGCCCCGGCCCCGGCCCCGTCGCCCGACGCCCGGCGCCCGGCGCCCGGCCCCGGTCCCGGTCCCGGCCCGTCCCGTCCCCGTCACCCGACACGCGGCCGTGGACTTGGATCTTGGCAATTGGTTCGATTTTGCCACGTTGAGGTAGTAAACAACGCTTACTCTGACGTGATAGGGACTCCAACGATGGGTGTATTAGGGTGTTGTACGTGATAGGGACGCCAACGATGGGGGTATTTGGTACTTAACCCATAATTATAACATTTTTTTTTCACTATCAATACATTTTTAATAAAATATTATATATTAAAATACATACTTATTTTTGTGACATGCATAATAACTATCCATTATACAAATGCCACAATGTTATTAGTGATATCTTTTCGAGTAATAATTCTTAAAATATCATGTTCATGTCACTAGACTCACACTCCCTACTGCAAATATTTTGTTGTGGTGTCACGACTCACGAGAAAGTTACTATTTGACTCTTGGACTATAACTTGATTTTAAAACTTATTTATACGTAATATAATGCGGGGAATATAAAAGTTAGTTAAGAAACCCATTTACACGAAAGATAAAATAATAAGCTAGGTACACTTTTTCCCCCTTCAACTTAAAATCCCACATGTATGTGATCTGGTCAAAATTATGTAACAGGTATGCATCATGTAATTTTTGTGAAAACGGTAAAAAATTCAGCAAAAGGAGTTGTAGAACCGTAACTTTTTTCGAATTTTCATTATACAAGGGTTAAACATTTTACTTGCATTTTCGCTGATAATGATTTGCAGCAAATCAAGGCAATATTTTACTCTATATCGGAGAACTATTCATGAGGTGTTTCACATTAAAATTTAACACTTGTGTTATTCAACCAGATGTTAATATAAATATACTACCGTTTAAACGGTAGTATATTTTTTTAAAAAATTTGTTACAACCAAAGAAAGGAAAAAACTCACTCACACTCTAGCTCCTAGGGTGACTCGAACCCCTAACCTATTGGTTGGAGGGGAAGCGTCTTACCAACAGACTGCGCTTCATCGTCTTAAACGGTAGTATATTTAATATGAATATATTTGATATGAATATTAAACTAAAGATTATGGCAAGATCATCTTTAATTTGATATAAAAATGAGAAAATTTAAATTTACAATGAAGAAGTTATAATCGTTTAAAATTACAATTTTTTTCTCTCTCCATCTTTATTTTTTCCTTTCTTTCTTTCACTCCTTTCTTTTAAGGATTAATTGCATATAAGTTACTGAGCTTTCAACAAATTCCCATTTTGTGCACCAACTTTAAATTTTTTAATAAAATTACTCAATTATTAATTTTTTCTCATTTTATATACTCGTCCATTTTTCGTCCAAACTTAAGACTTGAAAAGACGTCGTTTCCATCCAACTATACAATATGACAAGGGTTCTATTTTCCTTTACGGTCATATTATGCCGCACGGACATATTTATGCCAAAATGCAAACATATTTATGCCAATCAAGTACGACGAAAAATGAAGATTATGTAAAAACGAGAAAAAATTAATAGTTGAATAATTTTAATAAATATTTTAAATATCGTACACAAAAAGTTCAGTAATTTACATGCAATTAACCTTAAAAGACTTCTTTTAATATTGAAGGTACGTTATTGTTTTTTCTTTCATTTCTTTTTCTGTATAGATTTTATTTTAATTTCTATAATTTTGTTAGATATCTTTTATTATATATCTATTATAATAGCTTTAATTCAACTAATTAATAAGAGGAAAATTATATTAGTTCATTTTAGAACTAATTAGATTTAAAAATAAATTTTAAAAGTAGAATATGTATTAATTTTAATATAAATTTATAGATAAATATTTAATTATACAAATCTTAAAAATAGAATTTCAAATATGGTTTAAATTTATTAGATTTTTAGTTATGTTTGTCTATAAACTTTTATATTTAATTATATTAATATATTTGCTACTTTATTTCTTAATTAGATTAATATTTACGTATATATTAAGCATAGAATGCTTCATCGGAGAATCATCAATTGGAGAACCATTATTGATCATCTTTAAAAAAAAAAAGTAAACTGAAGAGTTTAATTTTGTAGTAGCACGTCTATTTAAATTTACTAAAATTATCTATATTTTGTCGGTAAAACAACACAAATTAAAATTTAAATGCATATAAACATAATTGTTGTCATATTTATTCAAGTTACTTGGCACTATACACTTACAACTCACCGATAGCACCATCGTTCATATAATTTGTTTTATTAAAATCGAAAATCCAAATCAAGTAATGCAACATTATTATTGAATAGAGTTAATAGTCGAAAAATACACGAACTGTCACTGAATTTGCAAATTGCACATGACCTTAAAAAATAGCTCCATGATACATCACCTTTTGATTTAATTGCAATTTGCACACGGAAAAAGTTTTGATTACAAATAATTTGACCGGCCATGACGTGGACATTATTTAACATTACACGGCATGATGTGTGGCATTTTTTGCACGCTGACATGACACGCATTCAAAACAACGTCGTTTCGACGTTTTCTTCAATTTTAATTAAACTAAGTCTAATTCCCCAATTATACACGCCCTAATTGTAATCAGGTTCTTCAAATTTACAAAGTAAGATCACCACCACCACCACCACCGTTTTCCCTCATTTCCACCACCACCACCACAAAAATCTCCACCACAACTTTTTTCCCCAAAGAAAATCAAAGACCGAAACTCCCCAATCGATGAGCAAAAATTCAGAGGGCGGCATTGGCTTTGGTGGATCCGTTGCTGGGGAAGCGACGCCTCATATGGGCGGTTCGTCGGCCCAAGGGAAAGACGGCAGCCGAAATTTGGAGAATAATGGGTGTTTTTTCTGTTTCAAGAGAGAGACATAGAAGGATCAGCTAAGGAGGCTTCATCTGATTTTCGACTGGAGCAGATCAATCGATCGACTTAAAACAAGAAGGTGGCGATCCTAGGGTTCACGTTCAAGAAGGACACGGGGGACACGAGAGACGGCGTCGATCGACGTGTGCAAGGGGCTGATAGTGGACAAGGCGCGGCTGAGCATCTACTATCCGTAGGTGAGCGAGAAGTAGATCCAGAAGGACTTGGCGATGAACAAGTTCGAGTGGGACCACCCGGCACACATAAAGCCGGCGGCGGGGGCGGGGGGCGTGAAGCAGCAGGTGACTTGGCGATCCTAGGGGTTTTTTTTTGCAGCAACGTTTTTTTTTTTTTTTTTTTTAAATTTAAAAAAGCTTGACAACGTTTTACATGACCGTCGGTGCGTCCACGTTTGCAAATTTCGGGAGACAAGTCACCTAAGATTTATGTAAAGGTCAATGTATGTGCAAATTGCAATTAAATCAAAAGGTGATGTATAATAGAGCTATTTTTTAAGGTCATGTGCAATTTGTAAATTCGGTGAAACTTCGTGTATTTTTCGGACATTAACCATATTTAATATTATAAAATTAAACTTAATAAATTGAGAAATTTTATTTATGAAAATAAATCCTAATTTTTTTTTGTAAAATCGGATCATTGGATGTTCCATAGAACTTTATTTTTAAAATTTCCATTTAAAAAATGATCGGATAAATATGATTTCAATATGCATTCAAAAATAATTAATACTATATGAAAATAGATGATTTTTTACTTCTTAGAATATATATATATATATATATATATATATATATATATATATATATATATTGTTGGAAATTGGTTGTGAGTAACCAATGTTTGAGAATTTTTCGAGTACCGAAAACATTTAATTTAGCATAATTAAATGGGACAGGATCGATCTACGTTCCGAGTAGATGATCGTAGTATATTTATTTACTCAAAACCGATTTCCGGTGAGTGAGAAATAATTGTTTAAAGTTGGGTACTTGAAACATTGAGCTGTGGGAAAAGATAAGCATTAAATAAGATTTAATGCTTATCCCACATCGGAATGTGGATAACATTTATTACAGTATAAAAGCTATTACATCATAGGATGTAATAAAACTGTGTGCACACGTGACGGGTTGCACAGCCCACACGCGCGCGCCGCCGCCGCCGCCGCCCGCCCGGCCCGGCCCCGGCCCCGTCGCCCGACGCCCGGCGCCCGGCCCCGGCCCCGGCCCCGGCGCCCGACGCCCGGCGCCCGGCCCCGGCCCCGGCCCCGGCCCCGGCCCCGGCCCCGACGCCCGGCGCCCGGCCCCGGTCCGTCCCGTCCCGTCCCCGTCACCCGACACGCGACACGCGACACGCGACACGCGACACGCGGCCGTGGACTTGGATCTTGGATCTTGGTCTTTGGGTGGTCTTTGGGCTGGCCTTTGGGCTGGCCTTTGGGCCTACCCTAGGCCCACATCGACTATTATCTTTTTGGACCAATGAAAACTTGGTTCGAATGGGACGAGGCCCAACTCGGTTGGGCCAGCGCATGCACACGAAGCCCACTAGGGCTTGGCCCGGGAGGACCCTTGGTCTCCCAGGAAGCTTCCCACGTAACTGCTGCTGTCGGAGGAGTCATGGCAGAGCTGTTACATCTGTAACTGCTGTCGGAGGAGTCATGGCAGATTCAAACAGCAGGGCTGTTACTGCCTGTAACTCCCGACACCATTTGAATACCATCATTGGTATTAACTCCGCAGGCTCCCCCTATTGATGTGGACTGTGCCTATATATAGGGCAGCCTCCATGCATCATCACTACCTAAAAACAAGCATTATACTCTTACTCTGCTGCACTCTGCATCGTAAAGTTCTGTTCTCGCCTCGTTCCAGTTCGCCGGAGCTCGTTGGTGTGCGGTGCTGCTACCTACGAGACGAAGCCGTTTCATCTTTGGGGACGACACGCCAAACCGAGAGCACTACCGGGGCGTATCTCGTCTTGCGGACAGAGGACTCTCCTCGACTCGGCTTTTTCACTGGTTTCAGTTTTACTGTAATTTCAATTCAGTTTTTCCTTGTAATCTAAACTCCTACATTTCTGTTTCATTGTAATACGCCCGCAAGCTTATATTCCAACATATATAGGGAGAGGTTCAGGAAAGAACCATAAATAAAAGAAGACCGGAGAACCATTTTCAGCCATTCGATCATCAAGATCTACGGTGGATGCATCATCTTGTTGGATGAATGCAGATCCTGGGTTCGAATCCTGAAGGGAGCATTTTTTTTTTATTTTTTTGAGTGCATTAATTTTAACAGCAGATGCATTAATTTTTACAGTGAATGCATTAGATTTGATGGTTCTCCTGTTCTCACAAATAATGTAGTTCTCTCTAGAACCACACCCTATATATATATATATATATATATATATATATATATATATATATATATATAAGGTTAGTAACTAGTGAGATTGCTATTTTTCGTGAGACATGAGAATGATGAATAAGTAAGTATATAATGTTGAAAAAAATAATATATAGTGTTGAATAATGATATTCAAAAAATTGGTAAAGTTTTCGCTCCTTTCAAGATACGGATTCGAACTCAGGTAAAATTTTATTCCTTCTAAATACTAGTAGTCGGATTCATTAAATCGGCACCTATAAATATAAGTATATTTTACATTGATGCTCGACCACTGCTCGACTTGCAATGGTCGAGTGTGTCGAGCATTGTGTATTTTTTAGCAATGTTCGACTATAAATGCTCGGTTGCTCGACTCACAATAGTGGAGCATCGACATATTTACCACTAATGTTCGATTCGTAGAGGTTGAACATGTCGAGCATTAATGTATTTATATTTATCATAAATACACTAATGCTCAATATAATGTAATTACCACTAATGCTGGACTTGCAATTGTCGAGCATATCGAGCAAAGTTTGCGATTTAAATAAAGATAATTTTGTCCTTCCAAATTTAAAATAATTTTTTATAATGAGTATTTTTATTTTTGGGAAAAAATAAAAACAACCATTAATGTTATAAATTAATGGTAAAAATATAATTTGGGGCATTTGAGATGCAATAAGTTTAGTGGTAATATCATGAAGAACTAATTGTTTAAGAGAAAAAGTTGTCATCCGAGTACTACTATCATTTTTTAACTTTCCACTTAAAACTTTTTTGAGTTGCATTATTACAATCTGAACTTTTCCCCCAAAAATTTTACCTTGGAATTAAAACTTTTGCATGAAGCCAAAACTCGCACCTAACATTTATTATGGTGGTTCTCTTTTATCGTTTTGCGCGCAATGATTGATTCTTATGATCCTATCCATTTCGTTAACTGAAAACTATTGCGTTTAAAATGAAATTAAAACGGAAAATCAATTTAAATTATTCTGGAAAAAAAAAACACAATCACATTCTATAATTTAGTTACATCATGCATATTTTACTGAATCATGTAGTATTCATGTGAGATGGGTCAATGATCACTTAGGCCATCCACTATGGTGGGGTAGTAATTTATGTGGAAGGAGTAGCACCATAGTGGAGTAAAATTTTTTGGGTAGCAAGAATTTTGGGGTAGCAAAATTGCTACCCGGTAGCAAACTGAATTCGTGGGACCCAAATGCTTCCCCTACCCCACTTTTTCATTTCCTATGTTTCATTTTTCAATTTCTCTTTCCTTTCCTATTTGTTTCATTTATTTTGTTTTTTCTTCTTTGCACTTTTCGTTTGGTATTTAAATTTTCATGTTGTGTGTATTTAAATTTGTGTTTTTAATTTTAGTTATGTGTTGTAAGAAATTAATTTTCAATAAAATACGCGTTTGAATTTTAATTTTTGTTAGCATAATTGTAGTAATTTTAAAATTTTATGTTATCATTTAAATAAAATAATTTATTCGTATAATTATATTAATTTTAAAATTAATTTATTCATATAATTATATTAATTTTATTAAAACAAAATATAATACAAAATTAAATACACAAATATATTGAGGTTTGGTAAAATATAATAATAGTGGGGTCCATGAATAGTTAAAGTGAGGTAGTGCTATAGTGGAGAAAATATGGGGTAGTTGAAAAAGGAGGTAGTAGATGAGGTGGCACACATGTGGCATCCACTATGGGTAGCACCATAGTGGATGCCCTTAATGAAGCAGAAGTTGATGCATATTTGGGTGAAAACGAAAGTGCAATTTTAAATTTGAGTAGTTTTAATAAATTATACTCCATCCGTCCATGAAAAAGAGTCTCATTTGGGGTTCGGCTCGGGTTTTAAGAAATTTGTTAAAATAGGTGTAAGTGAGATAAATGTATAATTTCTAGGGGTATTATTAGTACAAAAAAGTACTCCATCCGTCCACCAATTAAAGGCCTATATGAAAAAACACGGGTTTTAAGAAAAAGTGTATTTTTATTAGTTGAGTGGAGAAAGGGTCCCACTTTTTAAGAAAAAGTGTATTTTTATTAGTTGAGTGGAGAAAATGTCCCACTTTTTTGTAAAGAATCTTTGACTTTTTTGATTAAATAATGAATAAAAACTTACCAAAAATAGGTAGGCCTTGTTTTTGTGGACGGACCAAAAAGACAAGTAGGCCTTGAATTGGTGGACGGAGGGAGTAGAATAAAAGTACATTTTTAGTTAAAAAGTGGAATAAAAGTACAATTTATAGTTAAATGTAAGAGAAAATGTATGATATGATGGTTCAAAAAGTTAAATGAGACTATTTTTCATGGACAAAAAAATGGGGTAAGTAAGACTCTTTTTCATGGACAGAGGGAAGTAATGATTAACAGTAGATAAGGGGAATGTGGGTTTTTGGTTTACAAGTTGGAAGAAGCAATACATTATCCTCCATGTATGAGGTTGCCTGATAAAGAGGGCAAATATTCCCATTTGCTGCAATGCAATTTTGACGCATTAAATTTGGAAATGATAGAAACCAAACCACCTGCAATTCAACTTCATTAATTGAGAGATGAGTTTGAATGATTAGATATGCAGCGTAGTAAGTAAATTTTACTAAAAGTCGACAAGGCAAAATTAAAGTACGAAGCATCCATCAATCGACCAACGCTTCCACACACTATACATCCAACGGTTCTTGCGCTGAAAACTCACCATACAAAGCCTTGTCAAATCACGCGCCTTCTGATGAAATCATTATTGATCCTTTTTTAAGGGTTTATGGCTAAAAAATATACTCCCTCCGTCCGCAATATCGTTTCCACATTGTGAACGGCACGGGTTTTAAGAAAAGTGGTGGATTGTAGTGGATATGTAGTGAGTGGAGTTTGGGTCCCACAATTGTTGTGAGTGGAAGTTTGTGGACCCTACTTCTATAAATGGAAGTGGAAACGATATCGCGGACGGACCGAAATGGCAAATGTGGAAACGATATTGCGGACGGAGGGAGTACGAAGTTTGGAAAAAATTGTAATTTTCGCTTCAACTTTCAATTAAATCAAAAAAATACATGAATTTATATTTTTATTGCAATTTTCACCTGAATTTGACTTTTGGCGAGATTAGAGCTTAGTTGATAGTCGAAAGTTCACCAGATGTTGATCTAACTTCTGATGATAAAGAGTATTTAGAAGCTCGGGGGTCTAAAAAGGCAAAAGGTAATATAATTGACTTAATTTCGACTGTCAATTAAGCTCTAATTTCGTTGAAAGTCAAACTTATGTGAAAATTTCAATAAAAATATAAATTCAAGTATTTTTTTGGCTTAATTGAAAGTTCAAGTGAAAAATACATTTTTTTTCTAAGTTTATGTATTTTTTTGCCATAACCCCTTTTTTATATATAAATCATGCCCTATCCAGACATGTAAATTCATCCTCAAATAATTATTTTATTTATAGATAAATTTTAGAACTAATTATTCCCATCGTCCCTAAAACATGTTCCTAAAATAAGGCGATACGAATTTTAATAGAAATTAATTGTGCATTTAATGAGTGATGAATGAATTTCACAAATTAAAGTGACGATAGTGACTACTGGACCAATTAAAATGAAAAATTGTATATTCTAAAAAAAACGAGAAGCTGTGAGTTTATATGTAGCAATTAATGTAAATATGTGAGAATTAGTGGAATTGTTTTTAATAATTGACTAGGAAGATGATGGAAATAAAGAAAAATATTTCAGCTACGGAGGAAGTATAATTTATTGATTAATGGACCTTGCTATTTGGATCAATTTGATCCAGATCAAATCCAAAAATTAATTAATGTTCAACATAAAAAGACATATTTACCCTTTATGTATTTATCATTTTATAATTTTAATATATTAATTAAATATGTATATATATTATTGGGAACATTATTTTCAATAAATACTTTTGTATTTTCAATGAGAAGTTTGACTAACTTATAATATATTTTGTAAACAAACATGAATCTATTTAATTACTCGATCATGCATAAATCTTGACGATTTTTTTGTTGTTGTTGTTAACATGGTTTTCTATACTTTTATTTTCCATAAGTGTTTCTTTACTTTTATTTTCGTTATGTATGCTTTTCTTTTTTGTAAACACACCCTTTATTTAAATAAAAAAATATTACAAACACAAAAATATCAAACAAAACATAAAAACATAGATGTCAATTGGTCGAAAATATAATATGTAAAGTGATTTAAATATAATATGTAAAGTGATTTAAATATACACATAATTCATAAATTATATTGTATTAAATATAATTAATTTATAAATTTAGGATGGAAAAATGTAAAGACTCAATTCAATGAATGCATTTTAAGCTAAAGTTTTTCGTTGGCATTTGATTGATAAAGATAAACAATTTCATAATTTTTTTTTATAATTATCTTGATTTGTCGAAAATAAATTATATTGTATTAAATATAATTAATTTCTAAATTTTTATATTTATTAACTAAAAATAAAGAGTCGAAAATTTTATTAAATAAAAATAAATACATGTAAATCAAATTGTCACCTCTTGTCCAATTGCTACAATTGAAGTATATATTTTTCTTGCTCACTAATATATATGAATAACAACTTAGCTTTAGTGATCGCCAACATAATTTAAAAATGTACTGTGTATTTTTGATACTTTTTTGTGGATATATTAATGCATTAAAAAGTTATTTCTTAATATATACGAAAAAATGACTTAACTACAGTGATTGTATTACTTTGGTAGTTTTTAGTATCGTAACTTCATGAAAATAAACTATACTTTATTAAATATAATTAATTCATAATTTTTAATATTTATTAACTATAAACAAAGAGTTCAATATTTTATCAAGGGTAGAGGGTTTACGATTTCGTACATCGTCCTTGCATATATAAATTTTTTAAAATTTCAAAAACATATGCACACATGAGTCAATCCACTGACTTTAAGATTGTTTGAGAAGCGTCTTATCAATTGAACTGCGTTTCATTATCATTTATATACAATTTTTTTAAAGAACAAATATATATAGTGATTGTCTTAGTTTTATATTTTTTTATTAATACAATTTGTCGAAAATATAATATACTTTATTTAAAAATAATTAATTTCTAAATTTTTTAATTTTTTAAAATCTAATCAAGTGTCAATTGAAGTAAGATAGGAACCATATTATTCGATCATGAATTGAAGTAAGATAGGAACCATTTTATCAATTGAATTGCGTTTTTTTATCATACGATTTTTTGCTCCCGTGCGATGCACGAGAGACAATATTCTTTTAACAATAAATATTATTTTAAAGTATTTTTATATTTAAATTATTTATTAATATTATATGGATGTTAAAATTTTATGTTATACAAGAAACGGGTAGGAACAATTATTGCTCGTTCTATCAAAATAAAAATGATCGCAGATGTTGTTAGAATAGGACGGGTAAATGTTTGAAATGATGTCTATTATTGAAACTTTAGATGCATTAAGCAATGCCAATGTGTAGGGGTGAGCAGTCGGTCCGGACCGAACCGACGAAACCGAGGACCGAATTTTTAATATTTTTTGGACCGAACCGGACCAACTGAAATCCTAGAACCGAACCGAAATCGGACCGAAACCGCCATCGGTTCTCGATCCAGTTCGGTCCAAAACCGACCATTTTTAAAATATTAAAAATTAATAAAAATATTAGAAATTAATAAAAATATTATATTAATAAAAATATTAGAAATTAATAAAAATATTAATAATATTAATAAAAATATTAATAATATTAATAAAAATATTAAATATATATTAAAAATATATATATTCGGTTCGGTCCAGTTTTCGTCGGTTTTAGCCTCCCCAGGACCGGGACCGAACCGAAATACTTTCGGTCCAAGAAAATAGGATCGGACCGGACCAATACATGGACCAAAACCGACACGAACCAAAAAAACTGATCGGTTCGGTCCGGTCCGTCGGTTTTGGTCCGGTTTTGCTCACCCCTACCAATGTGCACTAAAGGAGATCGATAGATGCATAACAATCATTATCACCACCATTTGTTAAATCTCTAATACATATACTTACTAAATATTTTATTTACATTTACTGAATATGTGTGATCATTTAATATAAAAATATGTTATTATTTCATTTAAAGTCTATTTTAATCATATATATTACCAATATAAATTTTCATAATATTATAAACTTAGGCAATATGTTACTATTTATGTAAGTGGTTGAGTCATATATATATATATGTGTGTGTGTGTGTGTGTGTGTGTGTGTGTGTGTGTGTAGGGGATGACTGAAATAAGTACACTTCTTAAGATATAAAATAAGAATAATTTTCAGCCCTTAGACCATCAAGATATATATATATATATATATATATATATATATATATATATATATATATATATATATATGGGTGGACTAAAATAAAAATACCTTTTAGAATATAAAATAGAAACTATTTTCACCCGTTAGATCATCAAGATCTACGATAGGCTCAATCTCACACACATTAAAATTAGTAAACTCAAATTCTTCGTAATTATTCATGATTTCATTGGAGATTACAATAGGCTCAATCGCACACAAATTTTTTGTCATATTAAAAAAAATTACTTGTAGAAAATATTCAAATTTTATTAAGTATTATGTGATATACATATACATATATGCAATCCTAAATTATATTACATTTTATGACTTTTTATATTGTTGGTTGTGTTTCGAATAATTATGATCTCATGGAAAATAATAAAATCAAGATGATGTTGAAAAGTACACAATACTTGATAAATACATAACTCAGTAATGATTTATGTAAAGAATTTTAATTTAGATATATTATCCGATATCATCATCATAATAATATATAAATATTAAAAATTTTAAATTGAAATACGTTTTATAGTGATTAGGGGTGTTTAAATAAAAAAATGTTACAAAAACAAAAATGTCAAATAAAACATAAAAAGATATTAAAAACAAGTTATTTATACGTACCAAACTAATTATTTTCTTAAATAAAAAATGCTACAAATTATGTATGGCTTCAATGAAATGAAATGTTTAATTTTTTATAAAAAAAATGAAATGTTCATTTTTTACATAGCAACGCATTATGTATCCTATATATGTTCAATGAATTCATTTAAGTGCATAGATTTAAGGAGATTAAACATTTAATTTTATGTTCATGAATTTAATTTATGGCCTAGAAAAATGAAAAGACATTCACTTTATATTCACAATATATTAAATTTAGTATTCTAAAATAATAAACTTTTATAAGGGACATTTAAGGTAAAACACATTTTCAGTAATTTTTTTTTGACTTTTTTACTCCTATTGATCCGGATCAATTTGATCCGTATAGATTTATCCTTGATTAATTTTAAAATGAGTTGCCAAAATAGTCTAAGCTTTAAAATATAGTCAAACTAGCCTTATTTTTGGGGCGAGTTTCAAATATAGTTCGAACCTATATTTTCAAGCAGTAAATTTTGATGTAGAAATCTCAAATTCAACGTGAATATTTCAATTTCTTTTATAAATTATGTGAAAATATGTTATCCACTTGAGCAAGATGTCGACGTCATTTTGATACCCAGAAATATACTATTTCCCAAAAATATCGGGCATCAAAACGTGAAAAAATATACATATTATCTATTCTATAATACAATTAGGCCTTAGCCTAAGTGACAGACCTCAAATTCTTTCTTTTCAATCTCAATCTCTAACGTGGCATTTGAAAATCCAATCTATATATTCTCATTCTCACTTTTAAAACAAAAGTCACGCCTCCCTCTTCCTCACGCCTCCCTCTTCCTCACTTTTAAACTGCCCGCCTCTCTCTCCCTCTAAATTCCGGCGTCGCCGCCGTCCTAAGGGCGCCGTTGCTCCGCCTCATCTCTGACTCCCTCTTCCATTCCTTAATTAGTTCGATTCTGTTTCCACTTCTTAAACCCATGAGAATTCTCCATTCAAAGCAATTAATATAAGAGCCCTAAGATTTCTTTTTCCTATAACCTATTGTCGTTCCTTCTTTTAGACTCCGGCGAAATAGTCGCCGCTGAGCTTGCGGTTTGTCCGCCGCCGAGTCACCGCTGAGCCCTGGAGTTCGTCCACCGTACCGTCGACCCCCAACCCCACCGACGACTTCTCTGTTTTGATACCTCCATTTTCGGATCTGCCGTGATTCTTCCTACACACCTATGGTAAGTATTAAATTAGTTTCCTAATTTAATACTCCCTCCGTCCCAATAAAAGTGGCCACTTTTTTTTGGGCACGGAGATTAAGAAGGGGATTGTTATGTTTTAATTGAGTGTGACCCACCAAAATTAGTGAGTAATTTTTAGAAAGTGGCCTACAATTGTTGACCAAATTAGTGAGTAATTTTGACATTTTTAGAAAGTGGCCTACAATTGTTGACCAAATTAGTGAGTAATTGTTGACTTAATTAAAGTAAACTTTTGCCATTTTTAGAAAGTAGCCACTTTTAATGGGACACCCAAAAAGGAAATGTGGCCACTTTTATTGGGACGGAGGGAGTAACGCGTTTCACTATTTTAAATATAGAATGATTATTATTTTAGAAAGAACAAATTTTGGAAAGAATTTTAACAATGGAAACTTATAACCTAGATTTTTAGCTGTGAGAAATAGGCAGAGGGAAAAGTCCAGAGCAGAGCTAACCAGAGCAGAGTTGCCACAGCAAAGCTTCCAGAGCAGATCTGCCAGAGCCAGAGCTAACCAGAGCAGAGCTTCCAGAGCAGAGGGCCAGAGCCAAGTTGCCAGAGCAGAGATGCCAGAGCAGAGCTTCCAGAGCAGAGCTGCCAGAGCCAGAGCTAGCCAGGGCAGAGCTGTCAGAGCCAGAGCTAACCAGAGCAGAGCTTCCAGAGCAGAGGGCCAGAGCCAAGTTGCCAGAGCAGAGATGCCAGAGCAGAGCTGACAAAGCCAGAGCAGAGCTGCCAGAGCCAGAGCTAACCAGAGCAGAGTTGACAGAGCCAGAGCTAACCAGAGTTGCCAGAGCAAAGCTTTCAGAGCAGATCTGCCAGAGCATAGATGCCAGAGCAGAGCTTCCAGAGCAGAGGGCCAGAGCCAAGTTGCCAGAGCAAAGATGCCAGAGCAAAGATGCCAGAGCTAAGTCATTAAAGTCAGAGCTAGAGCCAAGTCGTCAGATCCAGAGTCAGAGCTAAGTCATTAGAGTCAGAGCCATAGCCAAATCGCCAGATCCAGAGTCAGAGCTAAGCTATTGGAGCCAGAGCGCGAAGCCACACGCCAGAGACAATTCACCATAAGGCGAAGCTACTTAGCAGAGCGGCGCCAAAGAGTAGAAGTCTGCCCCAAGGAAGGAAATTCAGAGCTACTAGACAGAGCGGGATGATGAGGACAGAATCTAGCTCTGTAATTAGGGGACAACGACCTGACAAGTTATAATCTAATAATAGCCTTAATTAGTTTAATGGCGAGCATGCGGAATAGATGACCAGACAAATTTACTACTTTACCCCGACTGTAATGCCTATAAATACATACGATGATGAAATAAAGCACACGCTCTCTCTTTTACTGCTTTAAGAAAGGCTATGACTAGACGAATTTACTATTTTGCCCCGACTGTAATGCCTATAAATACATACGATGATGAAATAAAGCACACGCTCTCTCTTTTACTGCTTTAAGAAAAGCCTTTCTCTCTAGAGTTTGAACTAATAAAATTACATATATAAATAAAATATTTAAATTGTTAGAGTTATGTTTGTTAGATAGTTGACAATTGGAGTCATGGATTAATATAATTTCATATTTGATGATGCTCTCTCAGAGTTGCCAGAGCAAAGCTTCCAGAGCATATCAGCCAGAGCTAGAGCTTCCAGAGCAGAGGGCTAGAGCCAAGTTGCCAGAGCAGAGATGCTAGAGCAGAGCTGCCAGAGCCAGAGCTAACCAGAGCAGAGCTGCCAGAGCCAGAGCTAACTAGAGCAGAGCTAACCAGAGTTGCCAGAGCAAAGCTTTTAGAGCAGAGCTGCCAGAGCCAGAGCCAACCAGAGCAGAGGGCCAGAGCCAAGTTGCCAGAGCAGAGATGCCAGAGCTAAGTCATTAAAGTCAGAGCCAGAGCCAAGTCGCCAGATCCAGAGTCAGAGCTAAGTCATTAGAGTCAGAGCCAGAGCCAAATCGCCAGATCCAGAGTCAGAGCTAAGCTATTGGAGCCAGAGCGCGAAGCCACACGCCAGAGATAATTCGCCAGAAGGCGGAGCTACTGAGCAGAGCGGCGCCAAAGAGTAGAAGTTTGCCCCAAGGAAGGAAATCCAGAGCTACTAGACAGAGCGGGATGATGAGGACATAATCCAGCTCTGTAATTAGGGGACAACGACCTGACAAGTTATAATCTAATAATAGCCTTAATTAGTTTAATGGCGAGCATGCGGAATAGATGACCAGACGAATTTACTACTTTACCCCGACTGTAATGTCTATAAATACATACGATGATGAAATAAAGCACACGCTCTCTCTTTTACTGCTTTAAGAACTCTTCTCTTTCCTTTCTCTCTAGAGTTTGAACTAATAAAATTACATATATAAATAAAATATCTAAAGTGTTAGTTATGTTTGTTAGATAGTTGACAATTGGAGTCATGGTTTAATATAATTTCATATTTGATGATGCTCTCTCAAACTCTAGATGAGATGATGCTCAAAACTCCAGACGAGATGATGCTCTTTCAAGTTTTAGACGAGATGATTCTCTTTCAAGTTTCAGACAAGATGATGCTCAGAAGTTAGAGGTGATCTGTCAAGTTTGCGACGAGATGATGCCCATAACTTGGTTGGTCTTAAAACTCCAAATGATAAGATGTTCGATAAATCAGTTATGGTCTTTTAAATACCAGGCGAGATTATTTTCATAATTAGTTATGCTTCTAGAAGTTCGGAATTATATGATACTCACAATTCAATTATGATTTTTCAAACTCCATATAAAATTATGGTCAAAAGGCAAAATAAAAAAAAAAATTGAACAAAATTAATAAATCTTGTAACAACAAATGCAATAAATCAATCCTCCATCATACCTATGTCAAATTTATATGTATTTCTACTCTTTTTTTTCTTACGCGTCAACTTTTTATAAAATTTCATATGAAAACTAATGGGTATTTTTATGATTTCAACAAAATTAATAATTTAATTGCTAAAAGTTGTTGAGATTAATATAATTTAAAATGTATTACTAATTTAATTTAATTTAATTAATTATATAAATAATTTACAGAGGGAAATAGGCAGAGGGAAAAGTCCAGAGCAGAGCTTACCAGAGTAGAGTTGCCAGAGCAAAGCTTCCAGAGCAGAGTTGTCAGAGCAGAGCTTTCAGAGCAGAGCTTTCAGAGCAGAGCTGCCAGAGCATAGCTAACCAAAGCAGAGCTTCCAGAGCAGAGGGCCAGAGCCAAGTTGCAAGAGCAGAGATGCCAGAGCAGAGATGCCAGAGTCAGAGCTAGCCAGAGCCAAAGCTAACCAGAGCAGAGTTGCCAGAGCAAAGCTTCCAGAGCAGAGTTGCCAGAGCAGAGGGCCAGAGCCAAGTTGCCAGAGCAGAGATGCCAGAACTAAGTCATTAAAGTCAGAGCCAGAGCCAAGTCGCCAGATCCAGAGTCAGAGCTAAGTCATTAGAGTCAGAGCCAGAGCCAAATCTAATAATTTAATTGCTAAAAGTTGTTGAGATTAATATAATTTAAAATGTATTACTAATTTAATTTAATTTAATTAATTTTATAAATAATTTACATAAAAAAATATTTTATATAATTATCATAAGAATAACATAAAATATATAAATTACAAGAAAATATGTACCCGTCGAAATTCGACGGGTAATACACTAGTTGAATGTGAAATGTTTTTGTTTTTTGATAAATTTTAAGCTTAAATTACATGTTATTACTGTTTACTTTAGTTAGAACAGAGAAAATTTAAAATTAAAATATTCATTTTTCATTACACAAAATGCCGTGCATTTAACATTTGTATTTTTTATAACTAGTTGAAAACACGTACGCTACACGTATAATTAAAGTTATTTTATTTGAAAAAAGCAAAAATTGTAATCATTCATATTAAGCGCAGGATCGAATAACGTGTCAGAATAATGCGTGTTAGGACTGATACGAATAACTCCCTTTGTACCAAATCTCAATTACAGTTAAAAAATAAGTATTCAAAATATAGTCAAACAATATATCACGACTAAATATGAAAAATAATATTTTAATAAAGAAACACAAAAAACTACCGAGTAACAAGTATTTGAATGAAAAACATAAGCAAAAAAATATATTCAGATAAAATAACAGAGGAACTCACGTCTCCAGATTTAAATAGAGACGATGACGGGAGAAATAATTACAGAGAAGATGACATAGGCAAAATAAACACGTGAAAAAATGAATATCGCCTTTACCAAAGAAAATCATCCATGCGGTCGTCGGAAAAATAATTGAGATGAAAAAAGTAATACATATACAGAGAGAGAGAGAGAGTTGCGTTTGAATAAAAGGAAAGAGAGAGAACCGAAGATCTAGAGGAAAAGAGAGGAAAAAAATGAAGAAAGAACGTAACATTAAGATAAGAGAGAGCAAATGCTCTAATGTAAAGTTGAAGGGTAAATAAGGGTATTTTCATCTTTTTAACACAAAGTTGGTTAAAATTTATTACTATTAAGTTGGTGGACAACTATTGGTTTCCACTATACCAAAAAGACATTTCGCACCATTAACTCAATTTATTATTGCAATGTCCCGACGACGGCTCTAAACTTGACATTTGACGATCGTCCCCACAAATCAACACGAGTCTTTTCTAGAGGGTTGTCTATTATGGAATTGCTCCAAGCCAAACACGCTTAACCTTGAATTTCTTTCACGTGATCACTAGAAAAGAAAATGCATCTTGTTGGTAAGAGTAGCACCGATTAAATTATTTAAGCTCTCCTCGAATATGCAGTCTAATACCTGCGTAGCTCTCTCTCTCTCTCTCTCTCTCTCTTTCTGGTATGTTTATGTTCATTCATGTATCCCTCCGCTTTGAGCATTAACATGAGCCTCTCTTTGTTTGTACCTTATGAACTGATAATCACTCATTTCTTCTACCCCGAGCGTTACAATTTTATTTAGTTTTTTAATTAGTAATTTGGTCTATTACATTTTTTAACTATAATAAAATCTCTTTAAAATAATATTTAATAAATTAATAAATTTCTCTGGCCCAAACTTGGTCCAGTTCAAAAGATCATCAATTTTAATATAATACTTCTCTCGTCCCCCATAAATATGTATAGTTGATCACGGTACGAGTTTTAATAAAAACTTGTTTGGAGTATTGATTGTGGATAAAGTGTCACACATTGAGAATATTGTTAAGTAGATTGCGGGTAAATAATGTAAGTTACAATGGTAAAATTATGAAAATTATATGTAGATTAGTGTCCAAAAATAAATTGTGCATAAATTTGAGGAACGTACCAAAAAGGAAATGTATGCATAAATATGAGGGACATAGAGAGTAATAAAATAATACTCCCTTGTCCCAATTTAATAAGCCACATTTATTTATTTGGACGTTTCAATTCAATAGACACTTCGTGAAATGGAAAATCAATACATAATAAACACCTCACTCAACTCATTATTTACCCAAATATCGTTGTGATCCACAAAATAATTATCTTTCTTTTCACTTAAAAAAATTACTTTCATTCTCTATTCTACTTTTTTGACAAATATACCCTCAAAAAGTTATTTTTATATTATAAATTATTTATTTCTTAATATTCGTATTTAGGCCTTGTGGCCTATTGGATTGGAACGGGTGGAATAATTTTTTGAGAATTCATTTATATATATATATATATATGTCTTGTTAATATTATAAATTAATAATTATTAAAATATAACAATTATAAATACTAAAATAACTTATTAAAATATGAATATATAGTTGAATTATCATTACCATATTTCAGTAAAAGGAACACAGATGATGATCAAAATTACACGTGGGGCAAAACGGTCCTAATAATAGTACGTGAGCGGGCTTCCCATCATAGATCAATTAGTGCAATTTAAACAATTGTTTAAGTAGTAACTATCTTGTGATAGTGTCGCTTTCTAATTAGTTAAGCCTTCATCAAACAACTTGATTAATTTGGTGTTATATAATTTATTTAATTTAAACATATGTAGCATGACAAATAGGTTAATAATGTGGGAATGGATCCCCTGCTGTGCACAGCATCATGCTGTGCACAAAAACAAGGTAAATGAGTTATGTATTTATTTTCTTTTTTGTATTTTTTTTAAGTTATGTATTTATTTTGTTCTTGTTTTTGTGCACAGCATGATGCTGTGCACAGCAGGGGATCCATTCCCTAATAATGTACCACAAAGTGGTTGTCACTCTTTCCTGTCTCCCCTTGTTACGTCGAGCTTGTAGGCCCCAATTCATTCTTGTACTCAAATTCTTTTTCTGGTTTTAACTTTTTTGACAATAGCCAATTTGATGACCCAACAAAGATATTCAAATATTATTGTAGCCCCAAGAAGCAGGGAGATTTTGGTCTTTATAAGTTCGGTTAAATAAAAAATACGCACCTTACATACAGTGGTACTGCGATTAGATGATTAGAGCATTTCAAATGCTAAAATGTAGTATAAATTTTAAATACAAGTTGCAACCTTGCCCGATATGGATAACTTTGATGCGATGTTTCATATTTTTGGTTTTGCATGCTGCATTATCACTAATATAAAATTCCCCTTATTTAATAGATTATTATTTAATACATTCGAAGCTTTATTTCATTATTTTATATTATTTGAATCACAAAATTTGTTCTGACATTCTCGCATTCATTCTCAAATATTAAAGGTTAATGGCAGCAAAATACACAAATTTTGCTTGAATTTGAATTTTACACATACATATATATGCAAATCCGGGACACACGTCATCTACGATTTATGTAGTGGTCAACGTGGTATGCACGTTTCAATTAAATCAAAATTTTATGTATTATGGTGCTAAATAAAAGGTCATGTGTAAAATGTAAATTCGAGCAAAGTTAGTGTATTTTGTGGCCATTAACCCATATGTTAATGTTTAGCATGCTCGAATACTACGAATTGAATAATCGAGTATCAGTATTATAATATTCGTAGAAAATGCATTAATTCCCAACTTTCTCGATCACTGTGAATCGAACATTCAAACATCAGTATTCAAGCATTAATTGAAAATATATTAATGCCCGACATAAAAATAAAAAGATTTTAAGTAAATATAATTTATATATTTTATAAAGAATGAATATTTTTTAGGTTTCGGTCTTTCAAAATGGACATATAGCTTTTCACCCTATAACGTTTATGTTGTATACTGTATATCATTTTATAATATTTTATTAGATAGTGTGTAACATCATTGTTGCGTATTGTAAAAATAAATGTTAAAGAAAACAAAACAAAATCAGATGAGCACCTCACAGTTTTGTCCCAAATACAGGAAATATGCCTATATGTGTAGTTCATAATAGAAAAAAGACCTCTAAAAAAATAGAAAAAGTATTTTATTTCTATACCTGTTTTTGAGTATAAAACAAAATTAGAATCAAAACCAATGTCTTAGATATGCTACCTTTTTTTGTCATATATTCACATATAAACTCCTTTATAACATAACCAGGATCCAATTTATCAGTCTTACTCTTTTGTGAGATCATCTCAAAACTTCGATTCTATATTTCTATGAGATCACTTTAGGTTTTAAGAAAAAAAAAACTTTTATAGTAAAAAAAAAACAATATTTTTATGGAAATGGCGTTTTAAGCAAAAATTTACTCTCCTAGTTCAAAATAATCATTTGCAAAATCTGATTTTTTTGGAATAGTTTGCAACTGTAGTTTCAGTTTTTCCTTCCTAATTTACTATTTATCTCCAATAACATTCTTAGTAAATGTGTTATTCAAGGCATTTACTCCACTAATTAAGTACGATTACTTTATGCACTTTAACTTAATTTATCTCCATATGTGCAAAGTGTCGAAAGGGCACTTACTGAAAGTTGAAAGTGGACGGAATTATACATTTTAAGATTTATGTCCTCTCAAAGAAAAAGATTTCTCATGGTAAGTTGAATTATTAAATGTAAAACATGATAAAATAAAATGATATATTCAATTTACTAACAAGAAGTAGAGTAAATCACGTTTCAATTTTTAAAAAATTTGATGCAAAACACCATTTAGTCACTTGAACTCGAAATAATATACTCTCTCCGTCCATAAAATATAGTCAATTTTTACTATTTTGGGGCGTTTACAAAAATTAATCTATTTTCAACTTAAAAAACTTTCAATCACATAATAAACATTTTTTTTCCATTTATAGTTCAATTAATTATCATTATTAACACTACTTTTTAAGTGAAATATTTTTGTCATTTACAATATACTAACTATTTCTTTATCAAAACTCGTGTCATCCCAAACTATTTTTGTGAACGGAGATAGTAGAATTCAGATCTTCCATCAATTTGATTTTTTATATAAAAAAAAAACTTTATATTTGACATGACATGACAATTCACCAAATAAACTAAACTAGACTCTAAAAGATAAATAATACTCTCCAATAAATAAATATCATTAAGATATGTACAAGTTTTTTTATTATATTATATACTACATAAGAAAGTTGCAACTTAGAAGCCAATATTGTAAATATAATATCTCAACCTGTAAAAATAATGTACAAGGAGTTTAATAATTTTTCTTATTTCGCGCCCACGACTTTGTATTGTCTGTATTTATAGACATGACATTAATGTTGTAAAAACAAAAGGATGGCATTAATGTGTTATGATATGATGTCAGAATAATTTTACTACATATTAGTATGATGTAGCACATGGCGATAGAATTTGTGAAGAAGAAGAAAAATGCAATTGAGATTTGGTGCGTGAAAAAATAGAGAGTTGAAAGTATTAATTGGAGTAGTTCAGTCAAAGACAAGGTGGGGGTTGTTTATTGTTTCCCTTGGGCACAAGGGCACACACCACATTTCCAACTCATTTTATTTGTTTATATTTATGCAAATGGACCCCCACTCTCTTGGTAATTGAAAGCTACTGCACAACACTCTATACACTCCAATATTCAAGAAGATGAAGGCCCCATTTTCTCATTTTTCAATCCACCAATAAACCAGACCTCTAATTTATAATATTTTCTTATACAGCATCACGAAAAGAGCCCCTCATTGCAGCTGTACACAAACTTCGAAAGCAATAACAAACACATTCAAAGTTAGACTAAACAGTAAACACCCCCCCAAAAAATAAAAACAAAAAAGAAAAAGAAAATAAAAGCATTAGGGAAAATGAGAAACTAAGGCACCAAACAAAACTAGCTATAGCTGCTGCTAGTCCATCCCAATTGAAACAGGCTCATCATCGTCAGATGCTGAGAAGATCCGGTGGCGGCGGGGGTGATTGAGGCGGATGCGCGGTGGGGGAGTCCAATGCCGATGGTGGTGGGGGAGGAGATTCTCCGGCTTTAGAGGGCGGTGGCTTGGGCAGCTCGGTGAGTATCTGAACGACCTCGCGCATGGTGGGGCGCTCCACGGCCTGCTCTTCGACGCAGAGCATTGCGACGTAGAAGACATGCATCACCTCATGGAGGGGCACAGTGGGCAGCCTCGGATCAAGAATCTTGAGCACTCCTTCCTTGTTTCCATCAGTCATCTTCCTCACCCATTGCACGATGTCCACGCCGTCCCCAAACTCCCCCACCGGCTTCCTCCCGCTCACCAGCTCCAGCAGCACCACCCCGAAGCTGTATACATCGCTCTTCTCGTCCACCTTCAGCGTGTATGCGTATTCTAAAATCGAAACAACCACTCATTCAACAAACTTACCAACCAAATAAGATTACTAACAATGTAGTTTTAGTCACCTAGCTAGAGAATTTCTAATAAATTTCATGGATGTGCAACTGCACCTAATTTCCCATTGGTGGTTGAACATCAATGGCTTGATAGAGACTGATCTCGACATCACTGAGGACCTAACTAGCATGTGACTTGGGACAACATAATTCAAACTTCTATACCTTTTCGAATGAATCTCAACAAATGTGATCATTTTCAACATAATTGACAAATTAACATATGCAAGAAGCACAAAATAGACAACCAGCTTCACATAAACTAGAAATAAAATGAGATGATGAAAATTGATAATTTGCATACCAGGAGCAATGTATCCGTAAGAACCGGCAATGGCAGACATGCATTCGGAAGTCCCGGAGTCCTGCAAGAACTTGGCAAGGCCAAAATCAGCGACATGTGCTTCAAAGTTGGAGTCGAGGAGGATATTGTTGGATTTAACATCACGATGCACAATCAATGGGGAGCAATCGTGGTGAAGGTAGCAAAGGCCCTTGGCAGACTCCACAGCAATCTTATAACGTGTATCCCAATGCAGATGACCCCCTTTCTTGCCATGAATCATCTCCCCCAAGCTTCCATTAGGCATGTATTCGTAGACCAAAAGGTTGGTTTCGTGATTGGAGCAAAAGCCCAACAACCTGACAATGTGCCTGTGCCTGATCCTCCCAAGCGTCTGTATCTCGGCGTTGAAGCCATGATCGTGGGAAGATCCACGGCTCATTGCCGGCAACCTCTTCACGGCGACTAGCTCCCCACTCGGCATGACTCCTTTGTAAACAATGCCAGCACCTCCTTTCCCAATGATATTGTCCTCCTTAAGACTGTCCAAGACATCATCGCAAGTGAAATCCAGGCGCTGGAAGGCAGTGAGCTTCCACGCACGAGCCTCACTTGCCTTCTTCAATGAGCGGGCCTTAACGATTGCAGCCACAGCAAAAACAATCGAACAAACAAGCAATCCGATCACAAGCAGCAGCTTCATGGAAGGGGAGAGAGCCCCCTTTTCATGAGGCTTTGCAACCCCACTCGCAAGGCCCTCTTTGCAAGGCCCCAAATAGGGGCCGCATAGATTAGGGTTTCCCAAAAACGATGTGTAATTGAAATAGCTAAATTGACCAGTGCCAGGAACCAAACCAGACAAGTTGTTATAAGAGAAATCAACAGAAGTTAAGCTCTGCATACTGGCTATGGATGAGGGAATACTACCCACCAAATGATTCTTTGACAAATTCAAGTAGTTCAAGATCTTCATACCAGTAATCTCGACGGGAATCTCGCCGGCCAGCTGATTCCGGCTGAGATCGACGAATGTCAGAAGCTTGCATTTGCTAATCTCAGGCGCAATGGGCCCCGTGAAGTCGTTGTGGCTGAAATCCATCTTTGACAGCTGCTGCAACTTCCCTATCTCGGCCGGAATCCTGCCAGAGAATTTGTTGCCGTCAAGCAAAAGCTTCTGAACGCCAACAAAACTCCCGATGCTTGGCGGCAAATCGCCGGCGAGATGATTGTTGGAGAGACTGATTTGGCCCAGACCGGCAGACAATCCATCAGTATCCGGAAAAGCACCGGAGAGAAGGTTGTCTTGAAGCTCAACTTGAGTTAGCTTAGGCAAACTCAGTAATCCTTTCGGAATCGAACCGTTGAGATAGTTTTCGCCCATCCGAATCCGAGTCAGCGACTCGCACTGACCGAGTGACTCAGGAATCGGTCCGAAGAGGAAGTTACCCAGAGTGATTAGGGTGTGCAGCTGATGCCCATTGCACAGATTTGGGGGAAGAGTTCCGGTCAATTTGTTGGAACTGACATCTACCTCTTGAAGCTTTCCATTGTTTCCTAAATTCTGCGGGATTACGCCGGTAAAATTATTCTCCCACAACTGCAAAACCTGCAGTTCCGGCAACTCGCCGATGAAATCCGGTATCGAGCCGGTGAGCTTGTTTCTGAACAGATTTAAGAGAGTTATGTTTTTGAGCTGCTGAAACGACGGCGGTATTTCACCGGTGAACACATTGTTGGACAGATCCATAGATTTCAAGCTTTTCAAGTAGCCAAGCTCTGGCGTCAGGCTACCGGAAAGGCCGTTCACTTGGAGGAAAAGAGTGTCGAGATTCTGCAGTTTCCCAATCTCGGGCGGAATCTCGCCTGTAAGGCCGCAGCTAGCGGCGTCAAACCGCACCAATTGCGATAAATTCCCAATCTCCTTAGGAAGTCCGCCGGTAAATACGTTGAAATACCCAATGTAAAGTTCCTTCAGCTGCGTCAGGTTTCCGATCTCCGGCGGTATCGCTCCGGTGAGCTCGTTGCCGGAAACAGCCAGGTACTCGAGATGCTGAAACGTGCCGAATTCCGAGGGCATTTCTCCGGAGAAGAAATTCCCGCCGAGATGCAAATGGCGTAGGTTGGCGAGCAGGTGCACCTGCTTGGGGAACTCGCCGGTAATATTATTGTTGTAAAGGTCGAGAACCTCGAGATTGCGGAGGCGGTAAAGCTGCGGGGGGAAGGAGAGGTTGAAGATATTATTGGAGAGGTTGAGGAAGCGAAGGTTGGGAATGTCGGATATCGAGGGAGGAACAGGGCCGGAGATGGAGTTGGCGCCGGCAGAGAAGTTGAGGAGGAAGCGGAGGTGGCCTATGTCGGGGGAGAGGGTGCCGGTGAGGCTGAGTTCGGAGATGTCGACGGCGATGACGTGGCGGCCGGAGCGGTCGCAGGTGACCCCCTTCCAAGTGCAGTGGTTGGTGTTGTTAGGGTTCCACGACTCCAGCGCGGATTGGGGGTCGTCGGTGATGGCGGCTTTGATTGAGAGCAAGGCGCGGGACTCCGGCATCCGCGCGGCGGAGCAGCGGCGGAGATGGAGGTGGAGGACCAGGAGGAAAAGTAAGAGGAAACGCATTTTGTGCAGCCTGTCCATATTTTGTCTCACTGTATTATTTATGTAAGTTTGTGCTTTTGAAGAAGGAGAAGAGGATAGGGTGGGGAGGGGGGGTGGGGTGGGGGGTGTGAGGACTGAAGTGGTTGAGTGAAGTGAGCTAAAAAGAAGAGGGGGTGAAGGGAAGTGTGAGTATGCGCGAGAGTATATTCATCTTTATTACTTTTTTCATTTTTTCCCTTTTTTGTCCTTTTCTCTTTTGGGTATATGTGAGGAGTGTTTGGAAATTGGAGTACGCGAATCTTCAAATACAAAAACCAAGTTTCAAACCAAATTTTTTATCTGCTTCACGGGATTCCAAATATTTATGTAACTAAGTAAACTTAATTTCATTTACATAATTTTAGCAATTCCATATTATACATTGTGTTGTGAATTAGGTCTAAAACCAAAATCGATTCTGTAAATTTTCTCTGGTATTTACCAGTAGTCAATTTTTCGTACTGGCAAAATTCGAAAATCGAAAAGTTAATTGATGGTGAGATAATATTTAGGATTATATGCAAAAAAGTGGTCGCCTTGAGACAACATTTCTAAAAGGAAAAGTTGGTCGATAGGTTGTTTGCTTTTTCATCACCCGAGCTAAAAGAAAGCGAAGAAGGCATGGGATTCCAAAATCATTTTTCAGTTTCCATTTTAAATTTTTCTTCCTCTTAATCTCATTTTTCTTCCTCTCAATCTGCACATGTGGATTGTAACCGATTTAAAAGGCCGCGCGTATTCTATTTTCTTTACATGACTATGATACTCTATTTGTTTCATTTTGTAATGACTTATTGTTACTAAAAAAACAGTGATTAAAGATAAAAGTGATATAAAATAGTGAAATTCACAACCTTTTGTGAGAAAATGTATTTTATTTTTAGAAACAAACCATTATCAATGAGATAGACAAAAAAAAAAAAATGTGTCATTGTTCGCTATTATTTTCACCACGCCGCAAGTATACGGTGTAGTTGCAACATAGGGAAGCAAGGTCGTATTCCACAAGGATTGGTGAATTTAAACTTCTAAATATTATTAATAAGTTATTTTCAATCTATTTAGACAACCAAAGTTCAAGAAGTGTTGATAACTAAACAAAGCTAAATTAAAGCAAGCAAAGTAAAATAACAACAAGATAAACTTAGTTAATAAATTGGGGAATGACTCGAATGAAAGTTATCCTAGGGACTAGATTTCGATGGATCGTAATGAACTTCAATCTAAATCAATATAAATCTTGATATGGCCTACTTATCTAGGGCGATCTCCCCACTAGTTTTAGCCCCCTCCCGGACGACTAAAACAGTAGATTACGGGTCATAATTGCCGTCCCCGGTCAATTTCTAACCTATAACTCCCAAGAGCACAAAAGATCAACAAGCCCTCACCCACCTCTCAACCTCCCGGTTTATTGAGATGATATGTATCAAACTCCTAATCTATTGTAATTATCCTCTCCCGATTCAAATCACAAATTAGAAATGCACAAAAGGTGGCCAACCAATCATACAAGAGATAAATCTAGGACTTGAAAAGATAACAATAAGCACAATCAAGATATATATTGAACAAAGAAATCAATCCATTACAAATCCATCTAATCTAATCCCTAAGATAAGAGATTTTAGCCAAGCATATTCATAATAAAAGCAAATCTCAAGTCATAAGAAAACATAAATAAAGATATAGAGAGATAGAGATTCATAGACAAATCCTATAATCTTGATCTTCAATCATGTAGTCTTGATGAGCTCCTTTCCAAGTCTTCCCCTTCTTTATTTGATTTTGGTGTTGTTTTTTGTGTGTGGAAGAGAGAAAAAATGGTAGAGAATGGAGGCTAGGGTTTGGGATTGGAGAGTTGGGGAAGATGAAGTGGGTGTGTGTGGTGAATGAATGGGGAAAGGAAGAGAAAAATGGAGTTTTGAGGCTAAAATCGCGTTTGGGGTCCATTTGGGGGAGCCCCGCCCTTTTCCCGCGGTCACGGCCCGCGTCCGCGGCCTTCAAACGTGGGGGATGCTCAGGGGACCCGCGGTCCCGCCCCGCGGCCGCGGTTGGTGACCGCGGGTGTCTCCTGAGTCGGGAACAGCTGACCCGCGGTCTTACCCCGCGGCCGCGGGTGGTGACCGCGGGGTACTGGGCGTTTTGCACAGTCCGCTCGTTTTGCTCCGTTCTCCCTCGTCCGGACTCGGATTTGGTCGCCGTTTGCGCTCACGGATTCCTCTCGAGACGTACTTCGATCTCATGTCTTCAAAATCCTCCAATTAATTCTTGATTTTCCCTGAAATCACTCCAAAACTACACCAAGGAATTAAAACTCAACAAAACTCAAAATTTGGATACAAACACATATTAGCAATCAATTCATGGGGGAAAATGACAACAATTCATGCGATATTGAGGTACGAAAACCATGTTTGTCAGTCATTAACTTACAATTTCAATATTCATTCTATGCCTTCGTATAATTGGGGTCCATTTACTTTATAGTTTTAAAACAATACTTATTTAATATGTTTGCCCAAAACACTTAAGCCATATTTAGTGAAACGGAATAAGTATATGATATTAAGAAAATATTTGTTTGAGATTATAAGCTCTTAATACAATTTATAAGTAGTTTAGAAGGGCAAAATAAGGAGATGTAAAAGATTTTAAGAGCTTATAAGCTCTCTAAAAAATATTTTCATTTATCTCAATTTATTTTTTGATAAGCTTATATACAAAGTCAATTTACCAAATTTATTCAACCGTGATTTGTTTTTTCCAATCATATACCATTTCAAGTTCATCTACAAATTTTTTTATCTAACAAATATTTTCACTCTCTAGTTCAAAATCCTCTCTCTAGCGTATAAGAGCACCCGCAGTGGGTGCCCCGATAGGGGGTCTCGAGTCACCCACCCTCTCGGGTCGCCCACTGCAGCCTCCTCCCACTCAAGTGTGACCTGATCTATCAGGTCAAGCCTGATATCCTTTAAATCGGGCGCGTGTTTTACACGCCCCTAATTAAAAAAAATAATTAAATTTTCGGTCAAAATAGTCGTTAACCCCATTTTCCTTCTTTTTTTTTATGCCCAACGGCTTCACCATTTGCCCCACTTTTTCTTTTTTTCCCTTCTATAAATACACCCACTTATTTAAATTTGTGCAATTAAATTTAAATGAAAAATACAAAAATCAAAACTAAAAAGACCAGGTCAACTATCAGGTCACCCCTACTGTGGATGCTCTAAGCGCAATTATCCAAATATTTTAACTAATTATATGCTCTTGAGAAAACTATATTTTATAAATTGTTAAACCTTACAAATTTTTTGAAATAAGTTTAGTCGAATACCCTCTAATGTATGTTGCTAGTATTTTTTTTCAATGAAAAATGATAGTATTAAATATTAATGCATGTTGCTAGTATTTTTTTTAATGAAAAAAGAATGGTGAAAAATGAATTTTAAACCTTTCTAATAACACAGAAAATCTCCATCGTTTAAATGTCTCTAAAGGGACATGCACGTTACTAACATAGAAATGAAATAATTAATTAAAATAAAATAAAAGGAGTAATATATCCCCTCCGTCCCACCTATCTTGAGACACTTTTCTTTTCGGACGTTTCATTTATCTTAAGACATTTCTTTATTTGGCAAAAAATTTACTATTTATTCATCTTTTCACTTTTTTCACCTACACATAAAACACTATTCCCTCCGTCCCATTATTAATGGCACGTTTTTCTTTTTGGGTTGTCCCGTTATTGATGGCACGTTTCCTTTTTTGAAAAAAATAAGGGGTGAATTAAGCATTAAAATACTCCCTAATTACCTTAAATAAATTATAACTCTATTCTCTCTCTCTCCTCCCCCTACCAGTCGCCGCCTGCCTCCCTTCTCTCTTCAAACATCACTGCCCGTCGCCTCCACCGCCACCACCGCCCTCGTGCCCCCCCACCACCCGGTTCTCTCTCTCTCTTTCTCCCTCTCTCCTCCCCCCCTACCAGTCGCCGCCTGCCTCCCTTCTCTCTTCAAACACCACCGTCTGTCGCCTCCACCGCCACCACCGCCCTCGCGCCCCCCCACCACCCTGTTCTCTCTCTCTCCTCCCCCCTACCAGTCCTGCCTACCTTCTCTCTTCAAACACCACCGCCCGTTGCCTCCACCGCCACCACTGCCCTCGCGCCCCCCCACCACCCGGTCGCGCACCGTTCATCTTCTCCTTCCTCCCGCGTCGTCCACGTCCGCCGTCCATCTTCTCCTTCCTCCAGCGCGCCGCCCTCCTCTAGGGCTCCGATTTGTGGAGTTGTGGATTCGAGAGGAGGCCGTGGATTTGGGAATATAGGGCTCCGATTTGGGGATTTAATTTCGAAACTTGTTTGGAATTAATTTCGATCTGATTTCTGAAAAATTTGTTTGGTTTCTTCGATTTGGTTTCTGAAATCTTCGATTTGGTTTCTTCGATTTCTTCGATTTGGTTTCTGCAATTTCTTCAATTTTGGGAAGAATTTTTAATTTTTGTTTGGTTCTGCCATGGAGAGAGGGAGAGAGGGAAGGGAGAGATAGGACGGGGGGAGGAGCCGACGAGGCGGCGCTCGCCGGCGCCGGCGCCGCCGTGTACCGGTGAGGCAGAGAGAGAGGCAGTGTGTGTGACTGTGTGTGTGTTTTTAATTAAAATAACACTATACATCTAATTCCCTTAATTCTACTTTTCTTAATCTCTGTGCCGAAAAGAAACGTGCCGTTAATAACGGGACGGAGGGTACTTTCTTAATTCTCATACTAAAAAAAAAAGTCTCAAGATAGTCGGGACGGAGGGAGTATAATATTTGAACTTTTATACAGTCTTTTGTTTGGATTAGTTGTCTTAAAAAATCATGATTTTAGTTAGTTTTGTTGATGCAATACAACTTCTAAAATTGTATTGGTAACAACACTTACTTTCAATCTTTTGTATCTAATAAAATGACCTCGTTAGGTCAGTTTCACCAAAAAGTTTTCACAATGTTTAGATTGCTCAAATTGATACTTAATAGTGTAACTAGTGTATAACCCGTCGAAATTCGACGGGGAACTATTTTATATTATAATTATTATTATATATTATTTTTTAATATAGCATATAAAATTGTTTTTATATAAATTATTTTTAATTTTTAATTTTATTGGATTAAAATAAATTATTGGTACAGTTCAAGCTATAATAATCTCAACAATTTTTGTCAGTTATATGTTAATTTTTGTTGAGAGTTAAAGTAAATTATCTTTTTATATAAATTTTTATTTGATGAAATTATAAAAAGTTGATGTGAGATTGGAGATTTTAGAAAAATAAGAAGAAAAAGATTTATGTGTATTTGACATAGGATGTGATGAAGGATTGACACATTTTATTTTTTTGTTAATCGTATATAGGAAAGATTTACAAATTTTAATGGAGTATAATTTTATAAATTGATAGACAAAATTTAAGACCACGTCTTATATATAAACATCATCTCATCTATACCTTACAAAACTTTGGAACATCATCTTGTCAGTAGCTTGAAATATAACATTTGAATTTGTATGTCGAACTTCTAATCCTATTTGAAGTTTGCTACTGTAACTTGAAGATAAAACATGACTTGTGAGCAACATCTCATTCGGAGCTCGTAAGACCATAACTGACTTGTGAGCATCATCTCGTGTGGAGCTTGAAAGATCATAACTGACTTGTGAGCGTCATCTCGTCTATAATTTAATAGATCAGAGTTGAATTCTAAGCATCACACATTTCGAGCTTGAAAGACCACAAATGAATGCTAAGCATTATGTCATTTGAAGTTTCAAGACCGAAATTAAGTTATAAGCATCATTTTGTTTGGATCTTGACAAACCACTTCTAATTTATGAGCACCACATTGTTTGGAGCTAAAATACTCATAAGACCATAACTGGTTTGTGAGCATCATCTCGTGTGGACCTTGAAAGACTATAACTGACTTGTAAGTATCATCTTGTTCATAGTTTGATAGATCGGAGCTGAGTTCTAAGCATCACTCTTTTGGAGCTTGAAAGACCGATCACTCTTTTGGAGCTTGAAAGACCGTCGATGCGTGGTAAGCATTATCTCATTCGAACCTTAAAGGACCGGAATTTAGTTATAAGCATCATCTCATTTGGAGTTTGGCAAACCACTTCTGACTTATGAGCATCATATTGTTTGGAGCGAAAATTGAGTTTTGAGTACATCTCGTATGAAGCTTGATAGACCACCTCTGATTTTTTATCATTATCTCGTTTGGAGTTTGAAAGATTAAAAATGAATTTTGAGAATAATCTCGTCTAGAGCTATAAAAAATATATATATACATAGAAGCCATGTTCTCATATAGCCCCTACAAAAGGGGCTTAATAAAATAATTTTTTATTAAGACGTTAACTTTATACCATGCAAGAAATTACAAATAGAAGCCATAATGTAATGTACTAAACCATTAAAACATAATACTCCCTCCGTCCCGCGAAGCATGACACGTTTGAGTTCGGCACGGGAATTAAGGAATTGTAGATTAGTGTTTTAAGTGTGTAATTAATAAAGTATAAAATTGATAAAGTAGGAGAGAAAAGGTAATAAAAGTGATAAAGTAGGTGAGAGAATATAATAAAGGTGATAAAGTAGGAGAGAGAATGTAATAATTATTGACAAAAAAGGAAACGTGTCATGCTTCGTGGGACAACCCAAAATGGAAAGTGTGTCATGCTTCGCGGGACGGAGGGAGTACTTTACATTAGACATCTATAGATGGATAAAACATGACATAAGGTTCACCTTCAAATCATGTTCTAATGTAAAAATTACATTAGACATCTATTGATTCTATTAGAGGACATTCTCTTCTTCTGATCCCTTCACGTCTGATGCAAAAATTACATAAGGTTCACCTTCAAATCATGTTCTAAAACCTTAACGAACATTTCGCTTCATGGACAATACCGAATGTCCTTAAGAAGGAAAATTCTATTTGCTAAAGTTAAAAATAAAGTCAGCAAGAATTCACATTGAAAAAGGTAACTTTCAACAGCTCATTGAATATAAGGTGGCAAGAAGTAGACAAGAATTAACTATAGTATTGAAGATCCTAGGTCATTTCTAATATCATGTTCGCTAAATATGATCAATTGGAAAAATCATTCTATAGACTACAAGCAGTATAAACTACAAGATTTGTTATTCTTCCGACCCCAAGCAGTTCATGGTGCCCTAGAAACAACCAACAAAAATGAGTATTTCCTTTAAACTTCCATTTCCATCGTGTTCCTCCCTGCTAACCCTCGTTATCACTACTTGATAACTAAACACAACTGTCCTAAAAAATTTCCCCGCCACTAAACCTTTTCCTTACAAACCAACTGCCTTTACCCAGCCAACTACATTACCCAATGAAAGTTACAAACTCACAGCCACTTCAGTTTGGATGATGTGGTACACCAGAAGCTTCCTAGGTGTTCGCTTTCATCATATGTCAGGCAAATGTTGAAAATATCAACAACCTAAGGTTATAAAAAGTACAAAATGGTTCACTCAGGCCACCATAATGATTGCTAATCGCATATAACATATAAAGATGGCAGTCCTTATCTTTCTTAAAAATGTAATTGAAGAGATCAAAGTAATCAACAGGGAAATCCACAAAAGTTTTCAGCAATGAATGAACAATGACAAGAATCACAATCTAGCAAACAGAACTAATGAGCTTATTTAACAATCAACTATTTTCTAAAATTATTGCACAAGTCGGGGGGAAGATGGATATTATAAAAACTATGACTATTGTTTTAAATTGCAACTCAAATCTTGTTTCCTAAATAGCATAAAGATGCATGAAGAATTCCATTAGGTATTATGAAAAAAAAAAGTTTTATAAGTGCCTCATCTCTACATTATGATGAATTGATGATAAGAATCAAATGTCGTGGAATCCTTTGGCTATCCACATTTTCAAACACTTCTTATAAAGCTAACAGGAGTTGAGTCGCATTGATTCATACCTCTTTTTCCTCCTCTAAAATTTCTTGTTCTGCCTCCTCATAGCAGTCTTCCTACCATTTCCATCAGTCGTAATATGAGCATAAATTTACAAAATATATGTTGAGATGAAGCAGATGAAAATATGTTCTAGTAACAGAAATCATCTAACATTCTTCACCCTACAAGAAACTAACACAAATTAACTCAGCAGAGACATAATGTGGCAAAAATCAAACATTTTATCTTCATCAGTACACTAAAACAAATCCAATGAAACATGTAGCAAAGTAACTCAATATGATATGTGAATTAACCGTCAATAGTAAAAGAAAGAAAAGACACTAACTCTCACCTAGGCACAGATGAGTGCCACATTAAAGAAATATTCCTGTTGGGGTCATGTGTGTAAACAATAAAGTCAAGGAAATGGTCTGACTTCTGTTCGAAATCAAGATGCTTCTCTACTTGGGAATCCACTAAGAGCATCATTCAAGCCTGGAGCAATTTCACAAACCAAATTGAAGTATCAGATGTCTCTCAATCAGAAAAATGGGAACAATTGCTAATACACAGAATGATACGGAGAAGAATGAGTGCATGAAGCATTTTTTAGGTGTATACACAAATACAGATAGGATGGAGGCAGGTTGCATAGCTCTTGCTTGCCTTTATATCTTATAAGCAAGATTATGACACCTAGTATTTGCTTTCCAGCTTGCCTATATGGACAATATATAATGTTTGAGGATTAAACATCATAAAAAGCGAAACTTCATGCAATTGAAACTTCATACAATATAAGAATATCACCCCTCCGCCTGATTAGACAATGCAATGAATCAATGTAACTCAAATCCATTCACTAACAAAAATAGGGGTATAGTAATTTACCAAAAGTTATAGCACTTTCACAAACTCAAACTCACAGTCATCAATGGCTATCTCTCTTTTTGGTCATTCATTGTCCAACTCTACTCCAGAAGGTAGCTCAAATCTATTCTTCTTAGTTTCATCATCTTCAACCTCATCTCCAGTTTCCATGGCTGAGTCCTTCGTGTAGTCAACCTTGAAGTCGTAATCATCGTTTCCATCATATTTCATCGCAGATGGCTGATTTTTCTTTTTCCGCCTGCTTTTCTCATCTTTGTATTTAGCATGCCTTCCTCAACATACAGCTTTTCATTTTGCTTGACAGTAGCAGATTTCTCCTTTGCATTAACTTTTCCATCTTCTTCTCCAGATGCCATGGGCTGATCGTCATCATTGCCCTGAGGTGGTTCTTTGTCCTGCGTATCATTGATTATGGTGAATAAATAGTAGTAATTGCAGAAATGGAAATCACTAATCGGTTAACATGACCAAGAGCTTTCTTGATCAACCCTTAATCATATTTTATAAGTCAATTAGACGCAGAGATCACGCTGATCTGGAGTCTATTGAGGAGATACACAGGTACACACGAGGCCCTATCATATGAGATGAACTTCAGAGAGAAAGCCAACCTCAAGCATCACCATATCAAAATTCAAAGGGGAATTTGAAGGAACTTCAACTGGATTGAAGTCATTCACTGATTTCAAACTGCCTATAATAGTTGATTCGCTGCCATAAACTTCATCTATGTTGAATTCCTTCCCAAGTTCAGTGACGATCCTTGCCTCAGAAGGCTCATCTGCATTCCTCTTGGGAGGCATGGTATAATACGGAATTTTACCTACAGTTGTAAAGAAAAACAAAGTTTAGCAGAGCTTTGCATTATAGGCTAATAAAACATACACAATAATTCCAAGAAAATTTTTTCCACTGAAAGTTTTTGTTTATTTTTTAATAATTGGCTATGCATATCATTGCATCAAAAATTAATAATCATTCATTTGAATATCATAGTGAATACAAAAGATATGTTTGAATCATTCATGGATTGTCATGCTTTATCTAAAAAAATTGACATTTACAACATAGTTCTATTCTCAATCAGAAAGAAAATAATTTCATCCAAGTAAATCTCTTGGTTAATTTGTTGGATAATTCTTTGTTAAAACCTCAAATACACTTTTCCATTCTCTCATCCACCTCTTTACCTGATCAATAACAACTGCAGGATTGACATCATATTGTATTTATCATACCAAGGGGAGTGGATTCGACGTGTCTATAATAGCAATCTATTATGCCTTTTCAGCTGTCACATATATTCCATCTCCAAATTTAACATCATAAAAATCGAAATTTACATCATTAAAATCAGAAAAAAAAAAAAAAAAAAAAAAAAGCAAGAACCTAAATGATAATTAAATTGATGAATGGTTCTTAGAAATCAAGAGTAATTTTTTTTTATCACTCACCTGCGGTTCTGGAACCAAACGTGTTTGAGCTCAATGTTGAAAAGAATGGGGCATTCCCTGGTGAGCTGCAGTCGGCGGCGGCGGCGACTGGAGGAGATGAAGCTAGCGGCAACGACTTAGGATTATAGATTTGGGAATGGGAGAGAGGCGATGGGAGAGCAAGAGAGGCCGCATATATGGTAGGGCGTCAGAGAAGAGCTGGCATGCCTCGGAGGCTCCTATGGTAGAGCGTTAGATACCAAATTAGGGCATTTGCATTGATATGGAGAGAGAAATTTGCGCCATAGATCAAGCGATGGGGAGAAAATACCAAATCAAGGTATTTGCAGATTGATTACTGTGAGAAGCTGAGTTTTTTCGAAGGCGTAAAAGGTAGAATTTAGATAAATCGAAATAGAGACTTTTGAGAGCGCCACGTAGGATAGAGAATTGCTGTGGGCTCTCAAAAATGTATTGCTTTATAGAATTGATAGATGATTGCCACAATCAAATAGGCACGTTATAGTTGCTAAATTGACCAGAGTTTGCTAATTTTAGAATTAGGGTTAAGGTGCAGATAGGCCCCTCAAGTGGAGGCCCTTAGAGCGTTTCAGTCCCCTTACTAACTGTGTGTGCAAATTGGCCCCCGAACTCAAAAAAACGGTGCAGATCGGTCCCTCTGACTTAACACCGTTATGGGCCGTTAGTCAAGGGGGCGATCTGCACCGTTTTTTCGGAGTTCAGGGGCTAATATGCACCTTTTAACTTTTTAATTAATTCAACTCTCTCGCTCAAAATTTGATCGTCGTTGTCGTTGATTCAAGCTCCGGCGAGGCCGGTGGAGGGCGCCGCCCCTTTCTTTCTCTCTTGGGCCCTAAACCTCGGAGGGCGCCGCCCCTTTCTTTCTCTCTTGGGTGCCGCCGCCTGGCTTTTCTCGATGAGGAGTCGCCTAGCTTTTCTCGATAAGGAGTCGCCTCTTTCTCTCAAATCCGGCGAAATCCGGTGATAAAGGCCGACAATGCCCGTCGCCATCTACACTATCGGCGTGCTTTGAAGAAGGACGTCTTCAAATCAGAGACCATGGCCAATATGATCTCGATCTCGATTGGGGTCACGATCACCGCCTACGGCGAGGCGAAGTTCGATTCGTTGGGGGTGATTCTGCAATTGGGGGCGGTGACGTTCGAGGGAGAATTCGAGTTTCCATTTCGATTATGTGATTTTCGGGAGCAATGACGCCGATTTGGAATTCCCGATTTGGGGCTTGGGAACTTGATTTCGTGATTTTCCTCATCTGACGGCGATTGACGCCGGAAAAGTTGGTCGGAGAAGATGAGATGTGATTTTTTTTAATGAACGGTGTGCAGATTAGCCCCCGAACTCCAAAAAGGAAAAAGGTGCAGATTAGCCCCTGAACTCCAAAAAACGGTGCAGATCGCCCCCTCTGACTAACGGCCCATAACGGTGTTAAGTCAGAGGGGGCGATCTGCACCATTTTTTAGAGTTCGGGGGCCAATTTGCACACACAGTTAGTAAGGGGACTGAAACGCTCTAAGGGCCTCCACTTGAGGGGCCTATCTGCACCTTAACCCTTAGAATTATAAACAATTTAATTTGAATTATTTGGTCCTTCATTAACTTTCCATTGTATTGTAATGAAAATTTAAGATACTATCTATCAATAATTCTAATATGAAAAACACAATTTAAAATGAACAAGTATTTGTTATTATGGTTGTAGGAGCTTATGAAAAGTATCTACGTTTTTAACCTTTTAAGTTAGGTTACTTCCGAAATATGTGAAATTTTGAGATCAGGAAAACGAAGACCATTATCACTAGCAAATCTACTTTCTTAACCTTAAAATGTTAATTTAGGGGTATTGGTGGTGGAGTTTGTAGGATTTTTTTGGACTTTGAAAGTTTGGGCGTATTCAATTCAAACTTTTAAAAGTCTTTAAAAATCTAGAGATATTCAATATAGATTTTAAAAAGTTTTAAAAAAATCTTTAGGTATTCAAAAGTTTGTGGATTTTAAAACTCTATGGATTTTGATGGATTCTCCTTCAAAAATACAAAGAGAGAAATCTCATCTCATCACACGAGATTTCTGTGGATTTTGAAATTTTTTCACCTCTCTTACAAATAATCCGAAAGAGGATGTTTTAACCAAGGAGCAGAATACCAGTGGTCCAGTTTCTCATTCAAGCGAAAAGGTTGAAGAGGACTCCTATGCTCCAGTGCTTGGCACGAACCTGATACCAAGTAATAGGCCTATGGGAAAGATCATTATCAGTAAAATTTGCCCATTCATGAAGAGTGCTGCTTCAATGAAGGAGTGGGCTAAGTCTAAGGGGTAGGGATGGATTTTTTTTGTATCACAACTATGCTAATGCGGCAATATTTGGCTGCCTTGCTGGGCACCGACTGGCGCTGGATTGCTCCGGTTCCAACGGTAGTTGCTGCCTTCCTAATTCCTATCAAGTCGATGAAAATCTATGAAAGTCAATAAAAAAAAGTCAATCAAACTCTGCATAGAGTCTATGGATTTCCTAAATCCATGAAAATCTATGAACTTTTTAAAGTTCAAAAAAATCAAACAGAATCCCAAACCAATGTATGTGAAAGTTTGAGATAAGAAAAACAAAGGCTTTACATAACTATCATATCTAAATATGGTGCAATATATGATGTCTTTGGATCATGTATGTAATTATAATATTTTGATTGTTGTGAGCAAATAAACTTGAAATGATGAGTAACTTAATTTTTTATTTGAAGTTAATATTATTGGTTTCGAGACGAATATATATTGGTGGATGGAGAGGAGGTGAATACACCAGTTAGCATTTTTGCTCTTTTTCGACTTGAGTTTTAAGGCATGTAAACTGATATTGAGTCAACTTGAAAGATGCAGAACATCAAACTGATGTTTGCTGACTGATGTCCAGAAAAATTTATGTTTAACAGAGTGATCAGTTAGTAATACTACTAAATGATCGTCATCTAGTCAGTTGAACTAGAAATTGAACCTTGTGCGGAATGTAGTGGAAGTTTTGACTCGTTTAGAAAATCTTTCAAGTTATCTTTTTTGTATGAACAAAGTGCAGCTTAAAGGATAAAAAAACCGGAGTCTATATGATGATCCTAGAAAAACAGTTTTATGCTTATGCATAATGCAATTCAAGTGGTCAGTATGTTGATAGGTTTAGTAGTTGAGGCAAGCAATATTGAGCCAAAGTACATATTATAAAAATATAATTAGTTTGCATGGTTTAGAGGTGTACATGTTCAGTTTGTTGGTTAGTTTGAATAACAGTTTGAGCAAATACAACAAAACTAAAGAAAAGACATAAATTACAACACGCAAACAGTTTAACGTGGTTCGGAGAAACTCTCCTATATCCATGATGTTCACTTATTTCTTACACGCCACTGCAAGTGCACGAGAGCAATTGTGTATAACAACACATATTAGAGATTTTGAAGATGTGTGGATGACGGGTGCAAGTTTATGTGGAAATATAAGACATGATCGAAATGAGGACATTCAGATGGTTCAGACCTTATTACTAAAACTAGTTGGGGATGTTGCTCGGCTTCAACAAGTATATGTGCCTTACTTGGTGGAAGATATTTTGAATATCAATCTAAAAGATTCTCATTTTGGCGATCAATGTTACTGGAGTTTCGATGAAAAAGGGAAAAATATAACATTAAATCTGGCTGTCTTTTCTCCATAGATTTCTACCGCCTGCCAACATTTACTTCATCTGAGACGAGCTCTAAGTGATAGAAGGAAATTTGGTCTCTCAATATTCCCCTTAAAGTGAGACACCTTGTTTGGCGTATGTTGAATGACCTAATTGCCATAGATGCTAATATGTTCAATCGTTATGTTCCTTCGTTGGTATTTGCTCGTAGTGTATAAATGCATAAGGTTCAATTACTCATTGTTTGGTTTTTTTTGTGAGCTGGTACGTGATTCTTGGAAAGCTAACGATTTTTGGGATTTATAAAACCCTTAAGATGACTTAGAGGGATGATATATGGCGAGCGGTGAAAGACAAATTTAGCTTTGAAGGTGTGGAGCGGTGGTTGTTTAAACTCTGGGTGACTTGGAAGTGTTTATGTGATACTAAACATGCAGAATTTGGGCTCGAAATTGTTGATTTGCTGGGTTGTAATGACTCCATTCTGACCACTTTTAGAGAGGCACGTGTTGGGAACCCCATGGAATATCAGGTTTTATTTTGATGATACCAAAATCCTTAGGTTTGATTTGTAACAGACTAGAACTGTTTTGAACTCAAGTGTTAGAGTTCGTTTCTAGTTTAGTTAGCAGTTCTAAAGACTGAAGACTGAAGGACTGAAGGACTGAAGACTGAAGATACCAACTGAAGTATCAGTTGAAGAATCAGTTCAGAACTGATTACTTAATGCGTGCTTCGAGGACTCAGCAGACTGATACTAAAGTCAAGTATCAGTTAAACATTCTTCATCGGACTGAACTTTCAACGTTCAAAGGAAGCCACGTGCGTACACGTGCAGCCGCATTAAATGCAGAGATCTCAGGATCATCCCTCTCTGCAGAGGTCATTCCTATTTGGTGGCTACTTTATCAGAGACGTCACATCTCATGTCCCTCAAGAGAGCCGTTTTCACCAAACAAGGAACCTCGAAGATTGAAGCCTCAGCCCAAATTCGAATTGCTCTCCAACGGAAGAAATCTCGAAGACGGTCTCCGCCAACGGATCTATTCAAGACCTCTCCAATAAATAGCGCTCGCGGATCAACTTCAATCTTCACCGATTCAACGACCTAAGCTGAAGCTCTGCCGAAATTGCTACTCAGCCCAAAGCTTAATCTCCCCAAAGCTTGAATCGAAGAAAATAATTCCAAAGCCAAAATCAGTCACTACTGATTACACACATTCTCTTAGACCTTAGGCATATATCTGTTTACCCAGAAGCCCAGGTCAAAACTTGCTCCAAAGAACTTGTTCTTTGAAGTATAGTTGGCAAGTTTTTCAAACCTCCTTTCGCAAGAAAGAAGCCGAGTGTTTGAGTGAATAGGAGTTCAGAAAGGTACTCTGACTCCGTGAGATCCTAGTGCAAGGTTGTGCTAGGAGTGAGAAATCCGACGCGAGTGAAGCGTGGGTACTGAAGTAAGGTCTCTTCAGTGAAACGGTTGTGTGCACCCGGTAAGCACACGGTTCGGTTTGCAGTGCACCAGTTAAGCACTTGCGGAGTGAATTGTTGGTCTGATCAACCGACCGTGGATGTAGGAAAAGGTTTTCCGAACCACGTAAAACTCTATGTGTTATTTACAGCTTTCAGTCTTTCCATTCTTATCTGTATTCTTATTGTTGATAAACTGAATACTGAATAACCGCAAAGAGAAACCTAAGACTAACAACGTGCTCAACCGAGGCTATTCTGAAATAAGTTTATTTCCACTGCGTATGATATCAGTCTGACCGGTCTGTCTTCTGATAGTCAAGAAGATTTATATCATCTCTGTTTTAGCAAACTCGACTGAAGCCCTTATGTGCATCAGTTAAGTTCCAGTGACTTAACTGATAACTCATTACTGAAGAGTTTTCAGTATCAGTCATCAACCATGTTTGGTCAAAACTCTTTTCAGTCAACAGGTGTCAAAGTTTGCGTGTAAAGTTTCGTTTTGATCTCATTCTAGAGATCCCTCTGTTTTTAGAGGAATTCATCAAAAATAGCCCATAGGTGTATTTCCCCCCCATACACCTATTCGAGACCCTCCGGACCTAACAGCACGCTAGTTCTTGACTATAAAACCACGCATCTTGTAGAATGAAGGTTCGATCATAAGGAAAGCACCGAAAAGTGGGATCGTTCGCCTTTATGTTGATGTTGCTTTTCAAGAGGGAGACAAGAGGGTTGGGGCTGGATTCATTGTTAGAGATGAATTGGGTAAAGCTATGGCAGCCGTCTATCGTCCTATTGAATTTATAACTATGGTGCTTCTCGTGAAGCTTCACGCGATGTTGTTGGGTATCAAGTTCTTTCTTGAACAAGATCTCGGGTCGGTGGTACTCTTCACCGATTGACTTCTGGCTATATATTCATGTTCTTCAGGATACGTATAAAGGTCTGAACTCCCTTTGTGATGATCTATGGGAGGCTTTCGAGTATGCACACAAACATGTGATGATCGACTTTTGTCGTGCTCGGAGAGAGGTTAATAGAGTGGCGTGAGTTAGTGCATTCACTTTACATTCTTAGAATAATATAATCTGTAAGTCGACTTTCCCATTCTGGCTTGTAGATATTGTTAGTTCCGATTTGATTTAAATGAAATTTTTGTTTTCCTCTAAAAAGATGAAAATATTAAGTAATTAAGTGATCTATTGATATAATTAAAAACAACGTTTTAACATAAAATAATTTCTCAATTAATTATAATTTGTATTTTAAACAATACCTTTAAAATTATCAATATATAGTGATTCTCCTTAATTGGATAATATTGAGACCAATTAATTGATTTGTACCTCTCTCCTTCAGTCATTGAAATAAATTATTTTTCTGAAAAGTACGACATAAAATGCAATTATGAAAGAATTGAGCAGAATAATGCCAAGAAAGAATACACAAGGTAGATATACTTTATTCATTCCAAAGTAAATCTATTCAGGGTTAATTTCTTGTAAATTATCAAACTTTTATTAAATTTTGATCTTGCATACAAATTTTAAAAAAATAGTATAGTAATTATCGAAATGTTGATTTAGTATGATTTTGCTACCAATCAAGAATATGATCAAATTTACTACTTAAAATTTTGCATATTTTCAAATAGTGGTTGCGACATGTCATCACAGACGTCATTTTATTTCCCCGTCGATTATGCCACATTAATTATTCGGCTAGCTATGTTAGTAGTAGATTTGGCTGAAATCTCGATTGGCAGCAAAATCAGATTAAATCAATAGTTCGATGATTATCACGTTAAAGTTTAAAGTTCTTATACAAAATCAACATTTGATGAAAATTTAACAATTACGAGACTACCTTTTAAAATTTGTATGCACAATCAAAATTTGATAAAAGTTCAATAATTTATAGATAATTAACTGGCCTATTTAACATATATCAACAAAAAATAATTAATCAAGTTTCCCCCAACTCAAAAAAAATAAAATAAAAATTCAATCATAAGATTGACACATACATAAAGGCAAAGGTTCTATTGAGAAACACAAATATATTGAGAAGTGAGAAGCAAACCTGTCCACTAATTTTACTTAATCTAATGGCCACGATTTGGCTGATCTTGTTGGCGTCCATTTTTGAATGAGGGATATGATGGTAATTTAATTATGAATCATATCTATTACATATCTTCTTAGTATCCATTTTCATATTAAAATAATAATCAAATCTATTGTAAATGAAAGATTTGATTTGATTTCACAGTTGATTACAATATTTCACTTCAGACTAATAATACGTCTGGATCCCTACTGATGTTACATGTATCGTACCCAATTCCGTCGAACTTTGCTCATGTTTTTATTGAACTTTCCTCATATCGTTCCCATCATGATTATATATATTGAATTTGGTTATCTATTACTATGGTCGTCGATATTTTCAATACACGTTATATAATTGCATCTTAGTCGTGATACCATCAAGATTAATATGTTCATATTTTAAATATGCATTTTACGTTTAATCGATTATATTTTTTCATCATAATAACCATTTCATATCACTGCTTTTTTTGTTCGTTAAATATATTATAAAAGTTCAACACAATTTTGAGAAGTAACTTGCAGGATCGCCATCTACAAAGTTGTTAGGTCCCGGAAGGTCTAGAATAGGTGTATGAGGAGGGGGGGAAATACACCTATAGGCTATTTTTCAAAACAAACACAACCTTTTGACTATTGAAAGCGTTAAGGAAAACTTTGATTCCAAAGGTTGAAGACTGATATTGAATCTCTCTTCAGTAAAGAGATATCAGTTAAGTGTAAGACTTTAACTGATAAGAGCGAAGCTTCAGACTTAGTTATAAAACAGAGAAGTGTTATGAATCTTATTGACTATCCGAAGATTTATCAGTTAGACTTATAACACTGGCAGCGGAAAACTATTCTTTTTTAAATAGCCTTTGTGATTAATACGTTATCAAGATTTTAGTTTCACTTTGCAGTTAATCAGTTTCAGTTAACAAAGAGTTTGTGCACAGATAAGAAAAGCGATAAACGACAAAGGAATTTTTACGTGGTTCGGAATCGAATTCCTACATCCACGGTCAGTTGATCACACTGACAAACACTTTGGGCTTGTGCTTACGGGTGCACAGCAAACCTTACAACTGAAAATCAGATTTTCAGTACCAATACACTAGATTGGATTTCTCAAACACTCTTAGCTCGCTAAGACACAATAATGTCTTCTTTGCTACAGCTAAGATCTCTTGGAGTTAGAACACTGGTCCGAACTCCTCTCGGCTCAAACTCTCTTTTCGGTCAGTTGAAAGGAGGTTCGAAAACTACAAACTAGATCACAGAGAATAGGCTCTCTGTAATCGGTAACTTAGCATGCATCAATGAATCAGTCATAACTGATTCTTCAATTGAGAAACTCGTTTAGTCAAATATCAGTATTTGACTCTGCCTTTAATCGCGAACAACAGTAGAGTTCTTCAGTTTTCAGTCTTTAGTCCTTCGTTCTTCATTCTTCATTTGTCCGGTCTTCGGTCTTCAGTCTTCAGAACACTAACTAGAAGGTGAACTCCAACACTTGAGTTCGAAAAGGTTCTAGTCTATTACAAGGAAAACTTAAGCATTTTGGTATCATCAAAATAAAGGATTAGGACATTTCATTAAGTTCCCAACAAAAGTAGTTGCAAGATGTTGGGGATATGATGAAACTTTCCTTAATCCTAACGAATCAAAATTATGCATATCTCCTTTTCCATTATAAAACTAAATTCCAGCACGATTTTTAAACAATTAAATGATTTTGTTCATTAATTCTGGTGCATTACATCTGTTGAAATTAAGGGATAAGATTACTTCTCGCTTCTTAATTACTCTCGAAGGGTTTTTTTTTTTTTTTTTTTGTATAGAAGCAAACCCGTGTGTATATATATAGAGAGAGATAATATTAATGGCGCAACATAGAGAATTAGCTAGCATGTCTGTAAATGACGCCTAAAGACCTAATATAAATTAGTATAAATAATGGTTTAGCTTTATCATCACAAACTCACAATGACTAATCAACTGGTAGTTTTATTGATATGGTCAACGTAATTAATTATCTGACCGCAATACCCGCTTTGTTTAGTTAATAAGAGAACGATTTAATAACACTATCTATAAGAAAATGCTAAGGTGCTAATAGTTAAAAAATCCAAAAACTTCTAATAGTGTAAGGTACCGAGATATTAATTTGGGAGAGACATTTACATAATATATAATGTTATTGGACAAAATATGTTCGAAATAAAATATGGTTAAATATTTTAGAAAAAATAATTTATTTTAAAAAATGGTTCAAAATAAAAATAAATATAGTAGTTCTATTGTTTTCTTTGTATTGTAATTATTTAATAATCTTTTTAATTTTTATCATTTTAATTAAAAGTACAAAAACTATAAAAAAAAATCAAAAAATTGTTAAAAAATTACAAAAAGACTACAATATAGAGAAAACAATAAAACTAACTAAATTCTTTTTAAATTTAAACTAAATTTTTAATTAAATCAATTTTTTTAGAGTCTTTTAACTTTTTTGTGTGGACAAATTTTATTTAAATAGCACTATATAGAGGGTACAATTGTAGATTTCTCTTTTAATATTATAATATAAACATGTATATGTATGTATTATATTGCGAGTACATCGCATGCGTGCGGATCTCTAGGAACCAAATGTGTTTTGATAATTTGATGATTTGTGATCATTGACCATGATAGCTTTTCCACTATTTTATGTATCCATTGTCCATGCAAATTATGGCACATCTCATCATATTTACAAGTAATTTTTAATAATGTGTACAAGGAATGACATGACTCGACCGATACTCATATGTTAGATTACTTTCGATCGAACTAATCAAGAATTTTCTAAATAGGGTAAATTGCATGAAAATATTCGACCTTATAGAACGACCTTGCAATCAGTTGCAATGTCAATTCGGAGACATTTTTCTCCAAATCAATGTTGAGGTGAATTTCCGAAAAGTTGAGATAGCTAGGCGGGTCGGCTAATAAAACGGTATCATTTTCATTTGCATAAAAAGACGTGACACCGTTTTAGCAAGAAATAAATCGGTTACAATACATATAAGGATTAGGGATTCGATCAAGCATATCTCACCATCTGTTCTTCCCATCGTTCTCCCATCTCCTTCGACAGAATTCTTCCAAAAATTCATCCAATTTCTAGAAACAATGTCGTTTTGATCCCAATCGAAAACGACATCGTTCAGTCATTGCACACACACCAGGCCACAAATACAATTAATTTTTGCCACATCGAATAAATTCCACACGTAAGCAATAAATCCTAATTCAATTTAGCCGAAAAATGTCTCTGGACAGACATTGCAACCGATTGCAAGGTCGTTATATTTTTTGCTACAATTAAAAAGTTTGTCAAAAAACCAAATTTTGGTATAAGATTGGGTAGTTTCATGCAATTTACCCTTCTAAATACTAGGTTGGAAAATTTGTACGCATGGTTTTTCATCAAATACTACATAGACAAATAATTATGTCATTCCAGTTGTTGATCCTGCTTATTGTTAGGAAAAAAATCATATTTTGATTAGCTAGATACTAAAACTCTCTAATGATGATAGCCAATCAATGTAACTTTGTAGCTCACGATTCAACTGCTAGGTATTATATCGATTATTATGAAAAATTAAATACATTCTAATATCTGGGCTTATGTTATAAAGTTGTTTGACCCATGTGTTTGGTTCAATAAAATTTAACATTAAAAGAAAATAATGTCGAATAAATTGAAGGAAAGGTAAAAGAGAGTTTAAATGGGGGAATACACAACCAACTTCATTTGCTACCATAAGCTAAAACCTTAAAACTAGTAACACATATCAAAACAATGACGTGTGAATAACACCAAATACCATTGGGTGATGATCTTCAGCATTTGTTCTTGTTCACTTAATTATAATTATTTTGCAACAGCATCCAAAATATGAAGATATGACATATAGTTTGTTGAAATGGGCAGATGAGATAAAAGGGACCACTCCACCATATTTTTCCCATCCTATTTATTGGGCGTGGGCTTTACCAATCGACAATACTTCTCCTAATCTCACTATAAAAACAATTCTCCAAAACCATGCCCACATTGTATTATCTGTCTCGAGTAATATATATAGCAAGATGAAGTAGCTAGTCATAATAAATTTTAAATCACGTGAATCGTTTTAGTTTCTTTCGTGTTTATGTCCTGCCGTATTATTGCAGGCGTCGATTATTAATAATAATGTTAGATTATGCATTGAAAGAAGGTGAACCTTGACTCTTCATTTCGATTGAGTAGGAGACTGCAATAATATATTGCAAGGGCTTTGAGGACTTGAAGCCGTCACATTTACTAACAATTAAACAAGTTAATTGGTACTTTTACATTGTATTTATTTTTGTTCAAATTATATTGCATATTAATCTAGTAACATGAGTACTAAATGATATTGTTGGGACAAAAATTTAAGTACACACCATTTAATCATGAAGGGACTATGTCTTAGAGTTGTAATCAACATCTTGAGAAGACGATCATAGTAATATTTGCTCAATATCAAAGTTAATTAGGCATGCATATATGAGAAATTTATAGGGGTGTTTTAGTTTTGAGGCAAATATTAAAATAATAATTTTACTTAACTAAAAGTTAATTGTAATCATCAAAATAATAATATATTAATCATAAATACTATTACCAAACATTTTAAAAGTTATAAAAAATTTAAAAGTTCGAACCCCCAAAAAAATTCCATCTCCTTCCCACCATCCAATCCTCCGCCTCTGCCAATCCAATTCCCCCTTCCTTTTGCTACAGCGAGCTCACATCGCCTCCATCACAATCGTCGTCGACACCAACCGTCCGTAACATCAATTTTTACACTTGTCTCTCTCCGGTGCAATTAATCATGTCATATTATGAAATAGTAGTGGAGAATTATGTAACTATGTCGATGAATAGACCTTCAATGATTTTGAGTGAGTGAGAGAAAATGCGGCGATGGAGGAGCTCAAGCACAGTGTGAGAGAAAAAAATGTATGGCCTATTGGGGGAAGGGGAAAAGGGTGGGGCGGCGGGGGTTGGGTAGTTTGTGAATATTTCTTAAGTTTTTTTTTTCTTTTTTTCTTTTAGCTAGATTTTTCAATTATATTTTCTTTATTACAATTTCATTAAGGGTAAAATAATAAATTTACATAAAAATTATTAGAATTAAAATTATTTTCAATTATATTAACACTTTAGTTTTTTCACTTTTCGACACATGCACATGCACAAACACATACACATACATATATTCAGAGAGAAGAGATTATATAACACTTATGCCTTAGGTAGTATATAGTACTGAATTTTATCATTTGATATTATTTATTCAATGATTGAGATTTCAACCTTTTATAAAAAAAATCTACTAATTTTAATGATAAGAAGGATATAAAAGTATTTATGATGCTTAATGGTAAACACAAAAAGTGCACATGATTAAACATAAAAATGCAAATCTAATCAAAAAAAAAAAAACATATAAACTAGCCTAGAGATATTTCCTAAAAACCAAAGACAAGCCTGGAGATATTTCCTCACCAACTGGTTTGAGAAAGGTATGGTTGAGAGGTTGATCGAAGCTCAAAAGAAAGCAGGAATCACCATGATTCCTTATTCACTGAAGAAGTTCGTAAGTCCTCCTAAGCACAAGAATCATATCAACCGTGAGACCATCAAGAGGGAGGTAGCTGCTGTATGCAAGATTTGGAGAGTTGATGAAAAGAGACACCCAGAAGACTACAACAACATCAAGAGGACAATTTTTGGTCTTTACCAACAAAACCCTTAGCCTTTTCTCCTTCAGTTGCAATCTTTTTCCTTTTGCCTTGGCTCTGTAACTGAAACTTTTCAGGAAATGATATCTTGTCAGTTCCTATGTAATGAAAATTCAATCCTTTTGATCTCAACCTGAAGACAATCTCTCTTTGTCCAGGCTCTGATTATTTGATTATGTCTTTCACTTATGCTTTCTTCCTTGTTCTTTATTTGTTCAGTTTTCTTTCAGTTCACAAGATTTTAGGTTATATTGTTAAGGGGGGAATAGTATTCACCCTGATTAGTATCTTTCTTTTCTGTTTTCAATCGTCGCTTGTCTTGGAACTGATTGTATGTTTTTGCATCATCAAAAAGGGGGAAATTGTTGGAAAATTAATGAAATATCCTTACCCTAGTTTTGATGATACCAAAACTCTTAAAAAAAATTAGTAGTTTAGAACTTTTCGAACTCAAGTGTTAGAGTTCAGTTATCTAGTTAGACTGAAGTTCTGAAGACTGAAGATTAGCGGACTGAAGACTGCTCTACTGAAGATTTCATGTGGAATGACTAAAGTTAATTACTGAAGTCACTACAAGAAAGATGAGTTTTTGCGACATAAAAAATGTGTCGTAAACTTTAGTTTTTATGTCGCAAAAGCTAATTTGCGACATTTTCTGCGTCGCGTCAAATTGTGTCGCAAAAGGTGATGTGGTAAATTTACGACATTATTTTTTGATAATGACGCAAACATGTACGACACTTTGTGCGTCACTTAAATAATTGTCGTATAAAATTTGCGACACATTACGTGTCACTTGTCATAATGACGCGTGTTATTTTGCTTCACATTACACGACATTGATTGAAATGACGCATCCTAATTTGCGACACTAGTTTGTGACACTAAAATAAATGTGACGTACCATTTTTATGACATTCTGTAATTTGTGTCATAATATATACGACACTTTGTGCATCACAAACTGAAACGATGCATCATTATTTGCGACAGTAGTTTGTGACACTAAAATTAATGTGACGTGAAATTTCACGACACTTTTAGCATCATATTTAGTGTGTTGTAGAATATTGCGACGTATAACATCTGTTACAAATTTTTTTACAAGTGTCGCATTATATACAACATTTTTTGCATCACTTTATTACTATGTCATAAATTGTGCATCATTTAAACGACACTAATTGAAATGACATATCCTAGTTTGTGACATTATAATTAATTTGACGTAGTCGTTTGGGACACATTTGACGTCATAGTGAAAATGTCGCATTGTATTACAACATAATATATATATGTTACAAAACCTTGATTTAATGTCGTAAATATAATACACATTTTATATCATTTTGTTATTATGTCACTGACTTTGCATCATTTATACGACACTCAAGTAAGTAATTTCTTAGAATAAAAAATTAAATATCACTCGAATGAAAGAATCATATCAATTAATTAAAATATAAAAATAAATTTTGTGTAAATGTCAAATTGAAAAATAACATATGGTTCAAAAGTCTAACATCAAATAGACAAATATCAAAGTCTAAATTATCTAACTATGCAAGAATGTAAATCCTATAAGCGACAATGAAAATTCAACATCATTCTGACTTCCTCTTGCTTTTCCTTGTTGCACGTTTCCTTTGTTCCTACATAAATTTAACAAAATAAATTATATTTTGTACATATATTAAGTAAATTAATTGAAAAGGTATATCGATAACAATACCTGCGGAGGTGCATCATCTATACGAATATTCATAGGTGACTAGAGCTCCAATGATTCACCAATTTTGGCCACTGATCAGCTTCTACCCTCTGAGGACAGTTAGATAGTATGTAGCTTTTGTCATGTCTATGTGGAGTATAATGTTTTGCTTTCAATCTATTTTTCCAATCCTTCCACAATTTGCCAATCTTTTTCAAACAATTTTTTTTGTAATTATCTGTCAAATTTGTATTCTCCTACAAGAAAAACATAAAGACATGCGTGTAAAGAAAAAATGTTGTATACGTAAATAAAATAAGACTAAATTTTATATTAAACTTGATACCTTCACTTCAGTCCAGACAAGATCCTTTTGTATATTGGGCACCGCTCTCCAGTCTGTATACGAAAGGGGTAATCTATTTCCATCTTTTGCCAGAATTCCCAAGTGAGATGCAAATAAAGCAGCGTTGCTCCCAACTACGTGATTTTCAAGATCTAATTCTAGGATCATCACCTTTCCAGTGCCCTACTCAAATCCCATCTTCGCATGTCCTCTTTTTAGTAATTCTGTTAAGTAATATTGTTATAATATTAATAATATATATATATAATATATATATATAATAACTTGAAATAAAAAATTAAAACTACAACAATAAATGTACCTTGATTATTCGCATCATCTTCACTATTTTGTATATGCTCATCATCACTATCATCAGATGGGGATTCAATTGTATTATTGTTTCCCGAGTTGTTATCAAAAAATGATTCATCCAAGTCAGGATCGATATTTGCATTATTCTGATTTTGAGTTTCCGGAACTACAGTGTCAAGCATGGGTCCAATAGAACGTCGAGGTTTGTTTCCAACGGGTGCCATAGGTGACTACAAATCAATAATAAACACAAATATTATATACCATCTACTATATATACTTCACTGCCTTGTTACAATGCATACATATAGTAAATCAAATTCAATATAAAAAAAGTGAATTAAATAGATATCATTAGTCTATGTAAATAGATACTATCATATAAGAGTTAGAATTCCAAAGTCTGGTTTTACAAAAGTTGTATGTATCGGCAAAAGTTGTATCAATAAATAAAGTAGCTAAAGTATGCCTTCTAAATAAAACCTTTAGTCTTAGATGTTTTCGTGGGTTTTCCATTGTTCAGTAAGGGAAATTAATAACAATATTTGGGATAGAAGAAAGCAATAATCACTGCTATGGTCAATTTGTATTTAGACGAAAGCATATTATTTTCTGCAACTTGATTTCTGTAGTATTTTTATTTTTTAGCAGCACTGTATTATTAATCTCTTTTATAACCGAGATGTCGTCTATCAAAATTTATTTCCTGAGAGGTATTGACACTTAATAATACTTAATAGGCTGCGCTGGTGTTTCTAATATGTGTTATCTTTTCTAATAATATTGCAAGAATATAAAGACTAACAACACACCAAACACATCATCCAACATATTGCACGTAGGAAATCTACAGAATAATTCAAGAACAAATTTACCGTGGCTTTGAGATTTAGAGACAGTGGTCGGGTTCGCTAGCAGGAGGATGAATATGTTGTTGCGCCTACACCGACGAGACCAGCGTTGCCTTTTTCCAGTTATTCACGCTTTCACAGCAGGAGATCAGGAGGCGGCAGCAACGTAGATGTGCAGAGAAAATATGGTGGAAGGTAAAAGAGAAAAAGATACGCATGAAGGAAACCAAGATGCACGTTTTGTAATTAGGTTTTTTAAATTAGGTTTTCTGCGTTTAGTGCTTAATAGTTTAAGAGATATTGGAAAAAAAAAGCGGGATGTATTGAAAAAAAAAAGCGGGATGTCGTCCCTCGCAAATCTGATTAGATATTTTACGTTTTAAAATCTTCATTCGATAACGTTTTTAGAAAATGTTGGAAAAAATACTTACGAAGTTGCTGTGTGGTTCAATGGTTGTTTCCTTTGCCTCTTTAGACTTTTACTTAATTAATACTTAATTACTTAATGAGTTAGGTTCGAGGCTCCTTTCCAACAACTTTTTTGCCTTATATTCTTTAACATTTGGGTTTAAATATTTTTTTTTCAATTATTTGCTATCATATATTTTCTAATTTGACATATTGATTTTTTTATTTTATATTTTTGCATTTTGTTGGTTTAAATATTTATATAATATTTTTTCAATTACTTGCTACTTGCTATCATAATATTCTATACTTTCACACACACACACACATATATATATATATATATTCAATGGAGAAATGTAAATGTTGTTAGAAATGAGAAACAATCTCATCCACTCAATTAACATAATCTAACGGCATATGATCAATCCTTAATCCAGTGTCCAAATTTTGATTAACATGTCAATAATTTTGATGAACGGATATATTTGTTGAAAAGACGTATTTTAAATCTCGCAAAATATTTAATTTCTCTACGGAACCTAACCCGTGTATATATAGATGTACGGTGGATGCATCATCTTGGTGGACGAATGCAAAACCTGGGTTCGATTTCTGAAGGAAGCAAAAATTTTATTTTTTTCTAATGCAGTAAATTTAAAAGCGAATGTATTAATTTGTATAGCAAAATATTTTAATTGAATATATTTAAGTTGAATCTTGAAAAAAAAAATCACAACATTAAAACAAATATTATGAAAAGGGAAAAATAATAAGTTAAAAAAAATAGATTTATTCAAAAAAAAGATGAAAGAGAAGGGGGAATTTTTTTTAGAAATTTAATTAATCTTTAAATAAATATAATTTTTACACTTTAAATTAAATATTTATATAAAATAAATCAAGTTAAAACTCTTATAATGATCTTTAATTTGATATGCATATTATATTTTAATAATAAGATAAAGAAAAAACATTTAGATTACAAGTAAATCTTCAATATTATTATAACTACAAAATTGCCTCTCAGTTTTGAAATTACATTAAATTTGATTTTAAATTGGGAGTTGTCTTTTTAATATAGTATAGATGTGTGTGTGTATGTTTTCGTTTCATGTGTGTGTGTGTGTGTAGGGAGAGGTTCAAGAGAGAATCTTTATATCTTTATATATATAAAAAACAAAGTAAATGTCAATAAATTCAATTTGAAGGGTAATTTTGGAATTGAGAAAAATCTTAATAATTGAAACGTAATTAGTGGTTTAGTTTTTAGTTTCAAACCGTTACACTTGGTACTTCTCCATTTTACTTTTTATTCTCATTCATTATATAAAACTTATTTTCTTTTCTATTTATTTTTTAATTTTATTATGAATATAATACACATAATGCATCTTTAATAAAATATCATAAAAAGATCTTTAATTTGATATATAATATGTAAAAATTAATTTAAAATAAATAAGTTGTTATCATTTAAAGTTTAACCATATTCAAAAAAATAAATATTTTCTACCTTTCGTACAAATGTGTAACATGTTCAAATATCTTTCAAATTATTTTTTAATTAATATTTCTTTTTATAAATTTGATTTATTTTCTTATCTTTATTTTTTTATTTTCTTCTTTTTCTTTCTCTACTTTTTTTCTTTATGAAAAACAGTGGTGCAATTTTATATCATTTCTTAATAAGTTTTAATCTTAATTATGTAATTTTATTTTAATTGTAAGTGACAAGTAATTGAACTTAATTAAGTATGTAAGTGACTATTGTAAACGAATTATAATGTGTGTGTATATATATTGATTTAAATAAGTCTAAGTGTATATTGCATACATTAGAAAATATTTTTAGCTCTTGGATATGAAAATTCATGATAAATTTATAATTTTTCTGAATGAATCATGATCAAGAGTTTGAATAAATTTAATATGTATTCTTATTTTAGCCTTTCCCTATATATATATATATATATATATATGGTGTATATATAGTGGGATTAGTTAGTTTTAATTATTGATGTGGTGCTTACCTTATAATGACTAAGTTGATCTAAAACATGTCAATGTCAATATTGATGTGGTGCTTTCCTAATTCTGATATTTAAATTTTCAATTGTGTATTTTTTTATTTTAATTAAAAAATATCAATAGGAAATTTATTGGCAAAATGATTTTTTTTAAAGACGTGAAATTTGTAAACTTTTAAATTTTTTAATTTTTTTTAAACACATGAAATTTGTAAATTTCCTATCTTCTTTTCCATATTTTTTGCACATTCAATTTTTTTGTTCTTAGCTCTTAGCTCGATTTTCTTCACCTTTTCATAAATTTGTCCTTGAATCTAATATCCAATTTAACATTATGCAAGTTTAAAATTATATTCGCCGCGCATAGCGCGGGAGGTACACTAGTATATATAAAAAGCAAAGTAAATGTAATTTAATTCAATTGCAAGGATATAATTGGAATTTGTGGAAAAAATTCACCCATTACTCTAATTATGTAACCAACTGCCGATTTGTATTATTATTATTTTTTAATAAAAATAAAACTGCCATGTTAAACATACCATATTAACCATGTATTACAACAACAAAAACTAACTGCCGCATGCATGTGATTTTATATACTTATTATTTTATTTTATTTTTGTAGATAAACTGCATTTCTCTTATTTTTAAACTTTTCTTTTAAATTTTTTTCTTAATAAAATGGAAGAGTGAATAATTGATTTTTAAAATAGGATTAATAAATAGCTATTAGTGTATTACTTAAAAAATGAAAGTTGTCAAGAAAAAAATCAAATTATTTTGTTACTTATAGTTTCAATTTATTATATTTTCTCTTCATTGCACAATTTAAGGTTGTTTTCGAAAGAATGATACTAATTATTACTTATATCTAATTATTACTTATATCTCTAAACAAACTCAACAAATATAATATTAACAATATTAATATAATTGATTCTTTTAAAAAAATATTGTTAAATGAATAACTAAATATCTTTTTATCTTTATTTATTATTTTTTTTTCTAAAGATTGGACGCGTTTAAACTTTTTTGTTAACTTTTTTTTTTGTCTCCTTCTGATATTTTGATTATTATATTATGCATTAATATTTATTTTAATGTATAAAATTTATTAATAGAAAAAATAATATTATTATCAAGAGATATCAAATTATATATTTATAGTTTATGTTACACAGGAAATTAAAAAACAACCACATTATAAGGATGTTGTAAACATTTATGTTGTCTATTAGTATTATTTTAAATTCATAAATATTAAAAGGTAAATTTTAATATTATTATATTTTAAATCCATAATCCATGTGTATCGCACATGTGGTATACTATGTAGAAGAATACGTAAATATATTTATTTCTTAAAGAAAAAAAATTCAACTAGAAGGACATAATTGAAAGTTTACAATTAAATGTATAATTAGATGTTTATAATTAAATTATTTAATCCACAAATGACCAACAATTTTATATAATCACACACGTAATACAAATATTTCAACTATCTAATGCTCAAACTAAATTTACAATTATTTCAAATAAAAAAAGGAAAAAGATTCACTCATCCAACTAAAAATTAAGGCACTTTAACATTTTCTTCTTCTTTTTATTTGCATAGACCATTTTATTCTTTGTGTGTAAATGAGTTCTAAATAAAATATGCAATATGTCTATTAAATGAAAGTTCATGAAAAGAGGTCTAATATACGATACACTAATCATTTTTATTAAAATTTGTATCGTCTCTTTTTAGGACTATTTTTATGGACGAAGAAAATATAAAATATATACATAATTTATACGAGTCTAAAATCACAACCACCGCGCATAGTGCGGGAGATACACTAGTTACTAAATAAAATTTACAATCATAATTTAATTCCGATTTCATAATTTACTTACGATCATGTTCAATTACACGGCATTTTTCCCTTTGGGTCTTCACCGATAAGATTTTGATGAGGCTCGGCCCTCTAGTAGATTTTTTTGTGCCTTCCTTGAATTTTCTTAGGTTTCCTTTTTTCTTTTAATAAATCTCAATTTCATCGTCATACGGTCATGTTCAAGCTCAATTAGATCAAATCGAAGTTCAATTTCATCCATTCAATATCAAATTAGCTAATTAAATAGAGAGATTTCAAAATTGATTTCCCAATTAGATCAAGTCAAATTCCAAATTATTTGTTTCAATATCAAATTAGGTATTGATCTGGGATTCCAAAATTTACTTCCCAATTTGATTAAATTAAATTAAATTTCAATTTTATCGAATCGAAATTATTTATGATGTGCAAGTCAATTAAAAACGTGTGTGTGTGTATATATATATATATATATATATATATATAAATTATTTATGTTTTGGATGTTAAATTTTATGATAATCTGAAAACGTTATAATTGAGGTCTTGAAAGTCGAAATTGTATTAAAAAAAAAACCAAAAAAGAATGAGAAAAAAGGTGTTTGGCTGAAGGATCGAACACATAACCTCAAGTAAATGCAACTAAGTTGTACCAATCGCATAACAAAACCAATTTGTTTTTAATTCACTCTAAAAGTTAATTTACCACATAAATTTTTAAAAAATAAAATAACACATATAGTATAAGTTAAACAAATCATTACCTTCAATTTGCCCCAAACCACAGCGCCTCCATCTTTTTGTCTTCTCCTCCGGACCACCCAGCTCAGTGTCGTGCCATCTCCGTTTCGTCGTCGTCCTCCGGCCATCCAGTACAGCATCGCACAATCTCCGCCATCTGCGGACCAACCAGCACAGCTGCGCACAATCGCTGCCATCTGTGCCGCCTCCTCCTCCGGACAACAACATATGTTGGACAAGTGAATCCCCAAAGAATAATGGCAGTATTGGTACAATTAAAAATTACTGGTTCTTTTTTAAAAAAAAATTCGGTAAATTTAGAATTCTTTCTAATAAATAAATTAATAATCAAAATATAGTTATATGTTATTCAGTTTTATTTTGTATATATAATTCTACATTATATATAATTATATAACTGAACAATATATATATATATATATATATATATATATATATATATATATATATAGGGAGAGGTTCAGGAAAGAACCATAAATAAAAAAGAACGGAGAACCATTTTCAGCCATTCGATCATCTAGATCTACGGTGGATGCATCATCTTGTTGGATGAATGCAGATCCTGGGTTCGAATCCTGAAGGGAGCAATTTTTTTTATTTTTTTGAGTGCATTAATTTTAACAGCGAATGCATTAATTTTTACAGTGAATGCATTAGATTTGATGGTTCTCACGTTCTCACAAATAATGTAGTTCTCTCTAGAACCACACCCTATATATATATTCTTTATATTTTGCATAATAAATTTTCTGATAATCTCAAAACGTCATAATTAAACTCTTAAAAGTCCAAATTATATTATTATTAAACGATGCCCAAAATTAAAAGTTCCAAATTGTAAAAAATGAATTAAACGTAACTATAAAAAAAATTAAAAACTGAACGATATTTTAAATATATATAATTTAAATAAAAATAAATGTAAATATAAAATTGAAATTCAATAAAAAAACATGAATTCAAAAATATATAAATTTTCAATTTTGTATTTTCAATCACCAATTAATTGATTTTCATTGATAATTAAAAGAAATTATAAAAGAGAAAGGAGAGATAAAAGATGAGAGAGAAAAAAAATATTTTTTTTTAACTTTAATTGATAATAACTTATTTGCTTTAAATTTATTTTTTATAATATTTATATCAAATTAAAGATCTTTTCGTTATCTTTAATTTAACATCTATGTTGAATATCTTTTTATTAATCAAAGTTGACGATTTTTTTATAAAAGAATTAAAATAAAAAAGAAAAATGAGGAGAGAGAAATTTTGATGGGAAAAAATAGCCGTTATACTGCTTTTTTATATAATATATAGATTCATTACTCATTCATTCTTTGTTAATTTATGACTTAAAATTTTAAAAATGTTTCAAATTCCGTCAATTTGCACCAAACCTTGGGCCCCACAGTAGTAGTAGTAATAATAATAATAATAATAATAATAATAATAATAATAATAATAATAATAATAATAATAATAATAATAATAATAATAATAATAATAATAATAATAATAATAATAATAATAATAATAATAATAAATAATAGTTCTAAAATCACATCACAATTTTGATACACATAAATGAGTGTCACATTTCTGTCATTAAAATACGATATACTTTAGATGACACAAAATTGACCTAAATATATGACACTAATGCAACACTATTCTAAATGTGTGGTATAACTATGACACTTTATGAAGGTGTCGCAAATAAATTGTCGTAATTTTGAGACATAAAAATGAATGTCGCATTTGTGTCACTCAATTGCGACACAATCTTTAGATGACGCACAATTGACGTAAATATACGACATTAATGCGACATAATTGTAAATATGTGGTATAATTAAGACATTTTATTGAGGTGTCACAAATAAAATGACACAATTTTGAGACATAAAAACAAGGGTCGCATTTGTGTCACTAAAATATGACACAATGTTTAGATGACGCACAATTGACGTAAATATACGACACTAAAAGCGTAAGTGTGGTAATTTAGCGTCACATACATGTAGTGTCGCATGTGCATATGTCGCAATAGGTCTGTTTTCCTGTAGTGAGTATTTAATGGACGAAGACATCACTGAAGATTCAGTTATGACTGAATAACCAATGCTGGCCACGTGGAATTAGCGAACTGATACATAAGTCAAGTATCAGCTGACATTCTTCATCGGACTGAACCTTAAGTCAAAAGAAAGCCACCTATACACCAAGTACAGCCATATTTCCTGAGCAGATCATTTCCTTTTTGGTGCTAACTTTTCAGAGGCATCATGCTCTTGCACCTAGAGACGTCGTTCGTCACCATATCAGGAACCTCAAAGATTGAAGCCTCAGCCAAAATTCAAATCTATCTCACAACGATCGAATTCTTGAAGACCATCTTGCCAACGGATCTATTCAAGACTTTACCTATAAATAGAGCTCGAGGAACATCTTCAATCTTCACCGATTCAAACACTCAAGTTGAACCTCTGCCAAATTGCAACTCAGCCTTCTTCACTGCCTTCAAAGTTTGAATCGAAGAAGAGAATACTTAAAGTCCAAATCAGTTCACTAATTACATATATTCTCTTATATCCTTAGGCAATATACTGTAAAATCCCTAGCCTAAGTCCCCGATTGCCCATTTTCAACTGAGCGAAAAGAGAGTTTGAGAGAGAGAGTTCGAGACAGTGGTCTGAACTCAAGAGTTCTTAGCCAAGTGTAGTCCTTGCAACTGCGAGCTGAGAAGGAGACGAGAAGTCCAATCCAGAGTATTGGCACTGAAACCTTATTTCAGTTGAAGGTTTGTTGTGCACCCGTAAGCACAAGCCCATAGTGATTGTCAGTGTGTTCAACTGATCGTGGACGTAGGAACTTGTTCCGAACCACGTAAAAATCCCTTGTTGTTTATCACTTTCAGTATTTATCTTCCTTATTTGCGTACAATCCTCTTACTTAACTGAAATTGATAAATTGCTCAGAGAAACTTAAAATCTGACAAGGTGCTAATCACAAAGGCTATTTCTTAAGTTTATTTTCCGCTGCTGGTGTTATTAGTCTAACTGATAAATCCTTGAATAATCAATAAGATTCATAACACTTATTTGATTTCAAAATACTAGACTGAAGTCTTACGTGGATTATCAGTTAAAGCTTCGTGCCTAACTGGAATCAAAATACTGAAGTAATTTCAGTATCAGTCTACAACACCTTTTAACTGAAAACTTCTTTGACTGTTGACTTCTGTCTAAATCCTTCAGTATCAGTCAATACTATATTCAATTATTCAAAAAGATTTTCAAAAAATAGCCTACTGGTGTATTCTCCCCTCCCCCCATACACCAGTTCAGTGACCCTCAGGGACCCAACACTATTAATTATTAATATTAGGTACTATACTACCTAATAAGATATGAGTGCTATGTGAATCCAAACCTATGTATCACTATAAAAAAATGTTCGAGTAGTGACTTGATTTTTACAAATAGTGACACTTGTAAATCTCACTTAATAAAACTATGATATATTGTACTTGGGTAGTTATTATGTGTGTCACAAAAATAAAGACATTAAATTTAGTAACATTTGAAGGTGTAACTAGTTTTGTGAAATGTAAAAGTGTAGTTATTTTTATGACATATGAAAGTGTAGCTATTTTTTTATGATAATATATTTATAATTAATTATTTGAAAATTTTAATTTTATTATTAATTAAAGTAATATAGTAATATTTGTGTGTATATATATGTGTGTGAGATAGAGAAATAGAAGACAAAAATATATTATGATACGTATTAAAGATATTTTGTGATAATTAACTTTAGATATCACAAAATTTATGCATTACTACGATTTGATTCCGCCTATTAAAACATGTCTTATTACGATGTCTTAATATGAGTTCATGTATGTACAAATTGAGTACTTGCAGAAGAGGGTAACCAATCAATTAAAATAATTCATGTTCTTATATATATATATATATATATATATATATATAGGGGAAGACTAAAATAAGAACGCTTCTTAAAATATAAATTAGGAACCATTTTCAGCCCTTAGATCATCAAGATCTACGGTTGATTCATCACCTTGTTAGATAAATTCATGGTCCTGAGTTCGAATCCCAAAGGTAGCAAAAAATTATTTTTCGCAATTCATACCTTTGTACAGTTTATTCATGCGTGTTATACATAAAATTCATGCATTTTTGTTGGTTCGCAATTCTTAAAATAAGAGTGGTTTATTGAATAACCGCCCCTATATATATATATATATGGCATTCTTTGTGAATAAATCTTTGGCAATCTTATCACAATTCTTCATTGTCACGTATAAAATAACATTTGGCAATAAGAGATTGAGCTACACCACAACAACTAATGCATTGGAACAAAGGTTGGTAAGTAATTGAAAAATTGGTTGCTCTCTCTCTCTCTCCCTGAGCATGTGATTTGAGTTGTGCATAAATTAAACGTGTAGATTGTTGAGAGCACAGAGCTCAAGAGCACATGAATTTGAATTTTTCGAACTACAAGCTTATGATGTTCAAATGGTGATTACTATAGAATTAAATGGTGATTGCTAAGCAGGAAGAACTTGACACTGGCGTTCGAAATGGTGATTACTATAGAATTAAATAGTTGAATATCAATAGGATAAACATCGGAAGGATAGCCCACTCGGCCACGACATCAACTGCAACTATCAAAGTAGAGGCGTAATTTATTATGTTACTACCAGTTGGACCTTGTGCAACACACACTCCAAACGTGTGAAATTCATTAGATTATTAAATTGAATAAAATTCCCATCAACATATAACATTACAAATCCATTTACAAATCAATTAAACGATCGTTACCAAATGCGTCCATATATGTAAACTTGGCGCCAACTAAATCTTTATCTAGAAGATTGACTAGTAATTTTAGCTTTGTGTTAAAAATTCCCGATAGATGTAGCTACGACGACCCAACATACATGAATCTTGCAGAAGGTCTAAACACTGCCACCTTTCTCACACCATACATTGTAGTTAGTAAAAATTGGATAAGGAATATTACACAAAATTTTATACATGCAATAACATAAAAATAGTCGTAAAGTTAACCACACTACTACAAAAGTTTACATACATAACAGTGCATAGATAACGGTTTTTAGGAATAGATAACGGTTTATGTATGAGCGCACTTTTAGGAATAGATAACGGTTTTGCGAAAATCCGTTATCTATGTAGTGTTGTCTAAATGCATAGATAACGGTTTGAACAAATGCGTTATGTTTTTGCGTTATCTATTAGTTACATACATAACGGTACTACAAAACCGTTATGCCGACCGTTATCTATGAACATCTTTTTATAACGGTTATTTTAACCGTTATATATGAGCGCCTCAAAACTGTTATGTATTATTTTTATATTTATTTTAAAATTTAATAATATTATAAAAAATTAAAACCCTAGCCTCCCCCACCAAATTTCCCCAAATCAGACCTGCCTCTTTCTCTCTTCACCATCGTCGTGCCAGCCACCGCCGTCGCGACTCGCCGCCACGACCAGCGCCGCCTGGCACTCGTTGTGCCCCTTATCTCGCCGTCCTCTGTCTGTTTACCTGTAGCAGTACCTGCGGAGATATCTCTCCATCTCAAACCCGCGTCGCCTGCCACCAGCCATGTCGACTCGCCGCCACGTCTCGCGTCTCTGCCACACCGGCCGTCTGTTCACCGCCCCTTTAACCCTAGGCGCCACGATTTAATTTGAATCCAAGGTCAGTACATATGACACACACATCTTCGCTTACGCATCTTTTTTCCCTGACTCCGCCATTGTTTCCTCTGAATCGGTTCCCGACCTCAGGGTTAGGGTTCCGCCGAGCAGGATTTTGAAGAAGGCGTCGGACGGCGCGGTCGGTTACGGCAGGTATCTGCCGGAGAACAGCGGGTGGAATTGCTTTAGCAAGGTTTTTGAACATCTCATAATCATTATCTTTGATTGATTATTGCTGGTCTCTGAGCTAAAATAAGTCACGGAATTAATGGTCTCTAATCTAATATTTTTTAATGCAAAAGCTTGATTTATTTGAAAATAGGGGATTATAATGATAAGGTAATTTCGAAATCTGCATTTGATTCATATAGAGATTCTTGGGAATTCTTATTTACAAAGGTAATGTGCAGGAAAAGCCTAGTTCAATTGTTTGTAAGTATTGTTTTTCCTGCTAATGTTAACTACATTTCTTCTCTTATCCTACATATGGTAGTCATTATGTTGCTGAATCTAGAAGTATATACAGTATTAGTTTTGTTAAATAGCGGTCATACCAATATCAATCTGTTAAATTCATCCCTCTTGATCCCAAGCTTGCTAATTCGGATGGAGATGAGAAAGTTAGAGGATTGGAGATTGAAAGGTGTGGCTTTTGCAGGTTTGGTGGACCTTGGAGGAGAGGAAGTGGTCCTTGTATTTTACTCTTTTGTAGAAATAAAAAAAGCCTTTGAGTAGTTACTGAGCTACTTATTGGTTTCAATTATATTGTTCTTCATTGCTTAGACAGTGATTTGTGACCATTTGAGTTTTCAGAAATATAATATATTAAGTTGTGAAAGGTGATTCAGGGAACTTGTATTTTCTTGACCAGGACCTGCACAACAGTTTCATGGACATTCCACATTTTCTATGAGAAGGTAAAAAATTGAGTATCTGCAATTCATTTTGTGGATATAGTTCTGTAATCTTTTATAATTTTTTTCTACTTTAGGCTTCATTCATTTTCATATAACATTCTCAAGACTTTTGGGTTGCACCTGATTAATGGATTTTACCTCAAAGTGCAGAAGAAGACCAAAAACTCATGGATTCTCAGAATGTTTATAGTGCTGATGCAGTTAAAAATTATATGCATTTTCATCACTTTGTATCAACATTGTCAGTAGTTATTAACTTGGTGTGCTTATATTCTTGTTTTTGATGTGAAGGTTAACTTAGTGAATGATGGTCTGGTGACAATGCAGCTTGAATAAAGGGAATCATCTTAAGTAAGTTAGCCTCTTGTAAGATACTTTAATTGTTGACATTCTATTTAATGTTAGTTGTGTGCATTTCTGATTATATTAGTGAAAAATAGGATCTTTTACTCCGTATTTTTGTGTGTATTTTATTTGGTGCATTACCATTACTGTGTGTATGTCAGTGTGCGTAATAAATAGGCATGTGAACTGATAATGAAAATGGCCCTCTTAAATTGTAGTTGTAGTCCCTCTCTCTCCCCTCCTCTCCCTTTCTCTCACATGAAAGTAACTTTAGTCGAGTGTTCCAAGGTTTGGAGTTGAATTTCATTACTTACAACAATAAAAAAAATTAAAAAAATACATGTGCAGATAGTTGCAATAAAGATCAAGAGCCATTATTATTAGTATGAGGGAGGGTTGTCATTCTCCCAGTCACAACCACAGAGGAGGAACCATGGCTGGAGCCCTGATGTTGCTGCTTCCCCTTCTCTTTCCAACTCTTTTCACTCCTTTCAGCCATGCCTTTCCCTCAGTTCTCTCGGTATGTATTTGATGTTTTGGCTTTCATTTCTATGTTGATTTATGCGTTGTATGTGTGAAGTTGTCTTTGTGTTTGGTAATTTTGCTTTTTTGTTCGATCTATGCCTAGTATGTGCGCTTGTCATTGTGTTTGGTAAATTTTGCTGTTTCGTTTATTAGTTATAGGAGAGAGGTGGTTGCAAAAGGGGTGAGATTAGAATAGCAAGAAAACTTTTACCTTGTATGAGAAATGGCATTTTGTGGAAGTTTGGGAATTGTTAGGTAGGTAAGGAAAGATTTGATCTTGATGGGAATTTTAAGATTCTTGATTCTTGTTTAGTTATTCGGTTGTTGAGGAATTCATTTCCAGTGTAGATTTTCTTTGATTTGGTGGCAGTTTTTTAATTGAAATAGCAATCATATCGTTAATGATAGTTTGAATGATATTTTCTAGAATTATGTACTGTGCTTTATTGCCTAGGTATTATGCTGCAGTCCTCTTTCACTTTGTATTCGTCATTTTGCCCTTCTCCAAAATATTTTGGACTAAATAGAGTTTCCAACTAGTAATCTAATCATTATGTGTTTCTTTCTTGTGATTGAGCAGTTGATTCATGCATGCATTCTGTATCTCTTGCCCTTGAGAAGGCCCTGAAGGTTTTAACTTGTTTTTACATTCTAAAGCTTAGTTCACCTTCACTAGTATAATATAAGAATCTAGTTTTAATGTTAACAGCTTAATTCTTAGTGGACTTTGCTCGTATAGTCCAATTATGAAAGTCTAACTTTGTTCTCTGTGCTAGGATACAAGGGAGGGAGTATCTGCTTCCTGTTGGAATCATATTAAAGGTAACATGTATTTTCATGTCTCTTTTGGGGTTTCTATTATTTTGAATTACTCTTAAAGTTTCTCTATACTTGTTGTATGTGTTACAAATAAGTGTAAACTTGAAAATGTTTTGGCTTTTTATTTATTGATGGAAACTTATCAGCTTTTACTGTTTGTAATTTAGAGTTGAGTGACTATGTAATACTGTAAAACATTCTGTAAAGAAGAGTTTGGAACAGCATACTTGGCGCCGGTGGCGATGCTTTTGAGCATGAGGCAACTAGAAGAATGCGTAATAAATTTATGGTAGCTTGGGATGGCTTGAGGTCAAAAGACAACCAGAGAATCATAGCAGGTTGATTAACTAGTTCTTGAGGACTTGGTGCTAGAAACATTGTATGATAGATTTTTGTTTTAGCTATAAGGTAGTTGGTATACTTGATATTTGGTTCATTTGTATAATAATGTATGAATTTTTTGGATGATATATAATATTGTTATCGTTGATTTTATCATTTTGTCGTTTTATAAAAACTGTTATAAAAGGTGCAAAAAATCGTTATGTATTCTAATTAAAGATAACGGTTAAAATCGTTATAAAAATTGCAAAAATCGTTATAAAAAGTGCAAAAAAGCGTTATAAAAAGTGCAAAAAACCGTTATGTATTCTATCAAGGATAACGATTAAAACCGTTATAAAAAGTGCAAAAAACTGTTAACTATGATAAAAAAAATTCTAATACATAACGGAAAAATCTTAATACATAACGGTGAAAAACCGTTATGTATTCTATCAAAGATAACGGTTAAAACCGTTATAAAAAGTGCAAAAAACTGTTAACTATGATAAAAAAAAAAAAAAAAAAAAAATTATTACATAACGGAAAAATCTTAATACATAACGGTGAAAAACCGTTATGTATAACCTTTATAGATAACGGATGCGTACTGTTATGTATGACGCATCGTACCGTTATCTATGCTACTATACATAACGGTTTTGAAACTGTTGTGTATGACGTATAGAATAGATAACACCACTATACACAACGGTTTTTTTCCTCATACATAACGGTATAAACCGTTATGTATAATCACTATAGATAACGGTTTCATACCGTTATGTATGAGCGTCTCGTACCGTTATCTATTCTCACATACATAACGGTTTTTTAACTGTTGTCTATGATACGTATCATAGATAACACCACTATACACAACAGTTTTTTTGCTCATAGATAACGGATAAAATCCGTTATCTATGAGCGTTTTTCTAGTAGTGCCATTAGCTGGCGAGGATAATTATCAAATAGTCACGATTGGCCTTGTCGGAGTGGATTCATAGTGTAGGTTGTGTAGTCATTCTGATAGAGTATATGCACTACCCGAGATGATCTTGGCAGTATCAGAGGTTTCTAATAGATATACTTCTTCTGTCTCACAAAAATATGAACAATTGGGAGTGACACGAGTCTTAAGAATTGTCAGTTGAGAATTATTGTGAGTGGAGAATGGGTCCCACTTTATAAAGTGTTATGAAAGTAATGAGTTAATTGAGAAAAAGTAGTGGTAGACTATTATGATTTTTGTGTGAATAAGTATGAAAATGAGGGATAAAAAATAAGGGGATATTGTACAAAAATAGAAATGTTCATGTTTATGTGAGACACCCCAAAGTGACAAATTGTTCATGTTTTAGTGAGACGGAGGGAGTACAAATTTTTTGATTTATCGTGTGCTTTGATGATTCTATAATTGCTCATCTAGGCTTATCACATCACCCGATATGTACGTAAAAAAGGTCAACGCCTAACCCGTACTTAGTAAGAGTTCTTCAATGACTAGGAATTCGAGTTGTCAACAATAAACAAGCATAAAATATAAACAACATACGATAGGCCTAGCCTAGGGAAATTTTTCACTAATTGAAGACAAGCTAATCTGTTGATCCCACAAGGAAAGTTTCCATAAGTCCAGATAGGAAACAACGAAACACTCCCACTGTCACTCAAGATGTAAATAGCCATTTTAAGTATTGTCTACATAATGGCAATAATGTGTATGAACACATGCACTTACAATCTCTCCCTTTGTCATTTATGTGGGCAAAACCATCTTCATGTCGTCACGGACCAAGGCATGCGGGAAAAAGAATGCAACAACATCTTAGAGACAATGTTCCCCCCTTAAACAAAGAACACTTCATTAAGAACATTCCCTTAAACCAATAGGCGAGAGTAAAACATCATACCAAAGTACAAAGACCACTCAACAGCTATGTACACGATATCAACCAAAATGAAGGTAAAAAGACTCAAACCAACAAAAGAAAACTAACAAGCACAAACGGCCACAAGCTACCATATGCTCAAAACAAATAGAGCAAAACACATGCATACACTACTAGAAAAATGCACATAAATAACAGAGTTTCGCCGTTATCTATGTCCGTAAAAAAACATTGTATATAGTGGTGTTATGCATTATACCCTCATACGTAACGGGAAAAAATCATTATGTATAGTATAATAGATAACAGTACGATGCACTCATACGTAACACTAAATTACCGCTATCTATATCTATTACACATAACATTTCTTATTGTTATCAAATAATAGCTTTACCGTTATCAAATTAATAGTTTTAGTGCACACAGATATGGAAATTAATTTTTTTCCCCTTCTAAGTTCAATTTCGATTTTTAGGCCGAACATTGCCCCAATTTCAGGCTTGAGAAGTAAATAATCATAGATATCAAATTAACTACATAAACTTATATTATTATATAATCAGGGTTTATTTGACCAATCAAACACCCATTTAATATGACAACTTTGAAGGGTTAGGCTTCCGCCTAAGCTCCTCCGTCCGGCGAATCCGCAGAAGCACACTTTTCAACGACCAAGTTCCCAACAGCAGGTAAGGCTTTTAAAAGCTACTCCCTCCGTCCATGAAAGAACTTCCTAGGAGGGAGTGGCACGGGTTTTAAGAAAAAATATTGTTGAGTGTATTGAGAGTGGATAAAAGGTAGTTGAGTGTATTGGGAGTGGTGAAAATGTGTTATAATTAATATTGGGAGTTGTGAAAAGTGAAAAGTAAGAGAATTATAAGTGGTGGGGTATAGTCCAAAATTAGGTAGGAAGGTCTTTTGTGGACGTCCCAAAAAGGAAAGATAGGAAATTCTTTCGTGGACGGAGGGAGTATTTCAAAGTTTGATTTTCGATTTTTTCTCTTTTGCTATAAATTGGATATGAAATTCTCGCTGAGGAATCCACCGATTAAGTCGACAAAAAAACTCAGATGCATTTAATAGACCTACAAAAATATTACCAATATTTTGTAGATGTAGGTATAGATATCATCATTTCAAACAACCATTCTACATCTCTTCTTGCCAGAAAATAAGAAAAAATAAACCACTGTTTTGGTGGAAGATTTTTGTGGCACTTAAACTATACGTGTATTTTGTTGAATTGAAAGAACAGTTTAAAGCAAGTCTTTGGGTTTATGATTCTGTGCATCCCTCAATTGCATATGCTTTTTGTTTTGAGTTTCTTTAATCTTGAAGAAACATCGAATTTCAGCGTTTGGTGCCGTGGATATGTAAGAAGCAGATAGCTAAATTTTAGTACTTCTTAGTAAGAGAGATTAGTATAAATGAGTGAAAAAATAAAAAATAATTACATATAACAACAAAGAAACACATAGCTATTAGTTCATGGCAAGAGAGGCAGCGGACAAGAGATGAATAAAAAATAAATACATAACTCCCTTTTATCTTCTAATTCACACTGTTATCCCTTTTATCATTTTCACATAATAGGCGTATGAAATTTAGCAAAGCCTTAGGTGATTAACGAAAACAGAGTAAATGAAAAGAAGAGAGGTTCCATTCCAATCTAAGCCTTTGTTCTGCATTACAAAATGAGTCTAATCTCTCACAAAAAAGTAGCACTACAACTACTTGCCTTAACCAAACACAAACACAAACACAAATAGAAATTTACACCAAAATCGGTAAATTAAGCCATTAACCAAATTAACATGTACTACTAATTAACGTCATATACAAATTTTGAACTTATAATTTTAACAAAATACTCCCTCCGTCCCATTGATCTTGTCCTGTATTCCTTTTTTGTTTGTCCCACGATCTTGTCCCATTTCTATAAATGGCAACAATTAACTAAACAATAATACTCAATCCGTCCCAATATTGTTGGCCACATTCTTTTCGGTACGAAGATTAAGAAAGGGGATTGTTATGTGTTAATTAAATGTGGTCCATCAAAATTAAAGAGTTAATTAAGTCTTTCTTGAACCTAAATCTGTCTTCTTCTCCATTTTCCGGCCGACGTTGACGTCGGCGGCGGCACCAGTGCCGGCGACAATCGCCCCAAATTTTCTTGCTATGCGAGTTCGTCTGTCACCAAGAAACCACAAACCAAAAAATCAAAAACCAAATCAAAGCTACTGTCGCCGGAAATCGAAAATCAAATCGAAGCTGCGCCGACGTTTGCCACCCTCGCCCCTCACCCAAATCGGTGCACAGGCGAGCCCTAGCCCTAGCACCCAAATCGGCGCATAAATGAGAAAATACTAAACAAAAGTGCCGATTCAATTATGAAAATGCAAGCACATATTCCATTTTGAAAATTCTTTAAGCATTTAAGGACAGATTCTTGAAGGAAAAAAGATTTCTAGGGTTTGAGTGCGGCTGACAAACATGGTTTTCGTACCTCAATTCCACATGATTTGTTGTCATTTTCCTTCATGTTTTGTTTGCCAATGCGTGTTTGTACCATAATGTTGAGTTTTATGAAGATTTGATGTCTTGGTGTAGTTTTGGAGTAATTTCAGGAAAAATCAAGGATTAATTGGAGGATTTTGAAGACATGAGATCGAAGTACGTCTCGAGAGGAATCCGTGAGCGCAAACGGCGACCAAATCCGAGTCCGGACGAGGGAGAACGGAGCAAAACGAGCGGACTGTGCAAAACGCCCAGTACCCCGCGGTCACCACCCGCGGCCGCGGGGTAAGACCGCGGGTCAGCTGTTCCCGACTCAGGAGACACCCGCGGTCACCACCCGCGGCCGCGGGGCGGGACCGCGGGTCCCCTGAGCATTCCCCACGTTTGAAGGCCGCGGACGCGGGCCGTGACCGCGGGAAAAGGGCGGGGCTCCCCCAAGTGGACCCCAAACGCGATTTTAGCCTCAAAACTCCATTTTTCTCTTCTTTTCCCCAATCATTCACCACACACACCCACTTCATCTTCCCCAACTCTCCAATCCCAAACCCTAGCCTCCATTCTCTACCATTTTTTCTCTCTTCCACACACAAAAACAACACCAAAATCAAATAAAGAAGGGGAAGACTTGGAAAGGAGCTCATCAAGACTACATAATTGAAGATCAAGATTATAGGATTTGTCTATGAATCTCTATCTCTCTATATCTTTATTTATGTTTTCTTATGACTTGAGATTTGCTTTTATTATGAATATGCTTGGCTAAAATCTCTTATCTTAGGGATTAGATTAGATGGATTTGTAATGGATTGATTTCTTTGTTCAATATATATCTTGATTGTGCTTATTGTTATCTTTTCAAGTCCTAGATTTATCTCTTGTATGATTGGTTGGCCACCTTTTGTGCATTTCTAATTTGTGATTTGAATCGGGAGAGGATAATTACAATAGATTAGGAGTTTGATACATATCATCTCAATAAACCGGGAGGTTGAGAGGTGGGTGAGGGCTTGTTGATCTTTTGTGCTCTTGGGAGTTATAGGTTAGAAATTGACCGGGGACGGCAATTATGACCCGTAATCTACTGTTTTAGTCGTCCGGGAGGGGGCTAAAACTAGTGGGGAGATCGCCCTAGATAAGTAGGCCATATCAAGATTTATATTGATTTAGATTGAAGTTCATTACGATCCATCGAAATCTAGTCCCTAGGATAACTTTCCTTTGAGTCATTCCCCAATTTATTAACTAAGTTTATATTTTTGTTATTTAGTTTGCTTGCTTTAATTTAACTTTGATTTAACCTTCAATATCTCTTCATCTTTGGTTGTCTAAATAGATTGAAAACAACTTATTAATGGTATTTAGAAGTTTGAATTCACCAATCCTTGTGGGATACGACCTTGCTTCCCTTATATTGCAACTACACCGTATACTTGCGGCGTGGTGAAAATAATTGCGAACAAGTTTTTGGCGCCGTTGCCGGGGATTGGTTGAGTTTTTACTTTTGATATTGTGAAAAGTTATTTTTATCTAATTTAGATATTGTTTTTATGTTTGTTTATTTATATGTTTATTTGTTTTTGTTAGAGAAAATTGCTCCACAACCGTAAAAGCGGCACCAAAAATGGATGATGGAAGGAATGAGTTGGTTGAGCAACTCCAACTACAATTGGCGTTGATGCAACTTAAGTTGCGTGTTTTGGAAGCCAAAAGAAATTGTAGGCAACCAATGATCCAAAAAGCCTTCCAACCAACACCTTCCTATGGTGACTTTTATGACATGGGGTGCAATGCCATGGAGTGGCAATCACCATTGGAGTATGAGGACCATTTCAATAGTTGGAATTATGAAATTTCTTATTCCACTCAAGAAGGCTTCCAAGGGGGAAATCGATACTATCAAGAGGAGAAATCAAATTCAAAAGACGATATCCTTCAATGCTTCATAGCTACACAAGCTTGGATAGAAAAAAGTCTAGCAAAATCGGAGGTTATGCTAGAAGAGCAAAGAAGGTCTTTGGCTACCACTATGGAAAATCAAAAGCGAATTGATGATTTGTGCATGGCCATTAGCCTTCAAAATGGAACCTTGTATGAGGAACCAATGCCAATGCTAAGTGAAGAGCCTCAAGAAGTTGAAGAAGAGTATGAAGAAGATGAGGATCAATTCTCCAAACCCCTTGAAGTCGAGAGCCCAACTTTTCCGACACAACCTCTACAATTTCAAAAAGATGAAGATTTCACAAGCTTTAAAGAAAGCAAAGTCAAAAATTTTGTCGATCCTTACCTCGCCACAGGCGATTCTATGAAGGCTTGCTTCTTTCACTTTTATTTATCTTCATCTTTTGATTTTCACTTTGATTTGTCTAATAAGGAATTGTTTGAGTGTGGTGGTACTCTAGATGGTGAACGAGATTACCATGACGCCCGGGATGTCTCAAGAATTGCAAAGCCACCATATTTTTGGGTCGCGGTGGATGGAGCATGCAAATTTGATGAGAAATGGCCACCGCCTAAGCCTCCACCTCGTTTGTGAGTACGAGACAAGTAACCATTTTCTCCTTCATCCAAACTTATTTCTCCTTTGTGTGAAATAAGTTTGGGGGGAGGGTGAAGATGGGTTACTTATCTCGTTTATCCGTTGTTTATTTATTTAGTTAGTTTAGTTTTCGAATAATGAGATTTTGTCTCTGTTTTTGAGCTTTTCCTTGTCTTTTGTTTTTGAGCTTGATTGTTGAAAAACATGAGTTGGATGAAATGTGTGTTGGGCTTATGATATGAATGTTGCTTTTGAAAAGAAATTGTGTGTATCACTTGTGGATTATGCATGAAAAGTTTGAACTTGTGACAAGTGAGTTAAATGTTTTGCCTCCAAGAACTTGATAATGAGCTTGTAAGATTTGAGCCATTGATTGTCATATTATCACAATCTCATTTTGTTCTTGAGTGTAAATCGATTGAGCATGTATGTTGGTCTCTAGAACTTGCCATGAGTCCTCTCTTGAAAATAAAAGTAGATGTGTTATTAATATTGAAGTGATTTAAGGCCATCTTTGTTAGCCACTTGACCCCAATTGTGCCAAATTCTCATATGATCCTAGTTTACCCCTTTTGTGCCTTGTAGCCTTTCTTTGAATGAACCAATGATAAAGGGGTAGAACTTAGAGTGTTAGTGGTTGCTTTGATGAAGAAAAAAGTTTGGGAAATGATTGAAATTGCTTATCAAGCTTTGATTGTGTGAAAATCACTAATCCCCTATGAGCTCAAAAAGAAAAAGAAATGAAAATGAATGTGAATAAAAGAGCATAAAGGGGAGTGATTTGCCTTTTGAATCATAGCCATGATAGATATCACTAAGGATGAAAAGATGAAATGTAGGGATTTTGGTTATTGATTGATTTGAAAAGAACAATGGTGAGTATGACTTATTCAATTTGGGAATTATATATGAGTCACTTTGCCTATAAACACCTCACCTCACCAAAGAGCCCTCATTGCAACCTAAAGAAAAGCCCTTGTTGATCATTATTTATAACACATTGAAGCATAGAGAGTTAGGACAAATGGCAAGCCTATGGTAGATTGCATGCATTGTTTCGAATTGAGTGTAAACACGTCCATTCTAAACACTTGAGAGTCGAGTGCATCATTGAAACATTCACCTTGTGAGGATTCAAGCTTGGAGGCTATAATGTTGAACTTACTATCACTTGTGACTTCTTGAAATGCATATCTACTTGTGATACACTAGTGAAATATTTTGAAAAAATTGAAGCCCTTGAAATGACACCAATTCATTCTCACATGTTTGTTATCTTTTATTTCTCTTCTCTTTGTTGTTTGGGGACAAACAACGCTTTAAGTTTGGGGGCTTGACAAACATGGTTTTCGTACCTCAATTCCACATGATTTGTTGTCATTTTCCTTCATGTTTTGTTTGCCAATGCGTGTTTGTACCATAATGTTGAGTTTTATGAAGATTTGATGTCTTGGTGTAGTTTTGGAGTAATTTCAGGAAAAATCAAGGATTAATTGGAGGATTTTGAAGACATGAGATCGAAGTACGTCTCGAGAGGAATCCGTGAGCGCAAACGGCGACCAAATCCGAGTCCGGACGAGGGAGAACGGAGCAAAACGAGCGGACTGTGCAAAACGCCCAGTACCCCGCGGTCACCACCCGCGGCCGCGGGGTAAGACCGCGGGTCAGCTGTTCCCGACTCAGGAGACACCCGCGGTCACCACCCGCGGCCGCGGGGCGGGACCGCGGGTCCCCTGAGCATTCCCCACGTTTGAAGGCCGCGGACGCGGGCCGTGACCGCGGGAAAAGGGCGGGGCTCCCCCAAGTGGACCCCAAACGCGATTTTAGCCTCAAAACTCCATTTTTCTCTTCTTTTCCCCAATCATTCACCACACACACCCACTTCATCTTCCCCAACTCTCCAATCCCAAACCCTAGCCTCCATTCTCTACCATTTTTTCTCTCTTCCACACACAAAAACAACACCAAAATCAAATAAAGAAGGGGAAGACTTGGAAAGGAGCTCATCAAGACTACATGATTGAAGATCAAGATTATAGGATTTGTCTATGAATCTCTATCTCTCTATATCTTTATTTATGTTTTCTTATGACTTGAGATTTGCTTTTATTATGAATATGCTTGGCTAAAATCTCTTATCTTAGGGATTAGATTAGATGGATTTGTAATGGATTGATTTCTTTGTTCAATATATATCTTGATTGTGCTTATTGTTATCTTTTCAAGTCCTAGATTTATCTCTTGTATGATTGGTTGGCCACCTTTTGTGCATTTCTAATTTGTGATTTGAATCGGGAGAGGATAATTACAATAGATTAGGAGTTTGATACATATCATCTCAATAAACCGGGAGGTTGAGAGGTGGGTGAGGGCTTGTTGATCTTTTGTGCTCTTGGGAGTTATAGGTTAGAAATTGACCGGGGACGACAATTATGACCCGTAATCTACTGTTTTAGTCGTCCGGGAGGGGGCTAAAACTAGTGGGGAGATCGCCCTAGATAAGTAGGCCATATCAAGATTTATATTGATTTAGATTGAAGTTCATTACGATCCATCGAAATCTAGTCCCTAGGATAACTTTCCTTTGAGTCATTCCCCAATTTATTAACTAAGTTTATATTTTTGTTATTTAGTTTGCTTGCTTTAATTTAACTTTGATTTAACCTTCAATATCTCTTCATCTTTGGTTGTCTAAATAGATTGAAAACAACTTATTAATGGTATTTAGAAGTTTGAATTCACCAATCCTTGTGGGATACGACCTTGCTTCCCTTATATTGCAACTACACCGTATACTTGCGGCGTGGTGAAAATAATTGCGAACAGCGGCGACGACGCGCACAGGGTTCTGAAGGCGGCGGCGGCGAGTGGGGTAGCGGCTGTACATCAGAGACGAGGCCACCGGCAGCAAGCCATGCTTGGTACTCAGTATCATCGCCGATGGACTCCGAAATACCAACATATTTTGTGTATTTCTCGGCTTCAAACTGAGCAAAATTGTAAAAGATGGCTTCTTCGACAGATCCGGGTGCCGGCGCCGTTAAAGGTGGAGTAGGGGTCGGCGGCGACCACGGGTCAACAGATCCAGGTGCCGGAGTCGAATCTACAAAAGATTCAGTCTCCGGCACCATGGATTCTGTCTCCACCACGAATGAATCAGTCTGCGGCACGAATGAATTGGTCTCCGGCACGACCTCGTCAAGAGAAGCAACATACTTCTTGACGACTTCTTCCATGGAGGGGTACACAGAAAAAGACTCGATTTCCTCCGATTGAACAACCCACTCCCTTGAATAGGTGGGAGGAGACGTCGGAAGAGAAGCCATTGAACGGTGGGAGGAAGAAGAAGATCGGAGTAGGGAGTAGAGGGAATCGGCGCCGCTCAAGAAATTAGGGTTTCAACCAATCAAGTATGAATTCCCATTTTAGGGAATAAAATAGGTAGGCAACCCTAGGATAGGTGGGCCGAAAAAGGCAACTAAATTTATTTAGGCTGTTAGCCCAATTTAATTAGATGTTGTTAATTGGTGAGATTAATTAATGATGTGAAGGTAATATGGTGGGCCCAAGTGGTAAAAGGTGGTAATTTAAAAAGTAAGGGATGATATGTATGTCCAAAAAGCAGAGTAGGAAGTTAATTGGTGGACAAAATTTTAGAGGCAAACAGGAAGTTGATTCGTGGACGGAGGGAGTATTTTTATTACCTACACACTTAAAACACTAATAATATTCTCCTTAATAACCGTGCCGAAACCAAATGGGACAAGCCCAATGGGACGGAGGGAGTACTTAATTGGGTTAGCCTTCGTTTTCAGTTTGAAACGACAATACCCACCAACAACAATCTCGGCTACAACAATCTACGGCGTATGATCGGCGTTGGTGACTTACCGGACAAGAGAGGCAGCAAGCAGGTCTCTTCCGATTCAGCGGATGAGACAGCGGCAGAGGTGGACGTGAGCGGTGAGCCGTTGGAGAGTGGTGACTGGTGGTGAGTCGTCGGTGATTGGCCGCGCCGCCGTGGCCGTTGCCTGTCAGAATTGAGACGAGACGTGTGGCCGGTGTGGGAGGGGTGGGTTTCCACTTTCCAGATTTGAAATTGAAACAAGAGTGTGCGCATTATGTGGCGCTGGGTTGTAATGACTCTTTGACTCAAAACCCTAAAGGCGGAAAAATATTTAGAAATTAGAATAATTATTTAATAAAAATAATAATATTAAAATTATTAATTCTATCAGGTTACCTGAACCCGACACGAACCCAACACGAACCCGACACGAAATTATCAGGTCCTTATCAGATCGACCCGATAAGGACCCAAACCTTATCGTGCAGGTCACTAACCCATTAATTTCGTGCGATTTCGTATCGTGTCGAAAATTACCAGCCCTAATGATTTCTTTTTGGAGCCCAAATCTTAAGCTCCAAAGCTTCATCAATGTGTATTAACTGTTATTATGGAATAGATTCTAACAAATGTTATCTAATTATATTAAAAAAAAAGTTGAGAAAAAAGTTAAACTGCTTAATCAGCAAGTTTGTGTTTTAGGGCCAACGGGCCACTATTTATAGATATATATCGTCTAATTTCCTTTTCAAGTAGAAGCACCAATGGGAAAAAACAAGAGCATGAAGGGTGGTGGTGAAAATCAGCAATCTCCTTCTACCATTTTCGTTGCGAATTTGCCATTTTCATTAACTAACGCTCAGGTAACTTCTCAAATACTGATTGTTTGCTCTGGGATATTTCTGTAGAAAATGTCATAATAAGCTCTAGAGAGATTAATATTTTGGTTTATTGTCTTAATATTGTAGTTGGAAGAAGCGTTCAGTGATGTCGGACCAATAAGACGATGCTTTATGGTTATGAAGAAGGGTATGCTCCTTGAGCTGTTATTTGGGAGATGACATTTTATGAACCAAGTTAATCTTTTAAAACAGTCCCTAATTCAATGAGTGTCCCGATTTTCTATGAGAATTTAGGGTTTGATACTAGAATAGTTTCGTGAAAGATTATTTGGAATTTATGTTGCTTGAATTAATTCTTGAGGCTAGTTTATACCATTTTTTTCTTCTAAATTCCTGCTTCTCATTGCTGTTTGTTTATATGCTAGGGTCCACTGAACATCGAGGATTTGGCTATGTTCAATTGTAAGTTGCTTTTGGATATTGAGTAATCATTTTGTCTGAACTGGCACTGTCTGGCTAATACTGGATTTCGAATTTGAATACAGTGCTGTTGTTGAAGATGCTAATCGTGCCATTGAGCTGAAAAATGGTTCAACTCTTGGTGGTAGAAAGATTGTGGCTAAACTAGCTACACATCGTGCTCCTCTTGAGCAACGCCGAGCTAAAGAGAATCAAGGTCTTGTGAGTATGTTATTGGACAACATGCTCTTATATGTAGAATTTTGCGTTGTATAGAGTATAATTAAATTTGTGGTTGGAGTTAATGTGTTATTTCTTGTTCGTGCTTCTCCATATTATGTGATCAGATTGGAGAAGTAATGACAATGTTTCATTCTTTTGTTTTTTTCACTATTTTAGGTCAACCTGAGGAAGCTGTCCAAACAAAGGATGACAAAGCTGCTGAAACTGCAGTTGCAGAAAAACCGGATAAGACTCCAAGTATTAAAGAAAAAGGTCCTGCTTCTGAATTGCTCAGATTTAGGGAGTGCTTGGAACTTTAGGGTAATGCATATGCAGTTGATGAGGAATGAATTTCATAACCCCCTCTTGTAGGGGGTGTGTTGCATTCCCAGTTGCAAGTGATTGTTGGGGAACCATTACCTGACGCAAAAAGAATACCATACTTTATTGCCATTCCCCATCTCCTAAAGCTCCACACCAAGCACATCCCTTTACATGCTCACACATTAAATTTCCATTTATGGTTTGATTATTATCAATTTGTAATGATTAGGTGAGGCGAGGGAGAAAAGAAAAAGGAAGGATATTTCAACTGCTACCCCCGGCGAAGCAAAAATATCTGAGAAACAAAGGTTCAGTTCAAGTATTAGATCTTTTATTTGTATATAAGTATTTGATAAACATCGTGGTTGAGAATTCTAGATGCAATCATTGTATTGAAGTTTTCAATTAGCCCACTCAATCAATTGTTGTGGTCTAACTTTAAATTAATGTTAAACAGGGTTGCTAAGACTGTCATATTTGGTAGTCTCCTTGATAACGATATGGCCGAGGAAGTTCATCGTCTAGCAAGAGAGATTGGTACTGTATGCTCTGTCACTTACCCACTTCCAGAGGGAGAACTTCAACACCATGGTAAGAAGAAACTTGAAGAATCTTTTTCCTAGTGAACATTCAATCATGAGACATATGATAGATTCAGGGATCTCTCCGTTTCATTCTTTCTGGCCCTTACAAGCAAATGAATCCTGTATAAGGCTTTAGGTTGTGAGAATAATATAAATAAGTTTCAGTTCTGAAGATTGCTACCTGCCCCAAATTAATTCTAAAATATCTGAAAAAACCCTCAGGACCTGTGACCTGTGTTATATTCGTTTGGTACATGAGATGGATAGAGTTACTTTATTTTGGTGAATATGCTTTACATATAGTTCTCCACAATATTTCACCAATATTATTATGTTATTGATACTTTCACTGGCTTTCTCATGTTTTTGGGACCCTTAATGTTGTAATGCCTACCACACTCTTCTTTGCATTTCCATTCTATTTTGCTCGCTTAATTGACAGCTTCAGACTTGCCCATACTCGCAATGCTGTATGCTATCTGTAGTTTTAATTGAAATTCAACCATATCTAGTTGAAAGATGTAGCAGTACTTGTAAATGCTGTTTGTTTTATATCCTACCTTTTAATTTCTCATGTTCTTTAGGCTTTGAATGCTTGTACATGGTATTGGTGTGGTAATATGTACTGGTTTATATAAAAATTTTCAGGGCTAGCTCAAGATGGATGCAAAATGAATGCCTCCTCTGTACTTTATACAAGTGTAAAATCAGCTCGTGAGTGTGTAGCAGCACTACATCAGAAAGAGATACAAGGGAGATCTGTTTGGGCACGCCAACTTGGTGGAGAGGTACAGATACATATTGTTCTCAGGATTTTCCCATTTGATGTGCAAATTGTGTGACGATCTTTACTTACAAAAAGAGGCACTGTTATGGACTTTTGTTTCACTTCTTGTATGGATTTTATGAGTCTCTAAACTTTGCATCTTTGTTTTGTAAAACATGTCTTTGGTTGTAGGGTTGGTTGGCGGAGGTTAAGTCTGTATTGCCAGTATTCTACTTGACCACTTAATTCTAACAAGTTCAACAAAAAACAAAATAATGTGGTTTTTGTTTTATCGGTTTGGAATTCTGACTAACTCCATTGTTCAATACAAACAATTTGGGGCTCAGCTTATATGGGATAACTTAACAGTCCAATGTTATTCAGCACCGATGTAAATCTTTGTATAAGATGTTCCATTTTCTTGGCTTAACCTCCATGTTTTGTAGCTTAAACATGTATAGTTGTTGGTTGCCACTTATTGGTTCAGTTCCTATTAGACGTTATCTGTTGTTTCTTCTGGATTTGCTTTTGTTAGTTATCATGATTTTTCACCAAGAAATGTTTTGAATGTTGAATGTGTTGTTCCAGGGCTCTAAAACTCAGAAGTGGAAGCTTATTGTGAGAAATCTTCCATTCAAGGTTCTTGTCATTTACTTAAGACATTTTGATTTTTAAGTTTGATAATCACTGGTCTGTATTTTCAGTGCTTGCTTTAAACTCTTTTGGAAGATATTTCTTTGTGTCTTTTAATCTCTGCTGGCTAGTATCCTTATTGTCAGTCTTGTTGACTATTTCTTTGTAGGCTAAAGTAGCTGAGATAAGAGAGATGTTTGGTGCTGTAGGATTTGTATGGGATGTAGTTATTCCTAAAAATCCTGAGACTGGGTATTCCTATGTACATTTGTCTCTTTGTTTGAGCTATTCTTCCCTTGAGCTGCATCTATAGTTTTACTTATTCTTTGCTTCTATTTGCCTTTTACAGGTCATCCAAAGGATTCGCATTTGTTAAATTCACATCAAAGCAAGATGCAGAAAAAGTATGTTTTGCTGAAAAACTTGATATGGAATTTCCTATTTGGTAATGTGGTCAACTAGCGTAGAAATTAGCTTGTCATTTTTAATTTTTATAGATAAAGAAACCATGATAAAGAAAGAGTAAGTTAAAGATTCGAGATTGATAGCATAGAAATTGCCTAAAATGTACTCCTATAAGGTTCTGCTCGTATGATGAATAATACACCTATGTATTGTTGTCTGCTGCTATTATTCTCCAGAGACTTGTTATAAATTTTGATGGAAAAGATAGTCTGGCGCTTGGGGCCATACACATAGCTAATACATTTGTGCCATATATAAAATTTAGGAAAAAGGGTGGAAATGACTATAACTTTTAGTCATTAATAACTTGCAGACGTTCTGCGAGGGATATTCTCCCAGACATAACTGCTGTCTGAATTTATGCTGTAATCATTAAGCTTTTCAGGACATGATTGGTATATCTTTGATTTTATTCGTGCAGGCCATCCAAAACTTAAATGGGAAAAAATTTGGTAAAAGACCAATTGCTGTTGATTGGGCTGTTTCAAAAAAGATCTATGCTTCTGGCAATGATACTGCTACCGCCACAGGAGATGGTATTCTCCATTTTCCTCCTCTTTGGAGTCTACTTAGCTTTCTCATGCCTTCTATCTTCACTTTTTTCTGTTTTTTTATTGCATACTCGCATGCCATGGGTTTTTATTTGCACAGTGCTTTATTCCGTGAGCCATCTTATGCAGTGGGATTTGGCTTTGTGTATATTGTCGTGCACAAGCCACAATGCCATGCACCACAAAATTTACCATCTTCTTTGTAGTTTTTTGTAATTTATCACTTAGTTGGTTGCCTTAAAATATCTTGAATACTAGTTACGATGGCATTGAATACTAAGTTCAACACAATCTGAGATGTGGTTTTTACAGGGAAAGAGGACGATGACGGAAGCAGTAGCGAATCAGAGGACAATGATGTAGAACCATTGAGAAAATCAGAAGTGGATAGTGATAATTCTGCTGATGAGTCCGATTCCTTTGACAAGGATGAGAGTAAAAGTGAAATTGATTTCGAAGAAGAGGCAGAGATTACAAAAAGTGTACTTCAGAACATTATTTCTTCATCTTCTGGAAATATTGCTGATGGTGATGATTCAGGACTGTCAAAAGGAAACATTGATAAATCCATGCCAGTCGAGAGTAAGTCATCTGATGCTTCGGACACCACGGCTGCCACCATCATGAGTGTTATTGAAGAAAAACCTAAAATAACTAAGCCTCAAGGAGAAGAAGAGTTACAGAGAACAATTTTCATTAGCAATCTTCCTTTTGATATCACTGTCGAAGAAGTGAAACAACGTTTTTCTGCATTTGGTGGAGTGGAGACTTTTATGTTAGTTCTTCATCCAGTAACGAAGTAAGGATGTTGCGTTTCATTTTATGGTTTATTATTTAGGTATAGTCAAAGGTTTACTTGAGCTTATCGTCTATGCAGGCGCCCAAGAGGAACTGGATTTCTCAAGTTTACAACAACAGATGCAGTCAGTGCTGCACTATCAGCAGCCAACACAGTAGCTGGTCTGGGGATCTTAATAAAAGGCCGACCAGTAAAAGTGCTGAAGGCTCTGGACAAAAAAACAGCTAATGATAAGGCACTGGAAAAGGCCAAGAAAGAGGATGGTGACCACCGCAATGTATACCTGGCTAAGGTTTGTCATCAGATTCTTCTCATTTCCTATCATTCGTCTACTTATTAACATTTGAAATGTTGATATAGAACATAACAAGGCATATACAGTTGTCATATGTTGAAGTGTAATAACACCCAGATTTATGTTGCGATCTCTTGACAGGAGGGTTATATAATGGAAGGAATGCCTGCTGCAGTAGGAGTTTCAGCCAGTGATATGTCAAAAAGGAAGAAGTAAGTGTTTGGAGCTCTTCTATAAATATGTACAGATGAAAATTTGGAAACATGGATATTTGTAGGATTACATGATTAAAGTACATTAAATAGATAAAGTTCTCTGTTCCACCAAATGTGGTTTAATTGTTGCCTTTCAGACTTCAAGATTGCTACTTATGTGATTGAAGCCTGTTAGGCTATGAAAGAGTGCTAGACATCTCTTCTGTATCAATATATTGGCCTTAATACCCTATAAGTGAATAAGCTCTGATGCATTTATCAAGATTAGTACCATGGATGGAGTTGGTTATGCATCTTCCGTAAGCACATTTTTTAATGTGCTTGGTGTCTATCAGATTATCTATATTTAGCTGTGTTAGTTTTGGAAAAATTAAAAAGACTGTTGTTCCTTTCTTAATTTTACTACCATGGAGCTATCATGTGCAGTAGTAGTTTTTTTTTTTTTTTTCTTTCTTTTTATGTATGATGATTCTGCCTGTCTCATATTGTAGGTTGCACGAAGATAAGATGTCTAAGCTTCAATCTCCAAACTTCCGTGTATCAAAGACAAGGCTTATCGTATACAATGTGCCAAAGACTAAGAATGAAAGAGATTTGAAAAAGCTTTTTATGGATGCAGTAATTTCTCGTGCAACAAAGCAAAAGCCCATCATTCGACAGGTTGAAACTGTTATTAGTAGCTAGTTTTCTTATGCGGATGCAGTTATTGTTGACATGCTTGATTTGTTTATTTGACATTAATTAATTTATTTAATTTATCCTGCAAGTAAAGATAAAGATCTTGAAGGATTCAAAAGACCGAAAAGAAGGTGAAAAAATTCGCCCACGTGGAGTGGCTTTCTTAGAGTTCACAGAGCATCAACATGCACTCGTGGCCCTGAGAGTTCTTAATAATAACCCTGGTCAGTCTTCCTCTAGCTAAATTATAATATCAATTACAATTATTAACAATGTTATTTGAGATCAGTACCACAACAAGGAAACTATACTCTTGCAATTTGTCTCAATAAAATTAATGCTGCATTGTTGAATGCTTATAGATATCTTCGGTCCTGAACATCGCCCCATTGTGGAGTTTGCACTAGATAACGTGCAGAAGCTGAAGCTTCGGGCAGAAAAGCTTCAAGCACAGCAACTGCAGGGTCCACACGATGCTAGAGGGAATTTTCGGCAAAATGATCATTTAGGCAGAGGGGGTTCTATTGCAAACTCGAACTCAAGAATACACAAGTCTAGAGACGGAGATGCCTCATTGAAGAGGACTTACGATAACAAAAGAGGGGAATTGGAGAACAAACGCAGTGAAGGAATGGTGGCTGAGGAAGGCGGCAACAAAAGGCAGAAAGGTCCTAGAAAAGATGCAAAGAGCCGAGTTTCTCCGGCCGTGATGAAAAAGCCCAACTTGCAAGTTTCTGATCAGCGGAAAGGAAGAGAGGCTGGTGGTCGGAAGCTTATACCAAGCAGTACTGTGAGCAAGAAAGAAGGAAGAGATGCCGGCATGCCAAGAAAAAGGATGCCTCTTGATCAATTGGAACGATCTACAGAAGGTGATGGCGGTGAACGCAACAGGAAACGCAGGAAAAGAAGCGACCCAGTGGGGCGTGACGTCACGGATAAACTGGACATGCTGATTGAACAGTACAGATCCAAATTCACTGGAAGCAGTTCTACCCAATCTGATGGCAAAAAGCAGGGTTCCAAGAGTCTTAAAAGATGGTTTCAATCATAATTTTGTCTTCACCCAATTTTAGCTGAATGCTTCTTTCCTTGAAATTTTGACCCAACTATACTTTGTTGTAACATGAAAACAAAGCAACAAAACTCCACTGAATGTGTTTGGTGCATCGACAATTGAAATGCATAGTGAATGGTGGATTTTGGAGCAGAGTTATTGTTGTCATTTCTTTTGCAGTGCCGTGATGGCCCTATTGAATTTCCATTTAGGACCATTACTCTTCAATCTCTCTCTCTCTCTCCCCAGCTAGATGAGTTTGTCTTTGGTAGGATTAGGAAGCCATAACGTGGGCTCTAGTTCTTTGAGTTGGATTGATACGCATTTTGCGATTTTATTTCATCTTACAAGATTTGAAGGATATAGCGACAAATATTCATTCAGTGACACACATCTACCAATTTACTTTCCTTACGGAATTTTGTGGACATGGCAAATATAAAAGAATCCATGTGAATAGATTCGTTTTTTTATATTGTACATATTCACATATATTATAAATAGGGTTTAATATATATTTTACACATTCACTCATATACACTATACAAATAGTATATATATATATATAAATATATATATATATAGAGAGAGAGAGAGAGTTCAATGGTGAAATGCAAATGTTGAAAAAAATGAGAAACAATTTCAACCACTAAAATAACTCAATTAAACGGTCAATAATTAAGAATTAATCTAGTGTCCAAAAATAAATCAACACTATTTTTGCGTGCTTAATACTCCCTCCGTTCCTCACAAATATACATATTTATTATCATATTCTTAAAAATTGTTATACTAAAATTAGCAATATAATATTTAATTTTAATTTAATTATTATAAAACTTAATGTAAAAAAATGTTGTCAATAGGGTACACATTTTATTACATATTCATTATCATATTCTTAAAAATTGTTATACTATAATTAGCAATATAATATTTAATTTTAATTTAATTAGTATAAAACTTAATGTAAAAAAATGTTGTGAATAGGTTACACATTATATTATTAATTTTAATAAATATTATTCAATGAATATAATTTTAGAACTTTTTATAGCATCTCTATTTGGCTTTAAATTTCACATTTTTTCAACATATTGTAATTTAAAAATTTATTAAATTGCGAATTTATTAGAAAAAAGAAAAACCTAAGAAAACCCTTGAAAGCACAGAAAAAACAGATTAAGGGCCGGACCTCATTAAAACCTTTTTACGGAAAATCCAGGGGGAAAAACCGTAAAAAGGAAAAAGAGTACCCGTCTACCAAAAAAGGGGGAAGAGAGCGGAAGGGAAAGTTTCCGGAACTCTGGCCTAACCATCGTCCCCAAACGATCCCGGCTCCCTCCCCACGAAAGACAATGAGGCAAAGGGCCGGTGAGACGCCGTCGCCCAAAAGCCCACCAGAAAAAGCTACACGGCCGGTTAGACGCCGTCGCCGTTAGCACAAACCAAACAGACCAAACTAACGAAGGGAAGCTGCACGGCCGGTTATACGCCGTCGCCGTGAGCTTATCACCATCGCCAAGACCCAAACACACGAGGTAAAAACACGGCCGGTTATACGCCGTCGCCGGTATTACCCTATCAACAAGAAAGATCAACCTACGGCCTCCAGGTGTTCGACCAAAGACCTGCTGCAAAAAAGCAAAATTAAACTGCCCTCATCCCCCGAAGTTCCATCCGCCACCACCAAAGCTCCTGCAGTCCTCACGACTGTAATTTAAAAATTAATAACTGTAATTTTTATTATGAAAAGTTAATTTCTAGTAAATATTATTCGTTTTAAGATTATCTTACAATTATTAAATACTTTTTTAGTTTTTACTAATAGTTAATCACTTACAAAAAAACACTATTATTATTTTAAAAAGTATAGACAAACATCGTTTTAGAACGTGATAATTTGTTTCTTCAAATAAAATAATCTATTATCATTTCATATTAGTACTTTGGGTTCTATTGATAGAATTTTAATATAACGTAAATATAGATACATAATTTGATTTGTTTTTAGATGCTTAATTTGAAAATTAAAATATTAGGTGAGGAAGATGCAAAGAAGAAAAGGAAAATTTTAAAAGGGTTAAGGAAACGTTTGTGAAATCTTGGCTCTTAAGAAAAATAAATAATAAAAATAATTTAATATGCTATTATTTGAAAGAATATTTAAAACATTTAAATGATAATAATTTGTTTAATTCGTATTCATTTTTTACCTGCCACGTGTCGAATTAAAAGTATTTTTACTATCTTTCATTCAAGATCCATATTTCATATTTTATTAAGAATAAATTTACACCAAAATGAGAATATATGTCTTTTTAAAAGAAAGAGTTAAAAAAAAACATAAGTCACCCCATCTCATTTTTTCCACAACAAAATTAACTACCTGCACGTCCTTCAATTATATTGTAGTATTAGAAAGTTTTTCTTTTAAAATAACAGGCATTAATTACATTAATAAATAAAATTACGAAACTAACCTAATTTTTTCAAATTCCAATTATACCCTTCTAATTGAATTTATTTACATTTACTTTGCTCTTTATATATACTAGTGTACCTCCCGCGCTATGCGCGGTGAATGTAATTTTAGAAATATAAAAAATAGGATAAGAAAATAAATCAAATTCATAAAAAGAAAGAAGAAATATAAATTTAAAAATAGTTTGAAAGATATTTAAACACGTTACACATTTGAAGGAAAATTAGAAAATATTTATTTTTTGAATATGGTTAAACTTTAAATGATAACAACTTCTTTATTTTCGATTAATTTTTGATATATTATATACCAAATTGAAGATCTTTTTATGATCTTTAATTTAAGATGCATTTTATATATTATTATATTCATAGTAAAGTTATAAAATAAATAGAAAAGAAAATACTCCCTCCGTCCCAGCTTTTTGTATCCACTTTTAGTAGTATTTACAACTAAAAGTGGATACAAAAAGCTGGGACGGAGGGAGTATGTGTTGTGTATTTTTTTAGACGAAAATATATTTTATATATATATTGAATGAGAACAAAAAATAGATTGAGAAGTAAGTGGAATCGATTGAAACAAATAAATTAACCACTAATTAAATATTAATTATTAAGATTTTTTACAATTAAAAAATTACCCTTTAAATTGATTTTATTGACATTTATTTCTCTTTTTATATATACTAAGCGACACTCTAGCGCCGCATCCCTTCTTGGGTGCCAGCTTAAGCTAGCGCTAACAACTTTAATTTAGGATACACATTTGAATGGTGCAATTATAACATGTCCAAAATGCCATTCTTTTACAGCTTTACTTGTACACCTCCCGTGCGATGCACGAAAATACTATATATATTGTAGATTTACTATTATATTAATAAATATAAAATTTGTAAATATATTATTTTTATTAAGTAATAATGAGATATGAATTTATTTAAAAATATATATGCATTGTATATATACTTTTTTGAAGATTTATATTTAATATTGGCAAATTTTTCAATCACGAAGAATTAAGCGGTAGGGTCAAATGTGTGCTTGCACTGTGCACGGCATGCCCAATTCCTCCCCCCCCATTTATTTCCTTTCCACTCCTATCAATCGAACAAATTTTTTTTTTTGTTATTAAAATTGTCATTTGCATAATTAAAATGTAATGTACTATCATTTATTTTTGTGCACAGTCTCATTTATTTTTATAAAAAATATCTTTGCGAAAGATGATCATTTGCTTTTATAAAAAATTGCACATGGATTATCACGATACATTATATAATATATATGAAACACTTTTATAATTATTTGTTGGGTCCGGGGGGTCTCGAATAGGTGTATGGGGGGGGGGGGGAATACACCTATAGGCTATTTTTATGACTATCTACAAACCTCAATCAGAGGGATCTCAGTCAGAGATAGAAACGAAACTTTACACGCAAACAAGACACCTGTTTAACCGAAATAAGTGATGACCAACAGGGTTGACGACTGATACTGAAAGCTCTTCAGTAAAGAGTTATCAGTTAAGTCACTGGAACTTAACTGATCCACGTAAGGGCTTCAGTCGTGTTTGCAGAGATGAAGATGATATCTCTCTTCCTTACTATCAGAGGATAGCGAGTCAGATTGATATCATACGCAGCGGAAATTAAACTTAGTTTCGAATAGCCTCGGTGGAGCAGATAGTTGGATTAAGGTTTCTCTTTTCAGTTAGTCAGCATTCAGTTTTATCAATTGAAATAACACAGTTATGAATATAAAACTGAAAGCTGTAAATAACACAGAGACTTTTACGTGGTTCGGAAAAACTCTTTCCTACATCCACGGCTGGTTGATCAGACCAACAATCCACTCCGCAAGTGCTTCCCGGGTGCACTGCAAACCGTGAACTGAAGATAGCTCTCTCTTCAGCACCTACACACCTCGCGTAGGGTTTCCCTACCTACACACCTCGCACAGGATTTCAGCACCTACACAGCTCGCGCAGGATTTCCTTGCTAAGCACACCTCGTGCTCAGACTTCCCTATCAGAGTTCAGAACACCTTCTGAAACTCCGAGTCACTCAAACACTCTTATGGGGGAGAGGTTTAAACGAGTGCCAACTATACTTACAAAGAACAAGTTCTTTGAAGCAAGTTTGACCTTTGGCTTCTGGGTACACAGAATATATGCCTAGGGTCTAAGAGAATGTATGTAATCAGCAGTGACTGATTTTGGCTTTGGAATTCTCTTCTTCGATTCAAGCTTTGGGCGGTTTAAGCTTTAGGCTGAGTAGCTATTTCGGCAGAGCTTCAGCTTATGTCGTTGAATCGGTGAAGATTGAAGTGATCCTCGAGCGCTATTTGTAGGAGAACTCTTGAATAGATCCGTTGGCGTAAATCGTCCTCAAGATTTCTTCCGTCGGAGAGCAATTCGAATTTGGGCTGAGACTTCAATCTTCGAGGTTCCTTGTCTGTGTGGAAACGGCTCTCTTTGATGGACAGGAGATGTGACATCTCTGAAAAGTAACCACCAGATAGGAATGACCTCTGCAGAGATAAGATATTGAGATATCTCTGCATTTAATGCGGCTGTACTTGAGCGTACGTGGCTTCCTCTGAACGTTGGAAGATCAGTCCTACGAGGAATGTTCAACTGATACTTGACTTTGGTATCAGTCCATGGCGCGCATTAAATAATCAGTCTTCAACTGATTCTTCAACTGATACTTCAGTTGGTAACTGCAGTCTTCAGTCTTCAGTCTTTGACACCGCAACTAAACTAGAAACGAACTCTAACACTTGAGTTCAAAAACGATTCTAGTCTATTACATTTAAGTCCTATGAATTTTGGTATCATCAAAACAAGGGTTAGGATATTCCACAAGGTTCGCAACATTATTAATTTAACATAATAATACTAAAATTTAAATTAATAACAGCAACAAAATTAAAACATATATAGATTAAAACACAAATTTATGTGTCTAACATCTTAAAATTTATAAGATTACTGAGCTAGTGTTTCTTAAAATAAATTGTAATATATAATATGATATTATTTTATATAGATCACAAAATAATATTAATAATTTATGTTTAATATAAAATAAATATAAATATATAATTTGAAAATTTAAAATATCATAATTAAGAAAATAGAAAATTTAAAAAGTTCAAATATGATCCCTCATTTTAAGGAAAATATCACTTCTTAAAATATAAATTTTTAATATGTTAAAATTTTAAATCATCACAACTTTCTCATTTTAATGTTATTTTTACATATTATATATATATATATATATATATATATATATATATATATATATATATTACATAATGATCTTTCATTCAAAATGTATATTACATATTTTATCCAAATTAAAAGAAAATGAGAAAAATATGTTTTATCATTAAATTTACAACAATACTTACTAACATTAAAGTTGGCAGTTTTTCTCTAAAAAATGATGGCAGTTTTTGTTTTCTTTTTTGAATTAACAATTTCGGCTGTTTTTTAACCAACATTTTCGGCTGTTTTTAATTACATGGATTAAGCAATTTTTTCCCATAAATTCCAATTATATCCTTGCAATTAAAATTATTTACATTTACGACTTTGCTTTTTATATATATAAAGATAAAGATATGAATCTTGTATGGGAGCTATATATTCCTCACGCAATGCTTCATGTATAAATGATAGAAAATAAATAAAAATAAATTAGTGTGAACGATTTTTTTTCCAAATATTCTCCCTAATTAGATGTAAAGTAGGTTTCATTTCATTCTCATTACATTCGTTTCATAATCCAAGTTACATATATGATCTCATACTACAGAAGATACGAAAACTTGTAAATATGAATGAATTATGATGTAAAATAGAAATTAATAGTAAGATTTGAAAGTCCTTGTAAACACAAATTTTGCCTATGGGTTGTTGTCTCTATTTGATATCTGATTCATCTCTTTAAGTTTAAGTTGATTCTTGGATGATCTTTGAGTAGCCCTTGAAATTTGTTGGAGAAATATACTTTCGATCTTCTTGAACTTGATCTTTGAGCTCTATGACATTGATGCGGAGGACATTCGTCTTGTTTCCAGAATAAACGTTATGTTAGAGCTTTGGAACGTTGATGCAGAGGGTCTTCACCTTATTTCTATATAGAACTTTGGACTTGTTTTGAGTTAGGGGTTGCTCACATGAAGAATGTCTGGACCTTGATGAGACACCATGAATATTGGAGAGAAGTTCATTGTAGAGAATTCTCCTCCAATTCTTGAGCTCTTGAATTATGATTTGGTATGTTTAGAACTGATATATGGAGACCTCTATTTATAGTTATAGGAAGAGTCAGGCTTTGGGCTTGAGCCCGCATGACATGATTATAGGCCTAGGTCTAACATGACACAATTTTATTATACTCTTACAAAGGAGCATCATTGATAGTTTAGGCTCTTATCAAGGAGCATCATATATGTTGCATCATATCTTGGAAGATGGACACGTGACTAGATACACATTCTCTTCTCCTTCTTCTTCTTCTTTAATTGGAGATTCTTCAAAAGATTTTCTCTCCATTTATTTCTCGACTTTCATCAAAGTTGTGATGCTCTTGCATAGACAATTCTTCAACTCCATTTGCAATCATGCTTAATTCCACATGTGCTCTAGCAGTCAATTCTTCAAAAGTTTTTTTGGTCGAATTCACTTCAAGATGTATCGGAGACTCCAACACATGCCTTGGATGCACATTTCAATTGCTAAAATTTCTGACAGTTGATCTTTGCAATTTAAACTCAAGTTCCTCCAACAATCGATGAGTCGATGACAAGTTCTTATTTCCATTTACTTGACTTTGTAAGGTCAACTAACCTCGCTGTTCTTCGAGTATTGTAGAAGCAATTGAAGAATTTTGTTTCCAATTACCCCCAACTATCAATGAATTTGGCTCCAGATCATTTTACTGATCAAATGCATAATCTTTCAAGGAACGAACGAATTGCTTCACTAAGTAATCCCCATAAGTTTCAGCATCATTGCATGTCTCCACAAAGTGAGCCATGTGTAGCTTTGGATTTCCTTTGCCATCAAATTATTGAAACTTCAGAGGCTGGTAGCTTATTGACATCTTCAAGATGTCAATCCTTGTTGTATATAGCTTACTATAAGTCCATGATGATTTCGATTGAGGTCCCTTTAAACTTGTCTTTGATCGAACCTATGCTGAATTCTTTGAGTTGATCGACATGTATTGAACCATCAGAAGAGATTTCAAGTTGTTTTGCTGCAGACTTTTCATTTTCGGATGATTTTGGTTTCATGGATATCTCGGCTTCCTGATCATTTTCAACTTGTTCGCCATTTTTATCAACAATCTTTATAGAAAGATTACAAGAGAGAGTACAAGCATGCAGATAGGGATGTCAATTCACCCTGAAATCCGTGGGTTGGCCCAAATATACCAACTACCCGAGAGGGTTAGGTCTAAAGTTGTCAACACGATAAAATTTCAGTTTGAATAGCCCGATAATTAGATAGGGTTAACTTAAAAATAGCTCAAGCCCTATAGGGCTGACCCGAAACAATGTGTTCACCTAATTAGTATAATAAGATTTTTTTTTTCTTTTTGTCAAAGTTTGTGAAATGCATTTTGATTCAATATTTGAAAGTTATACTCGGCGTTAAATTTAGATGTAATAAATAGAAAATGATAATCATTTAAGAAAAATATGCGCATCTGTGTTACTCTATCCCTCTAAGATTTATAAATTAATGTATTTGAAATGTCACTTATTTATTCGTGTATTTGTTTATTACAAATACAAAATTGTCAGAGAATATATTAGTTAATTTTTTTATATAAATTTTCGAATTCGACCAATTCGATGGGTAGCCCATAATACAAAACTTTAGGGCTAGGGTCGAATCGGGAATTTATAGCTCGAAAAAAATTCAATCGGATCATAGCTTGTAATCCTATAGCGCGTAGTCAAATAGAACTAGCACGAAACCGGATAAATTGACTTGATTGATCCCTGCATGCACAATAACTTATGTGAAGTCTTTGCTTTGCCGCATCAGCATAACATACTAAAAAACTATAACTGTTAATATGCTAAAATAGCTTAAAAGTTGTTGATCTTTGTTTTTGTTGGTGCAACCATGGTGATGGGAAACATGCAAGTGGTGGAAAATGATCAAGAATGGTCGGTCTGCGAGGCAGCTAAAAAGATGGAGGCAGCGCCGGAGCCGCCGTGAGAGTGGTCGATGATGACGTTGTCGGAGAGGTCGGTACCGAGCATCTCCCAGACGCTGCTGTGCAGATAGTTTCTGTATATCCGGTAGTGCTCGTACAGCCCTCCTTCGATGGTGATGACGCTCTTCCTGTTGGCCAATCTCCCCATCTTCTTCACTATCCCCACGATCCCCGCCCCCACCAGCCTCGCCCCCCTCTCCGCCACCACGTCGCAGATCTCCGTCACGATCTCCCTCACCAACGGGCTCGAGCTCTCGATCTCGAATATCTCCTTGAGTTTCGCTTGCACTATTTCGTAATCCTGCGACGTGTCCTGGTGCATCGCCGCCATGTCCGGCGACCTCAGCGAGTAAGGCCTGCTCAGCTTCGGCGGCACTGCCTCTCCGAACAGCGCCGACTCCTCCGCCATCCTCAGCAGCACTCTCCTCACAATCTCTCCCAAATACATGCCTGAAATAAGCTTCTCGAATATCTGCATATTTCACACTTGCAATATTCAACATGCATACATATATTTTAATTTAAAAAAAAAAGAATGAATTGAATGAATTTAGGTTAGATACCCGGCATCCTGGATCGGCGCTCTCGGCATCTAAGGAGGCATCATACTCTGTGAGAGGAAGATGGGAGGAGAAGAAATTACCCCACTGCATATTAATGGCCGTTTCTGCAACCTCAGAATCCTTGACTATTTGTTGAGGCAATGATTCGATGTAAGCAACGTCTGTCCCCATTCCCAGGCTCACCGCTGCCACACTCTCTTTGCTGTAATATCTTCCGCCAGCCAGATGCCCGATCGTCTCATTCAGCTGCAACTCCATCAATTATTAATCACATCTCACACTATTTACGATATTAATCAAACCAACTTACTACTGCAAAAACACGCATCTCAACGCCATGCTTCTTCAACGCCCGGTTTATTTCTTCTACTAATTCCTGATGATCAAAAAATAATTAATCATAGATATATAAAAGGGTGGGTAGAAGAGGAATTGAATGACTCAACTGCGTCGTCGACGGATAGGCGTTTCCATTTGGAATGAATGGCAGAAGATGCTAGCGGAAGTGACACCGTGAATCCCAAAATCCTTTCTCTTGCCCCCTTGCTGCTATCACTCTCGATGTGCACCGATACGAATTTCGCCAACTCAAGCGCCATTAAATCACATAATTCCTGCATCATCAACATCATATATATATCCTTCATTTATTCCAAACTAGCTAATATATAAATGAGAGCTGCATACCGGGGTAGACTCAGCACTAGACAGCATATGAGGAGGAATTTCAACCTCTTGTCGCAATACATCACTCAGTGGTTCGTTTCTGCCTTCAAGTTTGGCTCTTACTATCACGAAATCAGTCCCACGCAGATTTATCCCATAAAATATTCCTTTCTCTTCCCTGATCCACTTTTCAGCTTTAGATTAATTAAATCACACCAAATATAAACAAGGAGACAGGTACCTACCCCGTTGGTAGGCCTGCGAGATAAGAAACGGGGACGCCTAGGTTTCCGCTTCTGTCGCCGGGAGCGAGCTCGGCTTCCATGTCCGACGCCAATTCATTCGCCACGTGCCACAGCTTTGACGACGGCGTCGCGCACCGCCTTGCGAATTCGCGGAGGATGCGCTGCGCGCTCAACTGCTGGTGGCTGCGCCGCCTCCATTGCCTCACCAGCAAAGCTACTCCGGCCACCGTTGCGGCTGCTGTCGCCGCAGCCGCTGCTACCGCCACCTCCCGCTTCATCGTCACAACAAATTAATTAAAAGACGTTGCCTGCTGCTTTCTGGTTATACCTATAGCTTATCGCTTCGATTATTTTCATTTGATTCAGGCTTCACAACGCATTATTTTGCAAGAAAATAGTGGAACTGACTTGTACAAACAGTTATCAAGAGAGAAACCAGATCGACTTTGAAACAGTCATTTTCTCTCTGTTATTTCAGTTTTCCAATATTAAAACATTACTTTTATTTGCATTAATAATAGAGTCAATACATTTAATATTCTTATAAATTAAATATAATTGTTTATTTTAGCTTTATTGCTAGCTCCACACATTATTTCTATAAAAATGTTAAATAAGGTTATTTTTAATAAATAAAAAGGTTATATGACAATTTAAATTAGAAAAAATGAATTATATTTTGGAACATCTTTAAAAAGTAGGACTAATTTCATAGGAGTGAGGAAGTAATGTATAATTTCAAACATCAAACTAGGGATGGCAATCTACCCGCGAAAACCCGAACCCATTAGGGTGGGTTTGGATACCATTTGATATCCACGGATAGTTTCGTGGGTACAATTCACTATCCATTTAGTTCGTGGGTATGAGTTTGGATACTTACTATCCATACCCGCGAAACCCGTTTACCCGCGAAAAATACCCGCCAATTACCCGTCAATTATCCGTCAATTACCCGTCAAATATCCACAAAAAATTCTATAAAATATGGGCTTTAAATACATATTTTGAGATTATGGGCTAGTATTTTATATTTTAAAATAGACCCAAACAATAAGGCCCAAAGTCTAATATTGAGCTAAACCTAAACCCTAGTAATTCCCCTACGCCCCTTCCTTCAGCCGTTTCTTCCCTAGCCCTCCTCGCGAAGTCGCGATTCCAGCCACCAGCCGGCAGCCACTCGCCGGCCGCCGCTCGTCGTCCGTCCAGCAATTATAGACATTGTTCTTGAAGATGAATAAGAAGAGTTCAATGAAGAGGGTTCTATTTCTACTGGCGAGCAATTATAGACATTGTTCTTTGTTGGATTTTATATTTTAGTTGATGAATTTGAACATTGTTCTTTGTGAATTTGAATTTAAACATTGTTCTTTGTGGATTTAAACTATGCTATTTGTGTTTATTTTTTTTTCTATTAAATTTGTTGTAAATTTATATTTAAATTCTATTTCGTGGGTATCCAGCGGATAGTGGGTATCCGGCGGATAGCGGGTATCCGTCACCCAGGTATCCGTCGGATAGTGGGTGACGGATACCCGTCGGATAGCGGGTTTCGCGGATACCCGACGGGTAGCGGGTATCCGCGAGTAGCGGGTTTGGATACCATTTGATATCCATGGATAGTTTCGTGGGTAGCAACCACTATCCATTTAGTTCGTGAGTATGGGTATGGATAGTCACTATCCGTACCCGTCGTACCCGATTGCCATCCCTACATCAAACCCAATTAGAATACCTTGGTTGAAGTATTGATGCAGACATTAAACTTTTTCTTAGAATGAAAGTGACTTTTAAGCCCCCTATATGTTGTAAATAAATGACATTTCATACTTTTTCTAATATAAGATTCACAGTCATTTCAATTTTCAAGAATCAGTTTCCTTTGAAGAAAATGGAAAGATGTTGAGCAGCAGCTATGGAGAATGACGATCTGCATCTGAGATTATGGCTTCCCGGAAGAGATGAATCGGAGCAGCCAAGAGCAAAAACAGATGAAGTTCAACAATCCGCTAAGTCTTGATTGTGACTCAAATTAATGAATTTTTGAGCTAGGCTAATTAATGAAGAAATTGTTTTATGTAGGGTACAAGTAGTATATGAAGGTGAGCATGGATGGAGCTCCATATTTGAGGAAGATTGATATCAAGCTCTACAACAATTACTTGGATCTTGTGTAGGATGGGTGTGTATACACCAACTTACGAAGACAACCAAAGATGTTCATCACATCTTGCAAGAGGCTCTAGACATATTTCTTGTCACTTTGTACAAATCAAACAGCTTGTTTCTCCATCACTTTCCCATTTCTTTGTACACCACTAAACAATTATATACTACTATTTCAGAGGATGAAAATACATTTTCTCCACATCTTTCTTCATGTTGAGTTGCTAATGGGAAGAGATTAATTACTCTTCAACTTGATCATTTTACACTTTCTCCACATCTTTCACAAAGTAAGTAAAATTTACTGATTTTCTTTTTCTTTATCACGTATTTTGAACAAATTGTGAAAATTGAACTCGTGAGAGACAAGTATTTATCAAGACATGAACCACAACACCAATACTTAACAAAATAGACAAAAGCTTGAATGATACAAAATAAGGCTGCTCTAGTAATTCAAAAGGTAAGCTGAACTATCAAACCTATACAGAAACTCTAAAGTCCACGGACTTAACTATAAGCAAGATCAGCTGCTAAAAGGAGCCAAGACTATCAGCACTCATAAAACTCACATGCGTGCTAGAACTTTGCTCATTGAACGATTCCATCTTTGAGTCGAGTACAGCAAGTTGTGATTTAACCCACGGTGGATTATACCTGCCTTCAACCCACAATGCTTCACCGGTATCTTTGTGCTTGAAGTCCGGATAGTTTGGGCTTCTCTGTTGAAGATAACCGAATCAGAGTATGGCACCAGCAAAGGCCAAACTAAACTAGCCTAGATCACAAACGGATAATATGATTGCAGTAACAGATTACTCATTACTGATTATGTTAGATTCATGCTACACTTTCAACTTTCAAGAATGCAGTTTGTGTATGAATCACTTATTGGAGGAAGGTCAATCATTCTGGGGGATAAAGGGGACATTCATTTGGAGAGAGAGAGGTGTTACTTCTTGTAGGAAGGAAGTTAGTCAGATTAGAATTATCTTTTTTTTAAGAATACAGTCCGTGTATACTAGTCCTTTTAGGAGGAAGGTCAATCATACAACGGATAAATGTGATTTTGAAAGAGGGTGTTCTTCATACCTAAGTGCAATTTCAGGTCTGTATAAAAGTCTTCCCGGTTTATGAAAATTAAAAATTAGTGGCACCAGAATTGTATTTAAAGACAGGTCTCTCGGCCATTTCAAGCCTAATTTAGAGGCTCTACCTTGTTTTTCCTATTATCCCACCATTCCATTGGATTAGCAAAGAAGGCTTGCCATAGTTCTTCTGTGGAACCAGTAGAATTCGAGGAAAAAGAACTTTGGCTTTTGCCTGCAAAATTCAAAACCAAAACAAAATTTCAAAATGCATATAGATAAATCATACACCATGAACGGATATATAAGTGTGAATAATAACCAGGTGTAGCAGAATTAGAGTCCCCATTGTACAATGGAACAGGTGATGGGCTCTTCTCAATGAAGTTTAGATGCTGAACCACTACCTGGAAAAGATAACAGTAAATGTAAATAAGCTTTTCTCGACAATTAAATCTAGGTCTACTAAGGAACAGGCCAGAAACCTTATAGTAGGTTTGCTGCTTCCCATCATCATTTTCAACGGTATCAGAGACTAGGCGACCAGAAACATGTATTTGTTGACCTTTTTCTACATGCTGAGAAGCAATATGAGCCAATTCATCCCAGAAAGTCAAGTTAATCCTGAAAAATATCAACAAAATCAAAACTTTAAAATAGCTATTGCTTCAATCTAATATAGGATAGTATCCAAATCCCATCAAATAAATTTCTTAAACTCAAATCACTTGAAGGAAGACTCACACTACTACACAATGCAGCCGATAATTCAATTCGCTACGAAAATACTAAAGATGAAACTGCTAAATAGCTATATGGCTTCAATTCAATTTCGGATAGTATCCAAATTCTATCTAAGGTAGCTCTCAAATTCGAACCACTTGAAGGAAGACTCACTAAGCTACTGAAAAAGTGTCGATTGAAACAGAAAGATAAAGGAATTCAATACAATGAAGAACTAGAAAAACAAGTAACAGGAACTAAAGTTTCACCAAATCGTATCGGTTTGCGATTTCTTGACGGCGAGGCGGGACCAGCCCACAACCTTGCCGGAAGCAAGGTGTTTGATTTGAACAGGAGCCCCAACCACGCCGATAAGCTGCACCGAATTGCAGAGCTCCTTCTTCCACTGAATCTCGGACGGCCTAGGATACTGCGGCCCCGCCGCCGCATAACGTTCGTACTCATAAATCCCATTGTTATTGTTGGCGCCGCTGTAATCGAACGAACATTTGATACGTGAGGCGGAAGCCAATTTTCGTAGGGTGTTGGGATTTAGGGAGCGAAATGGGGAAATTGGAGTGGGGTTTGGGTGGAGGAGAAGAGTGTTATTTACTACCAGCGTTTGCTTTAACGCCATTGGAGCAGGAATTTTGAGATGCAGTATTTAGGGTTTTGTGGAAGGAAGAGCAAGAGAAGAGAAGAGAAGAGAGTGGAGTTGTCCAACTATCTTCACGGACAAGACAGAGACTGCCACTGCAGGGTCCAAATTTTGCAACATTTTTCGCTACGTTTATATCTTAAAAAAAAATATATCAAAGCTCGTCTTTTTTTTTTTTTTTTTTTCTGAATCAATAAAAGCTTGTCTTCTTTTAAAAATTCTATTGCACCCATTGGGTGCAATGGATTTTATTTTATTTTTTATATAGTTTTATTCTAATTTTTATTTTAAATTTACAATAATTGATAAATTAAAATTTCATTGAATTCGAATTCAAATTCAAATCCTACATTGATTGAATTAAAGTTGCAATACAAGAAATTAAAATCTTAAATTACTTAAATTAAAATAAACATAAAATAAAAAATCCTAAAAAATCCTAAAAATCCTAAAATAAAAAATCCTAAATTACTTAAATTATTTAAATTGCAATTTTTTTTTCAAATTTTCCTTTTTTTTTTGGTTTGAAAAGGGGCGCGTGTAAACCCGCCCCCTCCTTCGCTCCCACACGTTGCTGGTGCGTTCCATCGCCCCACCCCAATTGCACCCGGGTGCAGCAACGCCGGCGGGTGCGATAGGCCGGGTTCGATCCGACCTTCGCACCCAGCGTTGTTCATGCTCTTAATCATGTTATGCTTCGTATATACTCGTGTCCTAATTTGTTTTGAGAGTAGGTGGGTATAATTAAAAAGTAAAAATATAAGAAGTGGTGAAAGTCATTTTGATTTTGTGAGAAGAATATTAAAATTCAGATAATTAAAAATTACTAAAAAATAGTGAAACCCATTTTTTTATTTTAAAAAAAGAACACTTGTTATGGGACAACTCAAAAAAGAAAAGTATGACACTTGTTATGAAATGAGGGAAGTATAAACTAGCACTTGCACCTCGTATATTATAGGAATTGCACAGAAAATATTTTTATATTTTTATAAAATTAATATTGATGTAATTATCGTATTTATAAATATAAGAAAAATAATAATTTTAATTGAATATATTTAAACTGAATATTAAAAAAATAAAAAAATCATAATATTAAAATTGATATTGTGAAAAAGGAAAAAATAAAAAGAATTAAAAAATAGAGTTATTCAAAAAAAAAAGATGAGAGAAGAGTTTTAATTTTAATCTTTAAATAAATATAACTTTTATATTTTAAATCAAATACTCCCTTCGTCCCCAAAATAAGTTCCTCTTTGGGGACGGCACGGGTTTTAAGGAAAAGTGATAAAGTGTATTGATAGTGGAGAAAAATATGTTATAATTAGTATTGGGAGTGGTGAAAAGGTGTTATAATTAGTATTGAGAGTAGTGAAAAAGTGAAAAGTAAGAATAAATAAAGTATTATTAGTGGTGGTGTAGTTGTCAAAAAATGGAAAGAAAGAAAGAGGAACTTATTTGGGGGACGTCCCAAAAAGGAAAAAGAGGAACTTATTTCAGGGACGGAGGGAGTATTTACATAAGATATATCAAATTATACCTCTTATCATGATCTTAAATTTAATATGCATATTAGATATTTTATAATTAGTCGAATTTCACAATTTTTATAAAGAAAAAAAAAGATAAAGAAAAAGGAAATATATAAGAAAAAATATAGTTTACAACTAAACCTTTAATTTTTTTGAGGCGAACTAAACCTTTAATTTTATTATAACTACAAAGTTGCCACTCAATTTTAAATTTAATTTGAAATTAATTTCAAATTAAAAGTTGTCTTTTTAATATATTATAGATTAATACTTATTGTATATTATTATTTTTTAGGGGTAATTGTCTAAATACACAAACATTTATTACTTATTGAAATTTAACATAAATTTTTTTGAGTAAAATTTTGAAGTAGCCAAAATGAAGCATAAAACACAATTTATGGCCACACATTGAAAAAATACAAAATTTGGCCATTTTTATTGATTTGGACGTTTTTACCCTTAATGAGGCGGACCGGGTAGGATCAGGCACGTGGGTCGCGTGCCGGGTCGGGTTAGGCACTTATGGCACTAATAGTGCCATAAGTGCCAATTTGGATCACTTTTGGCACTATTAGTGCCAAAAGTGCCAACGAAAATCCAAAATAAAACCAAGTAAAATAGTCATTTTGGCACTTATGGCACTAATAGTGCCATAAGTGCCAACGAAAATTCAAAATAAAACTAAGTAAAACGGTCATTTGGGCACTTATGGCACTAATAGTGCCATAAGTGCCATACGTGCAACACAAATACAGAAACAACAACATCATTTAAACCATAAATGGAACATCTAAACCCCAAATGGATAATCTAAACCCTAAATGGAATATCTAAACCCTTGGGGGGAAGTGTGCACTTATGGCACTTATGTCACTAATAGTGCTATAAGTGCCATACGTGCAGCACAAATACAGATCAGATCAGATCTGTCGATGGCTGAAATCGAAGGAGGCGGAGATCAGATCTGCCGATGGAGGAGGCGGCGCAACGATCAGATTAGATCCACCGCCGCCGTCGCCGCCGCCTCATCCTCCGCCACCTGACCAGTCCCTCCTCCACGCCGCCGATTTCAGAGGACCGGATCTCCTCCACCACCGCCGCCTCATCCTCTACTCCGACGAATTCTGCCCAAGCCGCGAGAGCTCCGGTGACTTTTGCTCGGCGCCGCTGCCTCGCAGCCGCTGGAGAGAGAGAGAGAAATGAGAAAGAGAGAGGAGAGCGGCAGCCGCTGGAGAGAGAGAGAGGGAGATGAGAAAGAGAGAGGAAAGAGACAGAAGGGTAGAATAGTCATGACATACAAAAAATGGCCAAAATTTATGTTTTTTCAAATGGTGGACAAAATTTGATGTTGTATGTTGAATAAGGCCATTCGGCCCTATTGTTTCATTTTTTTTTGCTCACAAATACATGAACTCAGCACATTTTCTGATTTTTGACACTGATAGAAATCCTGCGACTTACATACATTGACGTGTAAATTATTTCTTACATGTCAATCTATTTTGTTGATATGGTAAATTTTTCTTGCATTTCTTTTATTTATTCATTTAAATTCAAACAATGTCATTTTTACAAATCCTGAACGACGTTGTTCGGAGAAAAACTAGAAAATTAGATTTTATTTTCTTTCTCAAGCATTTGTTCCCGCAATATGATTTTGTTTTCTACCTCAAACATTCTTCCTATGGTCGTTTACCGTGTTGTCACGTGTGAGGAAAGCATGCTTATTTGTTAATTAGAAGTGGGGCTTTGTTGTTTGGCGCATCATTTGAAGCTAGTGATGGTCCAAATTTCTGCTATTACAATGGAAAACATGTAGAACCCTCTTCTTGATTTTTTATTCTCCAAAAATAGAATGTATGATATTTTTTCATCGGTTTTTATTTGAGAATATTTGAATATTTATAGGGTTTCATGCTAAAAATAATGCACTACTCAGTATGAATTAGCAAGTAATTGATTAGCTTTGTTCAAACTTTTTGTTGCAGAGACACATTTGAATTATATATTCCACGTGGTGGTAAGTTTATTGATTGTGGGGGTAGAGATTTGTATATTAAGGGTGGTATATTTACTAAGCACCATTGTGATGTAGACAAGTTTAGGTATTCTCTAAAGAATGATCACGATATACTGATATGTTGACTGTTGAGCCATCTAACATTGACACGTAGGCATGCAAATATTTATGTTGAGGGTAAATAGGGAATTTTTCTCCAGTAGAGGTAGAGGAATTGAGTGCTGCTGAGCTAGATGAGCTATATGCGAAAGATCATTTTTGTAGAGCAGAAGAGGACATAGCTGAACTTTATTATGAATTAAAACATGTCAGTGTGAAGGGGAAATGTAAACATAATACCACTGATGTAATTCAAAGTGAGCATACCACTGAATTCATTCAAATTGAACCTAACACCAACCAAATTGACAGTGAGCTTACCTTACATAATTTTCATGATGAGCCATCTCAAGATGATGAGGACTATGTACCCTGTAACGATCAAGACATTGATGATAGTCTTAGTGATAATGAATTAGGATCTGATGATGAAGAGTATGTGATCAACATGAGGAATGTTAGGATAGATAAGGCCTATTTTAATGACATTGGAAAGTTTGTTGGAATTGAGGTTGTATCAGATGAGCATATAATGTGTGAGTCTGACTATGATGATCCAGATGTTTAGGTCAATTCTGATGATGATGATGATGATGATGATGATGATGATGATGATGATAGAAAAAGAAACAAAGTGACCTATGATCCAAAATGTGACCACAAAACATTAGAGCTTAAGCTTGGGATGAGGTTTGAGAGTGGTATCCAATGTAAGGAGACACTTACGAACAAAGCAATAGCTAGGGGTGGGAGATTCATTTCAGTAGGGTTTGCAGAGAAAGAGATTTGAAGCCAAATGCACTCCACCATGTCCTGGAGGTGCTATGGCAGTATGGTTAAAGGTGATGAGACTTTCATAATCAAAGTCCTAGAATAACCACTATTGTCATAAGACAATAAAAAGCTTGCTTGTGAGTTCTAAATGGATTACAAAGCAATATCTTAATATTTTTAGAGTTGATCACAACTTCATGATAATTGATTTGAAAAGTGACTTGATTGAGAGGTTTAAAGTGGATGTTGGTAAGAATAGGTTGTATACGGCAAGAACTATAGCACTTGACACGTTGCGAGGGACAACTGCCGAGCATTATACTAAGCTTAGGAGATACATAGCTGAGATGAAAATGGTTGATAGAGAAGACATATTTGAATTAATTAGGTGAAGAGTCTGTGTTTAAAGGTATATATGTTAGGTTTGGTTCACTCAAGAAAGGCTTCATCAATGGTTGCAGGCCAATCATTAGGTTGGATGTGTGTCATTTAAAGACTCATATAAGAGGTTTGTTATTGTGCGTTATTGGGAAGGATGAGAAATGATCAAATATTCTTTATTGCATGGGTTGTTGTAAAGGTTGAGAACAAATGCTTCATCAATGGTTCATCAAAATTCTCGTGGAGAAGCTTGAGATGGATAATGGACTAGGAACTACCTTCCTTTCAAACCAATTAAAAAGGTATATTTCTATTACATATACATTGATGCTTCATCGTGAGTCTCATAACACTTATTTCATTCAACACTCTTCTTATTCATATAGGGACTCATTCATACAATTAGCACATTGGCAACACTAGCATATATAGCATAGAAATGGCGCTGGACATGCATATGCTAATTGGAAGAAACAACACAAGGGCATAACACTAAATAATATGTTTTGGAATACAGTTAGAGCCACCTATGTTGAACAACACCAGTTGGCCATTTAAGAGATTAATAATGAGAAGCCCAGCTATGAGGATTTGATTGAGAGAGGGCCACAAAAAATTTGTAAGGCTTTGCTAACCACATTTCCTCCTTGTGATATGGTAGACAATAATTTAAGTGGTACATAATAAATGCTAGAGGTAAACATGTTATATATATCTTAGAGGATATTAGGTGCTCATTGATGGAGAGACAATACAAAAAAATTAATTTGCTGAAATTGAAGGACTTCATAATAGATTATGCCCTAAGATTAGAAAGAAGCTGGAGAAATTAAATGAACAAAGTAAATTTTGCATTCCACACCCTGCCTTAGGTGATTTGTTTGAAGTAGATATGTTTGATGGTAAGTTTGTTGTGAATGTTGGAGGTAGACCTTGTACTTGTAGAGCATGGAATTTGTCAAGAATTTCATATGTTCATGCTATTTTTCTGCCTTCAATTTTTTGAATCACGATCTAACTAAGGTAGTGCATGACTACTTCACGGTCGAAAGGTATAAAATTACATATGAATTTTGTATAGCACCATTAATTTTTTTTTTTATTAAATTAATTTTTATTAAAAAGAGAAAGAGAAAAAATGAACCAAGAACCCTTGAGTGCACAAACAACAAACTAAGGGCCGAGCCTCATTAAAACCCTTTTTAAGGCAAACCTGGTCGGAAAATCCTTAAAAGGGAAAAAGAGTACTCGTCTAAACAAGGAGCTGTGTGGGAACGGAAGTGAGACAACTTCAGAGATTCCGGCCGAACCATCACCCCTAAGCAGCTCGGTTCCCGAACACATCAAAGCAAACCAACAAAGGAGAACAAGCAAAGAACAAGCAAAAACACAACCAACCAAAAAGGAACCAAAATGAAAACCAGAAATAGCACGACACCAGCCACAACTAGCGAAGCTAAAAGGAAAATCAGCAGACCAAGAAAAACCATGTAAACGGAAGAAGTAGGAACCATCCCAACACCAACAGACAACCGAAACCCCAACGAAGCAACCGCACCTGTCGCGAGAAGCATCCAACCTATTCGAAACAAACACTAACACCTTAAAGCACCATTCTAACAAAGCTATGGGTAGAAAAATCACGAGCCACCGCATGTTTAATATCGTCAATCGCATAAGGCCACCATCCCTCTTGTCTATCATCATTGGCCATTATGTTCGCGGGGTGATTTCCTTCCCGAAAGATGTGAGTAACAATCAAAGAAAAACCATGAAGACGACGAAGAACCTGCTTCCAGGAAGCTAAGAAACGCCAGGGAACATTCGTGGAGCGATTCTCCAACAACCGCACCACATACATCGAATCGGACTCAACCCAAAGATGAAGCCAGCCACGATCATGAGCAATATTAATAGCAGTAATAACCGCGAGAAGCTCAGCTTCAAAAGCAAACCCACTACCACCCTTGATGTGAAAACAGCCACGGACATAAGCAAAATTATCCCTAAAAACTCCTCCCGCGGCAATACGACCAGGAGCCCCTTTAGCAGAGCCATCGGTGTTGACCTTAATCCAATGAGTCACCGGAGGCCACCAATAAACCTCCACCATGCGAGGGGGAGGAGCAGCTCGACTGCTAATTCCAAGACTTCTAACAATCACGTAGTCAGCCCAATTATTCTTGATGGTACCAAGCCGTGAAAAATTAGAATCCATCTCTTTAAAATAAGCTTTAACAAAAGTAAGAATCGACCGAGCCTCAAAACGGAGATCATCGAAAACAATCGCATTCCTACAGTCCCATATCTTCCACAGGATCGAAATAATGCCTCCTTTCCAAAAAGCCAAAATTTGGGGGCTGAAGCAAGCATTCCAAGCCAGCACTAAAAAAGTGTGAATATCCAAGCAACTTAACAGATCCGTTTTATGAAACCAGACCAGAAACGTTTCCCAAATGTAACTAATCCGAGGACAGCTCCACATGATATGCTCAATGGTTTCAGCATCCATATAACAAAAGGGACAACCATTAGGAGTGACCATACCTTGTCTAACGAGAGTATCCAAGGTTGGAAGACGCCCATGAAGAATCCTCCAGCATAAGATCGAACGACGAATCGGAATGTACGGTTCCCAAATCCATGTCCCCCATTTCACCATAGTGTAACGATGACAATTCTTGGAGAAGGCTAAAGCCGCCGAGACATCCCCCTTGAGCGAATGCTTCCAATATCTAGAATCTTTTTCCTCGCTCATAGGAATCAATAAAATATCAGCCACCACCTCAGGAAAATAATTCACAAACGAAGGCGAGAAATGCCACAGACCATCGTAGTAGTAATCTTTCACAGAGAAATGGAGAAAATCATGCATGTAGTGAGGAATTTTGAGCTTATCCACCAAAATGTATCCCAGCCAATCATCCTTCCAAAAATAAGTATTAGCACCATTATTGATGCAAGAGTAAGAATCAACCACCAAGGGATCAATCTCCTGTTTCACGCCGAGCCAAATAGTCGAATTAGCAATATTTTGCTTAGCATAGCTGAAGGTCGTGAGGTATCTGGACCTCATAATCCGATGAGCCCAATCATCACCTTTTATCATCTTCCATGCCAGCTTCATCAAAAAAGATTTATTCATTAAGGTAAAAGAACGAATGCCAAGACCACCTTCCTCTTTAGGAGCGCACACCCGTCTCCAACTAACAGAACAACGCGGTTGCTGATCAATGCTGCCCGTCCAAATGAAATTACGACATTTACGGTCAAGCGAATGCAATAACGATTTAGGCCATTTATAAACCATCATCGAATGCACAATCGAACTCTGAATCACAGACCTCACCAAACATAAACGGCCTGCGATAGACAGTTGAAGACCTTTCCACCTTGCAAACTTTTGGACAATTTTATCAAAGATCGGCATGAGATACGAGGCCCGCGGACGACCAACAAATATAGGAACTCCCAAATACGTCATCGGAAGATTCCCCACAGAGAAACCCATGACACGCTGAATAGCCCTTCTCCTATCCGTAGTCACGCCCCTAGCGAAGTAGAGATTCGATTTCTCCTGACTGCAAAACTGACCAGAAATCGAACCATAATAATTCAGAATTTCCTTGATCTTTCGAGCATTACGAACCGTAGCAGTGCTAAAAAGGATAATATCATCAGCATAAAATAAGTGTGTTGGAAAATTAGTGGCCCGGCTGAAACCCATCGGACTAAGGTGTCTCGATTCCACACAACTGCTGATAAGGTGACTCATGACGTCTTCCGCAATCCCAAATAAAATCGGCGACAACGGATCACCCTGCCTAACCCCACGAGAACAAGTGAAGTACCCCGAAAGCTGACCATTGTAAAGAATGGAGAGCCGGGCAGAGCTAAAAATGATCCAAATCCAATTGACGAACTTCTCATGATATCCATTCGCTCTCAAAACTTGCATAATGAACTCCCAGCGAATGGTGTCAAAAGCCTTACGAATGTCAATTTTGCAAGCCATATTCGAACCTCGATTCGTACGTTGCATCGAGTTGAATCCCTCAGAGCTGAGCATAATGCAATCATGGATGTTGCGACCACTAATGAAACCAAATTGGTTATTAGAGATATGAGTGGACGCAATCCTGCTAAGCCTTGACGCCAAGATTTTGGAAATGATTTTAAAGAAGAAGTTCGACAGAACGATGGGCCTCAAATCAGCAACAGTTGAAACATCCTTCTTTTTTGGGATAAGAATCATTGTACTGGAATTGCAACCAGTAGGTAAATAAGAAGACCGAAAAAAAGTTTGAACAGCACTGACAACATCCGTCTTAATAATTTCCCAGCAAGTCTGAAAGAAGGAACCAGAGAAACCATCAGGTCCAGGGGCACTATTAGCGTCCATTCCAAAGACCTCCGCCGCAATCTCACTCTCCGCAGGTATACTGACCAAAAAATTATTCTGAGCATCCGAAACCGCCAGATCAAAAAGCGCCTCAATCTCCAAAGGGTCAGCGCTCGGGCTTCCATCATCCATGAAAAGAGCCGAGAAGTGCCCGATGATATGTTGCTCAATAATACTCGGATCATAGACATCCACACCATCAATATTCAAGCGAGTAATCAAAGTATTCCTCCGTTTGAATTTTATCATTCTGTGAAAGAAAGTCGTATTTCTATCCCCATCTTGCAACCACGAGGCACGGCTTTTCTGTTGAAGAAGATTATTTTTTCTAGAAAGCGCAACATTAAGCTCAGCTTGCAAACGAATCTCCTCATCGAAGAGCTCATCAGTATATCCAGTTTCAGAAATCTGGTTCTGGGTGACCGCCAAATGATTCTGAAATAGACCAATCGAATTATCTACGTTGCCAAAAACATCTTTATTCCAGACCTTAATATCATAACGCAGCCTCTTGAGTTTCAACATAACACACAGAATAGGGCAGCTAGTGTTAACAGCAACCGTCCACGAATTCTTCACCATATCTAAGAACGAAGGATGAAGGGTCCACATATTCAGAAATCTGAAGTGTCTTATGCCAGATGGAGTAACCTGACGGCACTGCAGAACTAACGGAGAATGATCAGAGGTGAGCCTCGGAAGCGCCGTGGTAACAATCGAATCGCATAAATCAGCAAAACCCTTGGAAAAAAATGTTCTATCAAGGATAGATTCAACATGACGGGGAAAAAACCGACGTCCAGACCAGGTAAAGCGAATCCCTTCAGTCGGAGATTCAATGAATTGAGAATCATCAATGAAAGCGCAGAAGTCCAAGCATGAGCTTCTTGAAGGGGACCTAGAACTGATCCTCTCATTAGAGCCTTTGACTGCGTTAAAATCACCAATAAAGACAGTATTACCTGACGTGAAATGTAGAAGATCATGCCAAAGTTGACGGCGGAGGATCTGGTCATTGGCTCCGTGTATAATAGCTACACGGAAGTTGAAAGTTTGCCAAATACAATCAACGATCACAGATTGGTCAGAGGAAAAAACCATGGTTGCAATCACATCAGGATGAGCAAGAACCCAAATGTTCGAACTTTTAGATGCTCGACAATTTTGATGAATATGCACCATATTTAAAGAATTCCAGTAGCTCTGCCTCACCTTACGAAACGCCTTCTTAGGTTCAATCAAACCCAAGATAATAGGAGAAAATGAGCTACAGTGCTCCTTAAGTAACCGCTTGGATTCGTCCGTCAAACCACGGACATTCCAGGCGATGATATTCATGAAGATTGATTGAAATGGGCGGAGGAGCCTCCGCATCTTTCCACCTCAGCCGACCAGCTTTCACGGGCGACATTCTCCATCGCCTGAATACAGTCTTTCTTGCTATTGTCAATAACAAAAGCTTCCGGATTATTGCCAGCATCTCCAGCTTTTCGAAGACGATGTTTAATACTCTCCTCTGCCTGTTTTGAGATTTGTTCCGCTGCACGATCTGCGAGCTGTTTTTTTGAAGGCCTACCGCGCCGCTTAGCTGCCATACCCGAAGTAATTGGCTCATTAGCCAATGCCAGAATTTGTTCCAATCTCTGAGCCTTCATAGCATTCTCAAAAGCAACCGCATCAGTTGGTTGCTGTCGGGAATGAATTTCCTCACTTATAACATCCGCTTCAATTGTTTCCTTCTCTTCTGAACTTTCAGAAACATAAACTTCAAGCGGCCTATCGTACACCGATGTCTCCACAATGTTGGTGATAGCGTCCAACATATCCGGCCCTCTGATATCCTCATTATTCCTCAACTGAAATCTAACATTCTCACCACTGATTCTGTTCTTAGCATTTTCCTCCTGCTCCAACAGATGAGGCGAAGAGCCTCGATGCGAAGGCTGCGCAACCTTCTGAGGTGTAGATCTTGGTTCATTGTCCTCACCGGAACCTTGCTGCTGTACGCGCGCGGATTTATCAGTTATCTGCTCAGCCTCCAAGATTTGTAACCCAGTTTCTTCACCTCTCAGGTTTTCCAACACAGCAAAAGTGTTTCCAATCGTAGTCCCCGAGCACTGCTTATCTTTAACCGAATGTTGCTGAATCTGTTGATCGCCGACAGGTTGATTTCTATGCTCATGCAAGGCGGCTTCATGTTCGTTGTTCGTAGTCTGAATATGCTGAATTTCTTGCCATTGTTTTCCCCTTGGCTGTTGCGTGGCAATCTTGACGTGAGTAGTTGTCTCGTCAGTTTCCTTTTGAATAGCTTTGAAACATCTATCAGGAGAGTGTCCTGTTATTTTGCACCTGTTGCAGTAAAGTGGGAGCTTTTCATAAGTGAACTCAATATAAAAAGCGAAATCTCCTTCATCAAAAAGAAGAGTAGTAGGAAGAGGTTTAGACATATCTAACTCGACCAAGACCCTCGCAAACTGTCCAAAATCCTTCTTCACTGAAGCTGCATCGATTCTAATGGGATGCCCAATATATCTCGCAACTCCAGCCAGCACTTCCGCGTGCCAATATTCTATCGGCAAATAGTGTATTCTCACCCACACATTAGCCAACGAAGAATGCTCCTTGAAGGGATCGAAATTCCTTGACCATTCCCTGAGTCGAAGATGACCATTAAAAAGTTCCCAAGTGTTTTTAACCTTGGCACAGGTTTTGTCCGCCTCACTTTGAAAAACCAAAGTGTAGTAGCCTTTTCCAAGGGGAATAAGTTGCCAAGAAGAAGCAATTCCCCATAAATCATTCAACTCCTTTTTTAACATCATTGCCGGCTTCGGTTTTTCACCTTTACGAAGCAAAAGTCTTCCTGTCAAAGCATATTGAAACTCCGAAACTTGTTTGATAAGAAGATCTTTGGGCATTTTGAAACAGAACTGATCACCCTCCTTCATGGGACATAGTGCATGAAAGTTATGAGCAGCTACGTCAGAGCGTCGTTGCCCCCTGTTAGAAGCCATCTCCGCATAGGATTTGTGGGCATCAATCTTCTCTCCCATATCAGTAACTTGTTGACGAACCGAATTCGTGGGAATAGTTGTCGAAGAGAAAGCCTCCGCCCCATTAGGGTTAGGATTGGGATTCCCTTGTGCTTGCGTAAGGGAAGTACCATCCGGAACCACAATCGTACGTTGAGGTTCCTTTGAGCCATGAGAAAAGACCATCATTCCAGACTGTTCGTTGGCGTTGTTCAAAGCCAAATTCGGATTAGCAGAAGTAGCAGGCGAAACCAAACTAGGGTGTTTCCTTGGGGAAGAAACATGACGAGCATTCGGGTTAAAATTGTTAGAAACGAGTGGAAGGTTCAGGCCCCCTTTGCCCGACATGATTCAGCAAGAGAGGACGCCGGAATGCGAAAAAGAAACCACAAAGCTTTCACTGGCATTTCATCAAACACCTTATAGGCAAACACAAAAAAACCCAGAAATTGATTTCACCTACCAGAGTAGCATCGATCCAGGCGAGCAGCAGCTCCAGCGGCTTGTGGCAGCTGCACGTCGGCGTGGAGCTCAGGCGTCGAGCTCGAGCGCCGTTGCTGCTGGGACGACCGGACGAGCGAGCCCTGCTGTTTCTGGGACGAGCTGCTGCGTCTGGGAGTGGGTCTGCCGCCTGCTGGTGGGCAGCTGCGCCGGCGCCGGTACCGTGGGGACAAAGGTCTGGAAGCGGTGAGCTTCACCGGCCGGTCGCGAGAGAGTCCGAACTCTGATGCGAGAACAAATTCAAAAAAATTACTGTTCATGCAACAGTATTTCGCTGATTCCCTGCTGCGTCAATTACTGTTCCCCAAAATTTTGTTCATCTTATGTAATTGATAGATTAATGTGATTTGTATAGCACCATTAAATGGTGTGAAGTTTCTACATTAATATAGATAACTTAATAAGAGGGCAAACATTCATATTTGAGGCGTATATATTATTTATTTGAGCATTTATGTTTGGCATTTAGAAGTTTTTTTTATTTGAAAGTTATATGTATATAAGATCAAATATAGCAGAAGCAACACCACTCACTTTCCTCCTAACATATCAAACATCAACTGTAGTCATGCTTTACGTCATTCTGTTTCTATATTTTTCTTTCTCATTTCTCCTCTTAATTTGCCATTAACATATCAAATATCAACTACATTCATGCTTAATTAACGAGTGTTTTCTCGAATTTCCTTCATTCTTCATATTTCACGAAATCAACCTTTCGATTATCTCTAATTGATTATCTCAACTTTTGTCGAAATAAGAAGCCAATAATCAGACTGTCATTTAGCTATTGCGGATTATGAAATTTTCTCAACTATAAATAATGGTTTGAACGCTCTAATTTTTTACCTCACACAAATTATTTACATACGGATCAATTGTAATTTCCCATTCATCTTCATCTTCCTTCATCAATTTTCAAGTTTTTAGGTATGTTTATTTAGTCAAGATCTCAGATTTGCTAATTAAGTTTTGTTAATCCTTATATTCACGTGATGTGTTTTGTGTTTTTATTTTCCTTTTATTAAAAGATCTACGCTATGGTATTGCTCACCAATTGTTCGATAAAATGCCTAAGAAAATTAGTAGGATCTTATAAAATTTGATTTGTTTGGTAATCTCACAGGATTCGAACTATTTTACTGTACAATGAGCAGTCCAGGTATAGCACATTGGAAACACTAGCATAGCACAGAAATGGTGCCCGACATGCATATGCTAATTAGAAGAAACAACACAAGGGCATAACACTAAAGAATATGTTCTGGAAAGCAGTTAGAGCCACCTATGTTGAACAACACCAGTTGGCCATTTAAGAGATTAATAATGAGAAGCCTACAGCTATGAGGATTTGATTGAGAGAGGGCCACAAAAATTGTAAGGCTTTTCTAAACACATTTCCTCCTTGTGATACGGTAGACAATAATATTAGTGAAACATTTAATTGGTACATAATAAATGCTAGATGTAAACATGTTATACATTTGTTAGAGGATATTAGGTGCTCATTAACAGAGAGACAATACAAAAAATTAACTTGTTGAACTTGAAAGACTTCATAATAGATCATGCCCTAAGATTAGAAAGAAGCTGAAGAAATTAAATGAACAAAGTAAATTTTGTATTCCACACCCTGCCTTAGGTGATTTGTTTGAAGTGGATATGTTTGATGGTATGTTTATTGTGAATGTTGGAGGTAGACCTTGTACTCGTAGAGCCTAGAATTTGTCAAGAATTTCATGTGTTCATGCCATTTCTGCCTTCAATTTTTTGAATTATGATCTAACTGAGGTGGTGCATGACTACTTCACGGTCGAAAGGTATAAAATTACATATGAATTTTGTATAGCACCATTAAATGGTGAGAAACTTCTACAATAATATAGATAACTACATAAGAGGACAAACATTCCTATTTGAGACGTACATATTATTTATTTGAGCATTTATAGAAAGATGTTCGGCATTTAGAAGTTTTTTTTATTTATTTAAAAGTTATATTTATATAAGATCAAATATAGCAGAAGCAACGCCACTCTCTTTCTCTATTTTCCATTCTATTTTCTCCTCCTAATTTGCCATTACATATCAGACATCAACTGCAGTCATGCTTCACGTCATTCTGTTTCTATATTTTTCTTTCTCATTTCTCCTCGTAATTTGCTATTAACATATCAAACATCAACTGCATTCATGCTTAATTAACAAGTGTTCTCTCTAATTCCTTCATGCTTCATATTTCACTAAATCAGCCTTTCGATTATCTCTAATTGATTATCTCAACTTTTGCCGAAATAAGAAGCCAATAATCAACCTGTCATTTGGCGACTGCGGATTATAAAAAAATTTCAACTATTAATAATGGTTTGAACGGTCTAAGTTTTTACCTTACACAAATTATTTACATACGGATCAATTGTAATTTCCCCTTCATCTTCATCTTTCTTCATCAATTTTCAAGTTTAGAGGTATGTTCTTCACTGTAATTTAGTCAAGATCTCAGATTTGTTGATTAGGTTTTGTTAATCCTTATATTCACGTGATGTGTTTTGTGTTTTTATTTTTCCTTTTATTTAATGATCTATGCTATGGTATTGCTCACCAATTGTTCGATAAAATGCCTAAGAAAGTAAGTAGGATCTTATAAAACTTGATTTGTTTGGTAATCTCACAGGATTTGATCTATTTTACTGTACAATGAGCAGTCTAGGTATAGCACATTGGCAACACTAGCATAGCACATAAATGGTGCCTGATATGCATATGCTAATTGGAAGAAGCAACACAAGGGCATAACACTAAAGAATATGTTCTAGAATGCAGTTAGAGCCACCTATATTGAACAACATCAGTTGGCCATTTAAGAGATTAATAATGAGAAGCATGCAGCTGTGAGGATTTAATTGAGAGAGGGCCACAGAAAATTTGTAAGGCTTTTCTAAACATATTTCCTCCTTGTGATATGGTAGACAATAATATTAGTCAAATATTTGATTGGTACATAATAAATGCTAGATGTAAACTTGTTATATATATCTTAGAGGATATTAGGTGCTCATTGATGGAGAGATAATGCAAGAAATTAACTTGCTGAAATTGAAGGACTTCATAATAGATTATGCCTTAAGATTAGAAAGAAGATAGAGAAATTAAAGGAACAAAGTAAATTTTGTATTCCACACCCTACCTTAGGTGATTTGTTTGAAGTGGATATGTTTGATGATAAGTTTGTTGTGAATGTTGGAGGTAGGACTTGTACTTGTAGAGCATGGAATTTATCAATAATTTCATGTGTTGATGCCATTTCTGCCTTCAATTTTTTGAATCAGGATCAAACTAAGGTAGTCCATGACTACTTCACGGTTGAAAGGTATAAAATGACATATGAATTTGGTATAGCACCATTAAATTAATGGTGAGAAGTTTTGGCCAAATGCAGAAGAGTGGGATGTTAAAGCACTAAAGTGTAGGCAAATGGCAGGAAAGCAAAAGGTTAAAGGAAATAGAGATGTTAATGAGAGGGACCCTAAGAATCCAAGCAAGTTGCGTAGATTTGGGGGGTAAAAATGACATGTCAGAGATGTTTTCAACAAGAACATAATAAGACTCATTGCCAAAATGCGCGGGTCGAAAGACCTCATAATGAGAAGGTATAATTCGTAGTCTATAATCTCATTTCATGCATTTATTATTGATACTCATTATGTTATTTCGATGTAGGGAAGAAGAGGCAAACCACAAAAAAAAATAAAAATCAATAAAGCGAATAAGAATTCACAAGCAAGCATTAGAGAAACTATAACCACAGAAGTATCTTTAAACCCAACACTTGACAGAAGGCTCTTGTAAAGGAAATGCATTGGCAAACAAGGGAATAAGTGAGCTGCAAACTCAGACCAGTAATGTCTACATGAAAGCAAGCTCTAGGAAGGGTGTGAAAGTGATGAATCCTACAACTTGGACGCCACCAAGAACAAAGTCCACTACCTCAGACAACACTGTAACTGATGCCCCAACAACTCAAGAAAGCACTAATTAGACAACATATATTGAGTTTAGTTTTTGTGAATGTAACAACTACATTGCTTTGGTGCAAATTATACTTTTGTTAAACTTATTTAACCTCTATGATTTGAAGACTATTATGAACAAGTTCAGTAAAGGTCTTTTGAAGACTTTGTAAAGAAACAACAACAAGAGTTACTATACATTGGAAGCTATAGCACAACATTCCACCAACACTTAGGGGGGTGTATTCGTTCAGGATTTTAATAGATTTCTGCAGACTTTTAAAATTTGGGTGTATTCGTTCAAGACTTTTAAAAGTCTATGAAAATCTAGAGGTATTCGTTCAAGACTTTTAAAATTCTATAAAAATTCAGAGATATTCGTTTCAGACTTTTAAAGATCTATGAAAATCTAGAGGTATTTAAAAATCTATAGATTTTAAAATTAAACTGATTTTCATTGATTTCATTCAAAAAATACGCATTAACAAATCCGACCTCCGACCACGAGAATTCAGAAGATTTCATATTTCAGCGCCGGATGGGTTCCAGCGGCCGTGGCTCGAAGAGGCCAGCGGCTGCTGGCACCCAGCGATCGCTGGAGAACTTTAAATTTTTAGTAATCAGGGTGGCTCCAGAAATTAATATAGTAAATATAGTGCCTCAACGATCGTTGGGGCACTTTAAATTCTTAGTAAGCATATGTCATTGCTTCTGCTTTTCGATTTTCAGGTGCGCTTGCCATCCTTCTTCTCTCAATCTTTCGCAATTTGACTATTACTATATTATTTGTTGTGTATGAAAAATAATTGAGAGATGTTGAAGTCGCAATTTAACCACCTATGTGAACAAATAATCACATTGAAAACCTTTATCTATCCTATGTGTTTGAACTATGCCCCACCAGCAATCAACCATAACACCATCAAAATTAAACGATTTAAGGATTCTCACTTGGTTTATCAAAATCAGCGATCGCTGGGTTAAGGATTCTCAGTTGGTTTATCAAAGCCAGCGGTCACTGGCACCAAGCGATCGCTGGGAGTTGTCCTAACATTCAATTAACTCCAATGAGTGCTGGGATGGTAGATTTTAAATCCGTAAAAATCACGTCAAATTCTTGTTAAAATTCCTACAAAATCCGTTCAAAATCTATTTAGAATTCCAAAATACATGAAGAATCTGTGTGGAATTTGTAGATTTTTAAAATCCATACAGAATTTCTGAACGAATACACCCCCCTTAGATTTCACTTGTTTTAGCTCTTCTTTTAAAAGTTGCAGTTCTTCCTCCATTTCGTGATGCTCCACAATAATGAGCTCATCATTGTCCAACGCTATTTCTTCATATTATTTCAATTCGCTACATTCACATATTTTAATTCTAAGCTCGGCTTCTAATGCCTCTCTTTCACGAGTTAATTTAACTATATAGTTTATTTGCATTAAGGTGGGATTGGGATCGATAAACTCGAAATACAAACAAGCATTGTCTTGCAAAAAAATATATATATATAGCAAACTAGCAGCGAAATAGAGAAAGAAACAACAACACTAACATCATCTTCCGAACAACGAAAGAAACACATAGCAGAGTTGTTGTCCATCCATGATATCCTCAACTTTTGCTTGCACAAACGTTGGGCTATGAGAGTAGCAAGGAAGGGACAACAACAAAGTTGGAAATGAGAAAGAGATAGAGAAGAACCCTAAACTTTGAAAAAGAGCTCGTTTCTACGAAAATACTCTGCCTTAAATTTAATTTCAATTTAGGGTTAAAACGACATCGTTTGGTTTAGTGCAAAACGACGTCGTTTATTCTAGCGACTGATTAGTCCATGTTATGTATTTCAAGTTTGTGTATTTACATTCGATTACCATTACTTTTTATATATTAGAATAATATTTTTACGTTAATATATATTACTTCATCCGTCCACTAAAAAATTACCACTTCTATTTATAGTAGTAGGGTCCACACAACTCCTCTCACTTTTAAAGTGGAACTCTTACTCCACTAATAACTCCACTCATATTTTATTAAAATTTGCATTGTCCACAATGTGATAAATTTTGTATAGACAAATGAAGTATTATATTTTATTCATAACTATAAATCATACAAAAGCAATTATCCAAACATATTTTTAATAAACATATGAGAAAAAAATTATTTAATCATTTCTCTCTATATATTTATAAGTATAATGATTGTCAATAACATGGAAAGTATCTTCCTAAGTGAGGAATATACATCAACAAGCTTATTCTATGTAGTATGAAGCATCATACCAATCTATTTACATACATTTATTATACGGGTAATAGCCGAAAAATACACAAGATTTTTTTATTTTCTGGTTTATATCATCACTTTTTAATTTGACTAAGAAATACATCAATTTTTAATTTGCTCGCAATTTTTCCATGGCGAGGGCCTCCGGCGAAATCGAAGCAGATGTGTCACTTACGCTGTGAAATCAAAGTTGTTGTGTCAATCTTTTAGACGAAATGACATTGTTTTGTTAAGATTTAAAAACATACTCCCTCCATCCCCAAAATAAGTTCCTTTTTGGGGACGGCACGGGTTTTAAGGAAAAATGGTAAAGTGTATTGATAGTGGAGAAAAATATATTATAATTAGTATTGAAAGTGGTGAAAAGGTGAAAAAATGTTATAATTAGTATTGAGAGTGGTGAAAAAGTGAAAAGTAAGAATAAATAAAGTATTATTAGTGGTGGGATAATTGTCCAAAAATGAAAAGAAAGAAAGAGGAACTTATTTGGGGATGTCCCAAAAAGGAAAAAGATGAACTTATTTTAGGGACGGAGAGAGTATTATATTTGATTAAAAAAATTAAAACCCTAGAATCCTAAGAAGGCCGACGAGAGAGCTGGCGGCCGATCTGTTGGGGGGAGGGCGGCGAAGGCAGAGGGTTTACTTGGGAGAGGGGGAGGCGGCCGACTAGAGTAACCGGATGGGCTATAGGTCGGAGAAGAAGAAGGCACTATTGAGGGCAAATGAGGGTCTGCGGTGGAGGGCGGCGAAGGTCATGCAGCGAGATTGGTTGAAGCTATTAAAATTGGTCGAAATTGAGAGAAGACTCGACTAAGCCAGGGATCTAGGGCTCAACAACGAAGGCGGTGAAAATTAGGGCGGCAAATCTAGGGGGTTGAAATCAAAGTGATAGATCTAGGGCTCAACAACGAAGGTCATCGCGTTTGGTGAGGGCGGTGGGCATCGACTTTGGGTGAATGGGGCAGGCTTGGTGGCGACGAGAGAGGGCATGGCGTTTGCCGCTGTTGGCACGCGATTAAGGGGCAGTGCCGCTGCCAAGGAAATTCAAGGACAAATCAAACGTGATGCACCACCAATTCTATTGGTGCTTTGCCTCCACGGTGCTCACGGCAACATACCTCAGCTTCTAATCATTTGTCGACTCCGAAAGCCGCTACTTCTTGATTTGGGAGGATCTGCCGGCTGGGAATGGTATGCGGGGGTAGGGGAGGGTCTGGTGGGGGAGGGTGTGACGTGTGTGTGAATTTGACGTGTGTGAGAAAGAGAGTGGAGTGTGTGTGTGTGTGTGTGTGTGTGATTTGGCGATTCCGACTGCCATGTTGGCATCTCGGCTGCCAAATCAGATTTGATTTGGACGAATTTGCAATTAACAATTGCGAATAAATTATAAATTGATGTATTTAAGGGTCAAATTAAAAGGTAATGATAGGAACCAGATAATGAAAAAATCATATGTATTTTTCGACTATTACCCCTTTATTAAACACAACGATGACATCTTTTAACCACTATAAAAATTATTTATCTTAAATCGTATTTTGAGGTTTTGGAGTTTATATATTTCTAAATTTTCTATTTTATATTTTCTTGATTTTAAATTTTATTTTCAGTAATTATCAATCAATTAATATAGTAGTTACAATAACCTAATTAATGACAATTAACTAAAACAAATATATAAATATATTACTTCTTTTATCTTAAAAAACATATACAATTCTTGACTAATTATAATAAATATATAAACATTTATTATTTTTATTTCTTAAAAAACAAATATATAAATATATTAGGTGCATTCTTTATGTTTAGATTCATTTTCGCTTTTATGAAATAAAATCGGGCGATTTTTGTACTAGTCATACAAAAAAGTGGAAATCAATAGGTATCTTAATAACTTGTAGCCAAAATTTAGTGTTATGGACAAAATTTCCCTTGAATACGTCCCCATCGTCTTTCTTTCTCAATTTTCTCTCTCTCTCTCTCTCTCTCTCTCTCTCTCTCTCTCTCAATTGTCGACACCTCTCTCCTTCTCTCTCTCGCTGACGATTCATCTATTATTTAAATTTAAATTGTGCTAACATTGGCCTAGCTTCTTGACCAAGAATAATGGTTTTTCAAATTATTAAGTTAAAAAGAATAATAGCAGTGAGCCCAAGAGATTAATGGCAATTCTTTCTTTTAGGAAGGATTCGATCCCATCCCACCCAAGTGCCATTTGAATGTAATAATTAATCTCCAATCTAGACTTCCTTTGCGCAGGCGATGGCTCCATGCGTCATATGAAGTGATTACAAGTGCCAAAATTCATGATTGTAAGGTATGGTGCTTGGATCAAGATCATATTTGCCTTCACACAGGGTACAGAAATACAAGTTTCAAATTTCAGTCTTTAACAAAAATTAAGCTTTACTACCTCCTGTTGTAAGCCAATCAAATCAACTAAAAAAATACAACTTTATTGCACTCAAAGACAGAATTCCAATCGCGGGCTAAGCACGAATTATCTTGGATTACAAAATGTCAACAGGAATTCAGAGACTAAAATTGTTGGCAGATAACCAAATTGGTAAAGATAGCAGCCACATACTCGGTAGGTACAATAAATATTTTCAAAGATGTTCAACGCCTATCAGAGGCGACGGATTCACTGGAGAATAAGTACTTCACTCTAGACAGAACAGAGTCGTGGGCAGGATCATATGGGTGATCCTTGGACGGGATCTCCAAGATGGCTGGGATTGGTTTGTTATAGCTGTCCACTAAAAACCGTACCATATTTGCTACCTGAAACCCGAGAACAAACAATGCAGCAACAACTGAATATTATACTTCAGTCACGGATAATCTAGTATACTATAAGCAATATTATAATTTTCTCCCACGGTATGAATGACGGCACCAACTACCAATGAGATCATATGAATGCATGATGTAGTAATATGAGTAGATAAAGACAGCAATAAACTTACATATTGACTGATTAGAACTATTGCAATGTCTTCTCTTGCTGTGAAATCTTTGAAGGCGTCTTCAATCTGCTTCACAGTAGTTTCTACACCAAAAGCAATGATCCTCAACGAGATTCGTAAATGGCATTGACAACTTAACGGAAAAGAAATGTAAGTCAACCTTTCTTAGCATGAGCACACTCACAGATCAGAGAACATAGAGATGGGTCATGTACAATCTTCATTTCAAGAAAACAGTTATAACTAATTTATTCTGATGTCACTGTCCCTATTAATTACCCCGTAATCCGTATATCTATCCAAAGCACAGAGATTAGCTATCTGAAGATGATTATGATAAAGATTGTGAACCAGTGAAGTACAAAGAGTCAAAGACATGTAGGAAAAAAGGAATAAATTGTATTATTCACAGCAAGAGAATCTCCCATATATATAGGGAGTAGAAAGCTAGGGTTTCCAGTTATACCACTAACTATATAATTCTAAACAGAATAACAAGTCCATCCAAAGCATAAAATATCTCATATATTTCCAAAAAAGAATCCTCTGTTTCATTTGACTTGGCTTGTATTTCTTTTCGGGTTATCCCATTTGACTTGACATGTTTCCTTTTTGGGTAAACAATTTACACTACATTAAATATGGGCCCATATGGTCTTAATTTTACAGGTTTCGTTGCAACCATACAAACATAAATTAGATAAAATAAGAACGCATGGTCTTGCATTGGGATGTTGCAATCATTTCCGAATTAATATAACAAAGTATAAAGAAACACGGGCCGTGAACATACTTGAGTCCACTATGAGGTAATTAGTCTTCCTCCTCAAATCAACATTCCCAACTCCAGCTAACAAAAATCCAGTAATTGTGTCCTACATTAAAAAGGGTATCATATGTAAATGTACTTAAAAAAGAACAGTTACATCTTACATGATGAAGAAGATAAAAAGAAAAGTGGAGAAATTGTAACAGACTTGGCTAACAAATTACTCATCAGGTTTTCTTACATCTGAAATATAGTAATAATTGCTAGAGGGACAGAAGTCCAGTAAAACACATTAAACATTTCATATAAGAGTACAGGTGATTGCTACCTACTACATACTGTCTAATTTTCCCTCTTATGAATGACATAAAATGATTGTCTTGTATCAAGCATGTATTCACAATGGGAACCATTAACAGGAGATGCACTTATTACATACCGATAAGCTCAAGTCAGTATATAAACTTCAAAACTCATAGTGATGGTGCAGTTTGATACTATAAACGAATGCAAATTCAACCAACATGAAGTATTCATCAGCTTGATGTAGCATTGTAGCCAAAAGGATGGAGAAATTTGAGCTCGTGTCATCAGCTTTCCAGCAAATTCGAAGTAAGAACAACACACTTGAAGACATTACTAAAGTTTACAACACAGCAAGTATTTAGATGAAAAAAAAAAGGGTAAGCAGATAGTACTTGAAGCTAACATATGAAATACCAGGGAAGCTTAACCAAAAACCATGTCTTTTAAAGTTCATACTCAACGTGAAAGGTCTCTAAACAGAGGATATTACTCCAACATTTTTCACTTAATCTGAGAAGCGCCATGTGGGCCGCAACCAGTCAACCAACATCTCCCCAAACAACAAAGACCCAACTAAAGTTGAAGTAGATGACACACGGACAATAATTAAGGGCGCATCTAAATAAGCATAACAACGAAATATTGTTCAATGGACCAAACACAGACTCAAATAAACGATAAACGGGAGAGAGTAGTTTATGGTTTAAACCGTTTATACAATCAAATAGTACAACGTATTCCACCCAATTCAGCTAGATACGCAGCATCGTTTCAGAAAATCGACCGCTTTCGAAGTTTCATCAACAAAATTAAGGATCAAAAATCGAAATTTATTAAACAAATTACCCATTCGTAGAGCGAGAAGCGGAAACTAAACATAAATCATAACTATATATGTGGAACTGGATTCGAGATCGGTACCTCGTCGGCGATCATAGCTATGAGCGCCGAGCTATTCGTGCGGATTTGAGGTTTGTTCGCCATTGCTATTAAATCTCAACAATTAACCCTGATTCGAAGAAGTAAAACGGCGAGAAATCAATCAAAACGAGAATCAATTCCGAGTACGAAGATTTCGTCAAACGCTTGAACCAGTAAAAAGAAAATTAGAAACACGAAATCAATCGAATGTCAAGAAAATACTTTGAAAGCTGCGAATCTAATCCCGGAAGTGTGTAGATCGTGAGAGAGAGAGAGATTAGATAGGAGTTTACGCAGTGGATCAACATTCAGCAATAATGAAGAAGTACAAGGGAAAAGAAAATACGAAAATAAGAAAATTATTAATTGAATAAATTGTCCCAAAAATCAAAATACACAACTTTGGACCAACTCTGATTTTGCACACAATTTAAAATAAAATATATGAAGTTTTATTTTTTATTTTCCCCAATTCAAAAAAAAAATTGCTACTACAACCTTAACATAATAAACTCATATAACTCGTACATATAATGCATTTAATAAATTCTACAATTCAAGAATTTAATATAAAATAAAAACTTTTCCTTACAATCTATTTATATTATATTAAAAAGGGAGTTTTCAATTTCAATTTGATTTCAAATCAATTTCAAAATTGAGCAATTTTGTAGTTAGAATAAAATTGAAGGTTTTTATAAGCTATACATCTTTCCTTTTTATTTTTTTCTTTAGCTTTTTTTCTATTTTATTTCTTTTTTAAAATTGTGAAATTCGACTAATTATAAAATATTTGATATGCATATCAAATTAAATTTCATGACAAGAGCTTTAATTTGATATATATTATGTAAATATTGGATTTAAAATATAAAAATTATATTTATTTAAAGATTAAAACTTAATAAAATTCTCTCTCCTCTCTCCTCTTTTTTTTGAATAAATCTATTTTTTTCAATTATCTATTAACTTATATTGTTTTCTTTTTTAACAATATCATTTTTTATTAATATGAATTATTCTTTATTATTTTTATATTAAACTAAAATATATTTATCTTAAATTATAGATTTATCTTAAATTATAGTATTTTAATTATATTTAGAATTTTTATATAATAATAAAATAATAATTAAGTTTATATATAATAAAATATAGAAATATTTTTCGTGCGTTGCACAAATACAAATGCTAGTTAAACATTAATCAACAAGAAAACAAATTAACAAATAAATTGCAACAGTTTAAAATTTGATGATTTTAATTGTAGTAACAATTCTTTGTGTATTTTAAATTGTAGTAACAATTCTTTTTTCTTTTTTCTTTTTTAATTTATGGGGAATTTTAAATTGAGAAAAACATTAGAAAAATTAAAACTTTATGCATTTATTTCAAATTTTGAAGATTGTGTGCAAAACTAGAATTTGTCCAACAATATATGAGTTACAATAATCAGAGTAGGCCCTTCCATTAAGCGAAATGTCAGGGCCGACCCTGATAGTAATTTATGAGTTATTCTAACACAATATCATATCACTATCTAGGGATGTATCCTACTTGATTTTATCAGATACTCGATCCAAACTTTTGGTAAAGCGATATCCAACCTCAACCCGGAATAGTTTAATTTTGGTAAGATACTTCAAGTTAAACATATTAGCTACCCAAATCTATATTATATCTAAAAGTTTTGAGTTTTTTTCTCATTTCCCGCTCAAATAATTTTTTCAGTACATAAGTTGTACAATAACTAAAATTTGTGTTTGTATATAGAGTTATGTAGAAAAGCAATTTTTTTGTGAAAAAAGGGAACAATGAATAAATTAGTATATAGTGTTGAATAGCGATATTCAGTTAATTGATAAAATTTTCGCTCCCTTTAAAATTCGAACCCAAGTAAAATTTCGCCCCTTCAAATAAATATCAGTTATAGGATTTGAAAATCTAATGTTTAATATTCAGTGCTCGTTTGGTTTAAGTAGAGGTTTGGAAAGGGAATGGAATCTAATTAAGGAGTGGAATGGTAACAATAACCATTATTTTTATTGAGTGTTTGGTTAAACAATGAAAATGAATCATTAGTAAGGAATTCTCTTTCTTTTGTTTCTCCTTTATTTCGAGGGGTAACAAATTGGGTGATTGAGTTACCTCAAGTAAGGGTGATGGTTAACTCATTATTCAAACCAAACAATAAGTAATTGATTCAATTAATTAAATCACTTTCCAACCTCTAAAAACATCTAACCAAACATGGGCTCATTCTCATTTCTCATCGCATTTGTCCATTCTCATTGAATCATTTCCCATATATATATAGAAGAGAAAGTTTTATTATTATTATATATAGTATTCCATTAAGATAAACAATATCGACCCTAGACTGGATGAAAGATTAGCTAGAGTTTGTGTACACTAGTGATCGTGAGCCGTCAAACGAATCGTCCAATTATGTGTTTGAATAAGGGAGGCCACTTCTCAACCGCTAAGAAATGAGATAAAGTTAAAGAAAGTTGATAAATGGTTGTTGGGGAGATAAGGCTGGTGTTAAGATGTTGACTGGGGGAGGTAAGGAGTATGTGAGAAGTATTTGAGAAAGTTATGCGAGAAAGCTATATAAGCAAGTTTATATTTATATCTTATTTTTGAAAGTTGGCATGCACGTGTTATTTTAGTAAAATCCTTATGTTTATATTTGTAGCAAAATTTCAAATCATTTTGGCATATATCTAGCGAGTATTAGCCATGTATGTAGGTGGTGCTCCGATGAGCTAATGTCGCAAGAGAATGGCTCTCAAGTATGTGTTGTGTTGTAAGTTAGGTTAGGCCATTCTGTTAGTCAGTTTGTTGTATTCTCCTTGTTTAAGTTATCAAGTATCCTTAAAGTGCCAGAATTATTGGCTATTTCATTACTTATGACAGATATATAAATTCCTTAGCTTTATCAAGTGAAACTTAACTCGAAATTCAAATTAATTTAGCACAACGGTGATTCGATACATTAGGTAGAGTTTTCACTAGTGTTCACAACACAAAAGAATTGCTTCAATATAGATCACATCATAATACAGTTGTCTCAAAAGTGATATAGGATCATACCACCAAATATCAATCCTCCTCTTGGCTCCAGATCTTCACTGTTTTGTCATTTCCCAGAGAGCCCGATGCTATCATGTTTTCGGTTGGGTGGCATGATACGGATATCACCGCGTCTGTATGACCTTCCAGCTTCTGTACTATCTTCCGAGACTGGAGCTCCCACAAGTACACCATATTATCCTCGGATCCACTCACTATGTATTTCCCATTTGTTATAGAAAATGTTGAAGAGATGCAGAACTTCGAGTTGACATGGCCCGTGTAGGTTTTCAAAAATTTCCCAGTAGAAAAATTCCAGAGCCGCTGCAGAAACAGCCGGTCAAGATTGATCATGAAGCCAGCAAAAGAATGCAACATAACCAAAACATATCCTATTGCAAACAGTCTATTATAAATAATGAGCCTTATAATAACAAAGATAGAGGCAATGCAATAATTTCCTGACAAATTCACAAATTTATTATGATGGAACTTCCATACTTCATAAGGGATGATTAAAAAATGTCCTTTTTTCCACAAACATCAACATATTCATTTCCCCTAACTCTATAGCAACATGTTTCCAATGGACCGACCCCATGAAGATATTTGTGATGCATTATTGTATCAAACCTTTTGACCTGTAACAAGCATCTGATATCAAACCATAAAGCACAGATTGGAAAACTGAGGGAAACAAAGAGTTGTCCCTGATTGTTTAGATTGCTTCCAATCAGCTCACATACCAAAAATGCGGGCCATAGTAACTAAGCCAAATGTATATCTGAATTTCTGTCTTCACAAAAAATAAAATAGCTAAGGAATAGGTGCATATGAGATCAGAGGATGATTATGAAATCAGAGGAGAATAAAAGATGTTACTAACATAAATAGGATGATTATAGTTCCTGATATATAAAGCCTACAATATACTCAATTCAACAGAACTCAAAAATCAAACCACAAGTAAATAAATGGAGCTACAATGCTTGTTATGTATTCATAACAATGTGAAGCCAATGAAGAATGGTTGATTCAGAATTCACAACCTTAATTTTAGAGGTTGACTTTTACCACGACATATCAAATTCGTGTTTGAAACTTTTTCTGAAGTAAAATACAAAGACTGGGAAATTAATACAGCACAAAAGTAACTTCCTAAGGCCCCTTCCATGAAGCCATAGGAGTCAGAGTCACATTCCACAAATCCCAAAACACTACAGCTTGGATTGGGTATTAAAAGGTGTTCGCATCGAATTCCCATCAACATTATTGGAAAGTGTTCCTGAAAGTTTTTTGAAAAGGTATAGTCGTGGATTTGATAACTAGGTTTACTAGGTTGCAAAGCTTGAAGAACTGACTAGATGATTAACATTTTACTTTAACTGATGGATTTCTAACTGAGATAGGTTACAGGACAGAAGTTGGCTTTGAGAACAGTGAAAATTATATTAAGCACTCTTCTATCATATATGTTCTTCAAGTATCTCAAACCAAACATGTTCATTTTTTGGGAATAAAAGTATGACAGGAAAAAACTTTTTGTAGTTTGGATTACTGTTAAACTGGATTAGCACTAAGCAACAATGAGATCCTGGGAACTCTTTTAGTTAAACACCATATCAACCTTCCTTGTATCAATGAATGAAGGTCTCCATGAACGAAGTTCAGCTGATCTATTTCAGAAATTGATTATGAAATTGATCTACAGTGGCTTTAAAGCCTCGTCATCACATGGTTTTCATGCATGCTTTGAAGTTAAATTATAAAAACACACGCAGAAACAAATTCATGAGAACAAAGAAGCTCTGGTGTACTTGACATCTAAAATGTGCATCAAGTCATGAATGTCAATCAATTCCCAGTGTGCAGATAAATATATTGCTGACGAACTTGGAGCACACGACTCAATAAGTCCATTTATCGTCTCCAATGACCAAATCTTCGGTACAACAGAAACTGTTCGGTCTACATGTGAACTAGAATTTTGAGGTTCAATCTTCTAAGTTTAAGCAGAGCAAATGTAATACATGAAACACCATACATGGTTAAATTTGTACCACAAATTCAGTGAGAGCACGTATTTACATGTTAAGTAGTTGAAAGGAGTATATAGAACATTAATAAGCTTATGCAGTTTTTATTCTATAGAAAGGAACTAATACATTTAAACTCAGGTTAAAATAAATTCTTCCAAGTATTTTAGGTAGAAAAACACCTTTAATGTTTCCTCCAATGCTCAAATAAACCCCTTAAGTTTTTGAAAGTACAAATCTACCCTTAATATTTGCCTAAGCTAACATGTATTCCCCTTGTGCCTAAGCAATACTTTGTTGTTAACATTGGCGTAATTAACCTTATTTTGTAATAAAAAGGAATTAATGGATTTTAGTAAATATATTATACTTTTTGGATAAAGTAATTAATTATTAAAGATATCATGAATATTTTAGGTTGCATCAAGCACATGATGTGTTCAGTAAATTAAGCTTAACCCAATAATAAATGAGCCAAGCTTGAGATTGACAATGCTTGACTCCAATCGGCTCAATTACACTTCTAATTACAACATCATCAGATGCAAATGCACCGCAAAAATTTCAATATAATTCAATTGTAGTTAGTTGAAAATTGCAACTTTTTACAATTAGAAATGAACAATCACAATAAATAAAATGTTTCGTGCATTTCTCCCTCTTGTATCTCTGACAATCTATGGATGTGCTTTTAATATGTTTGGAGAGTGGTATAAGGAGTGGAAGATGTTAATAATGGCCATCTTCTTCCATAAGAAAGGTGCTTAGATGAGATGATAGTAACAGCCATCCTTACAGCTTTACTTGTATCTAGAAATGCTTAGAAATACTTAAGGGGGTGTAGTTGGATCTTGAAGGAAACATCAGTAAGGTCCCAAAAATATATTGCTCAAGTTAATGGCAACATTAGAAACAAAATCATACTTAGGCAGATACGGGAATGAACATTTGCATTGGCTTGAGGGTGTATTTTTACTTTATTTGTACCTAAAACTACTTAAATGCTTAATTTAAACCTTCAAGGATACCTGAAGAGTGTATTATACCCTTTTCTCTTTATTATTATTTTAAATTACATCAAGAAGATTATGTGAAATTTCCAGATAAATTGAAGTAATACATGTCCATGTGGCATGCCTCTCACAAGTTGAGCATTGGTTTAGCCAAGGGGAGCTGGGTAGAGCTCAAGCACCCCACCCCACAAAGCTTCTTTTTTCTTGTTTTTTATATTTTCTCTTCCGAAAGATTTTTATTTTAGCATCCTTGCAGCAGAATTTTTTTAACTTTTGCTCCTGTTCATGCTATATTTCTGGATCTGCCCTGAGTTCAGGGTAATATTTTCTCAGTTGACAATGAAATGCTAGTTTCATCGCGAATGATTGTGCAAAAAGCAATCAGTTCATAAACAACTAACAATGTTATGATCAGCAATTTTAGCCACAACAGGAACTGCCAAAACAGGTAAGATTGCCTAGTGTTGCACCCTAATTACAGAAGGATCCAGTGATTTTCAAAACACAGCACTTCGAGACATCATTCCTTACTGATCTAAGAAAACTAACAAAAAATTCCACCATTTCAATTCATTGACATTCACATCCTGGAGTTTAGAAGATAAAAGTCTCAACAACATGAACACAAGGGGCATCAGAACATTGCAACTACAAAAATAGCAACATTTAAAGCCCCCACCACCCACCCCAACATAAATTTACAAGCTTCAACTGGATTAACACGAAATTAATTTTGCATCCATCACGTCAACCAAAATAAAAAATTAAACCGCCATCAGCATGTAAAGATGGCAACTTTTTTCACTGCATATATATAATGGTAGAGAAAGAGAAACTAACCAATGTATTATCGAGAGTTCCAACAAGAATAAACTTGCCATTGGGAGAGAACTTAGCAAAGCTAACGGGCGGATGCTCATCATCAATCAAAGTCTTCATACAATGCCCCGTGGAAGCATCCCAAATCCTACAAAGGCCGTCGTAGCTGCTAGAAACAATCATGGATCCGTCCAAATTGAAATTAACGGCGGTGACGGGGTCGGAGTGGGCGGGGAGCACCTTGAGGCACTTCCCCGACTTGACATCCCAAATGCGGACGGTCTCGTCGAAGGAGCCGGAGGCGAGCATGTTGGATTGCGGGTTGAAATTGAGGCAGAAGACGTAATTGGTGTGGCCGGTGAGGGTTTTGACGAGGGAGCCGGTGGCGACGTCCCAGAGGCGGACGGTGCGGTCGTCGGAGGCGGTGGCGAGGAAGCGGCCGTCGGAGGAGAAGGCCAGGTCGGAGATGCCGGCTTCGTGGCCATGGAACTCGTTGTGGGGGGTGTCGGGGGAGGAGAGGGAGTACGTGCGAGCGGTCTTGTCGGCCGCGCAGGAGGCCAGGAAACGGCCGTCCTCGGAGAATTTGACGCTGGAGACGGCGCGTTTGTGGCCGGAGAGAGTGTGCTTGAGGCGGTAGGGTTTATAGGAGTCCGTTGGCTCCGTCGTGGAAGCCATTCTTGTTCTATTTCTCTTTCTTCGGATTTGGGGTTTTGTTGGGGTTTTTGCAGACAGGTATTAATATTAAAAATTAACCTCTTTCCATTCCTCCTTTTGATCTTATATTATGGACATGGTAATATAAATTTTTCACCGTTTTCAATATACTCAATAATTTATCTTGTTCTCTAAAAAAAAAAATTTGTCTTGTTCAATATACTCAATAATTTATCTTGTTCTCTAAAAAAAAAAATGTCTTGTTATTTGGAGACGAAAAAAGTATTTTACTAAAACACTTGAAGATACATATGTTATTTTTTATAAGCCAAGTTATATTTTTTTTGGTCAAGCAAACTTTATTAAAAATAAAGAAGAAGAAAACACTTGGTACGAGAGGTACCAAAGATTAGTACAAGAATGGGAGCGAGAATCCACGGGAACACCACGTGGAGAAAGGGATGTTCGAGTCGACAATTTTGAAAATCTTATTCCAGTTCCAAAGTCTTCCTTTGATTTCAAGAATTAACTTCTCTATATCCCAAGCCTTTCCTTCGAACCTGCTGTCATTTCTTTTTTCCCAAATCAGCCAAATTGTGCAAACCCACACTGCCATAAGAAATCTCCTGCTGTTCTTTTCTTTTGTAGCATAGAAAAACGAGGTGAAGTGTTGAGGAATACCTTGTGGCCTCATAGTTTTGCGATCAATCCACTGCTGTAATTTATCCCACACTATCTCCACCTTTGGGCAATGTAAGAACAGATGCTCCGCTGTTTCAACACTTGAAATATAGGTTCTATTGTTTAATCAATACATGAAATTGATAGCAGATTAAGATGAAGAATATATGATTTTGATTGGTTCGATTTAGCCTTCACCTAAAGATAAAGTTGTTCATCTAATTCCATTTATTTTGGTTTTTTGATTGGTTCTTTGATGGTTCTCACATCATGTTCGCTCTTTAATCATGGTGATTTTTGGTGTAGATTTGATCATAGACTAAAAGGAGTGAAATACCAAAGGCTGGTGATGTAAATCTGTATGTATGATGCGAATTGAAGAATATGATGGTACAAATCGGATCTCAAAGAAATAGCTCGAAGGCGTTATCCAGCAAATCTAAAGAATGAAGTAAAAAAGGGAAATCGTGAAACGCATATATAAGCGCAAGCAGGGGCGGAGCCAGACTTTGAGTTCAGGGGGGTCCAATATTTTTTAATAAAATTAATAATTAAATAAATAATAAAAATAAATAATAATCATTAACATAATTATAATGTCATTTAAATTACATAACAAGTCAAGAGACAAAATAAATAATTTATTTTACAAATCACAACATTTCTCTCCTATTTTTCATGTTATGAAGCCTCTGCATAATAGCTTCATTAGTAACATTTACAAACACATCATTTTCGATGTAAGGTACTAAGCAATCATTCAAAAGATTATCTCTCATACGATTGCGAAGAACACTTTTGATGATCTTCATTGCTGAAAAGACTCTTTCAATTGTAGCAGTAGCAACTGGTAAAGTCAATGATAACTTAACTAACAAATACATCAATGGAAAAATGTCATGTTTCCTTGTAGAAACCATCTTCTCGGCAAGATCTCCAATCCCTGATAGTTCTAAGAACTTTTCATCCATGCACACATCAACAATAAAGTTCTCAAGCTGACTTTCAAGTTCATACAAAGCAACTTCAAAAAATTCAGACGGATAAAACTTTGCAAGACGATGTAGCTTTTCAATATCAAATCCAGATGAGTCTCTAGGATCCAAACACGACATGCATAAAATCAATTTTGTGCTGACTTCATCAAAACATTGATTCAACTCTAAAGCTTGCATGTCAATCACATTGTAAAAAAGCTCAACTCGACAATGGTGGAGATTTGTCATTTTCTCAACTCTACGCCTTCCTCTTCCTCGAGGTGCATATTCATCTTCCATATCAATCATTTCCATCTCATTTTTACTACAAAACTTAGAAATATCAAATAACATCATCTCCCATTTCTATTGATTCAATCCCCTTCCAGTCTTAATTTCATCACTTGCAATGCCTTCCATAATCTTCACTCTTTAGGTTCTCTCGAAGCATATCCCTGCGCTTACATGAACCTCCAACCACATTGCATAAACGCGAGATAGTATTAAAGAAAGACCCAACAATGATATGTTTTTTGGAAACAACAACAATTGTTAGTTGAAGCTGATGAGCAAAACAATTAACATAATAGGCATTAGGATTCCTCTTAAGTATCAAAGTTTTCAATCCACTGAATTCACCTCTCATGTTACTTGCACCATCATATCCTTGACCTCTCAAACTAGAAATTCTCAACCCATAAATAGAAAACAAGGAATCAATTCTCTTCTCAAGTGAGGTATAGCAATTGTGTCACTAACATGCACTAAACCAATAAATCGTTCAATGACACATCCTTTTTTATTCACATAGCGTAGAACAATACCCATTTGCTCTTCGACAAACACATCCCGACATTCATAAACTAATATGGCAAAAAAATCATTACCAATATCATCAATGATAGCTCTAGTAGTCTAAACTGCAATTGCATTTAATATATCTTTCTGAATGTCAGGTGATGTAAGTTTCAAATTTTCAGGAGCATTCTTCAATACAACATTAGATATCTATTTGCTACGAGAAGCCAACAGTCTCAAAAGCTCCATAAAATTGCCTTGGTTCAAAGATTCTTCTAACTCATCATGTCCTCGAAAGTCATTCCTTGCATAAGGAGATAGCAGAGATACTTTATTGATGCATCTAATCTAGAGCGATAATCAATCTGTGACTGTTTAGATACTCTAGAAAGTGTCACCTCAATGTGTTGGGCTTGATTCATCAAATCTTGACATGCCAATCTACATTTATTATGATCACTATTAACCTCTCCAACATGATCTCTCAATCTATCTTTCTTGCGCCAAGTATTAAACCCTCCAGATATAAAAGCATCATGTCCTTTTTCGCTACTACCTGATGAAAACAAATAACAATATAAGCAAAAAGCATCATCTTTTGCAATACTATATTCTAACCACATCTTGAATTCATCAAACCAAGCTGAAACAAATTTTCGCTTTCTATTGGCCTCTATCTTCTGTGGAAAATCATGATTACGCGGTTGACATGGACCTTTTAATAAGTAAGCTCTACACACCTGCTTAATCATGTTTGGAGGATAGCTCATTATGTTAGATCGTAGTCCCAGATCACTTGGAAGATATAATAAATCAACCACTTTTGAAGATGGTTCAGGTTGAAGATCAACTTCAATATTCACTTGTGTTGGTGTTGCTCCAGGCTCAACATCTGGTGTTGCTCCAGGCTCAACATGTGTAGTAGGACCATTAACCGTTGAAGATGAACCATCTACACTTGTTGGAGGTATGTGATGATAATACCGTTTCATTTTTACTACGTCCTGTGAATATACAACATATATTTCAATCAATTAAAAGAAATAATTGAAAGTAGGAACTGAAGCCTTAACAAAACCATAGACATTCAATCTGCCATCCTAACAAAAACAAGCATTTAATCCCAAGGTCCCCAACTACTGCTACATATGAAACTTAAACAAAATTCAGCTATTCAAATCAAAGTACTAGTGCACTATCATTAATAAATTAGGAGGTCATTCTAATCAAAGCTTAAGCAATAAACACTACTGCACTACCCCCAAATCAAAGCACTACCATTCAAATTCAGCTATTCCCATTCCATTCGGCCCATTTAATTAATCAAACAACAAAAGTCACCAAGTTTCAAATCTGATTCAAATTCAGGAGGAGGTCGAATATAATTCAACCAAGTTAAAGATGCATTCGAGCTTTTCTTCAACCAAATTAATTAGTTACCTTCGTGGAAGACAGTGAGCGGCGCGGCGGCGGTAGAAAGACAGGCTGCCGGTGAAAATCGAAGCCAGCAGAAGGTGGGAGCAGCTGAGCTTTTCTTCAGCAATTGAGATTTGTTGAAACAGTAGGCTGCACTAAAAAAAACGCTAGGGCTTGACTGGAACAAGGATTTTCTTTAAAATTTAATAATATATATATATATATATTAATTTTTATTAATATATGTGAAATTACTAAAATACCCCTGACAAAATTTTCAAAATTACAAGGGGGTCCAGTGACCCCATTGCCCCCCCCCCGGCTCTGCCCCTGAGCACAAGACGACAAAGTATTTTGTAATGGCAGGGAAACGTGGTGGATGTTGATTTGCACTTTTCAAAAGTCCGTTGAAAAGAATCTTCACCGACAATGGCACGCCATGTCATCACTCATCGCCTAACGCGTGAAGATTTGGAAATGACGCAAACACCCATCGGTGAAACGAAGAGAAAACCTAAGAAGACCGAAAATACCCCTTCGTTGGCAAAGCTGAAATTATTGTTTTACCCTTATCTTATAGACTCTATGAATAACATGTAATTTCAGTTGTAGTGCAAGTCATTCGATATCAATTGACCAAAATGCTGCCAATTCGAATTTTGCTTACTTAATGTTCTTCAAGCTCTTCACGTGCATTTTTCATTCACCAATCATTTTTTTTCCTTCTGATTTCATCACTAGGTCTGTTACAAGTATAATTAGTTAAGATATGATATTGAGCCCATAATCCAACTCAACAACTCACGTTGTCTGTGGGAAAAATTTGTTGAGCTAAACGTTGACGTTGCCACTTTTTAGTTCTTATTCCATTATTAACTATGGTATTCCCGACATTTCTGTGATGACTCAGTCTGTTGCGCGATTTGATATTTTTCTCATGTAGTGTTGTGATTATTTATGGCTTATAGTTTTTCACTTGCATACATAAGCATGCTTGAGATGAAATATCCATTAGTGTTTTTTGTCCTTTAGTATTAATCAACTAAATTTACAACTGATGCAGGTGGTTTACTCCTGCTTGCGTAAACTCATGCACTGTTCCCTTGTACAATTTCATTAATATATTCACCTCTTTATGTGTATTCTTATAATTATGGAATAATTAATTTCTTTTAAATATGGATTATGGTTTGTTTTTAAAAGTTTGCTCCTGCTACGTGTGGTCGGAGCTGACTCATTTCATTTCATCACTAAGATCCTCATGGAATCTACCATAAAAAAAAAAAAGATATGAATTCTCACAATACTCTCTCACAATACTAGAGTCTATATTGTTCCTCTGATTACGGTTGCTCCTGCTTCGAAGGGGAATGTGACTGTGGCCATGATCAGACAAATGCTTTCTATTTTCCTAACACCCTCCACGGGTGCACTGATAGATCTGAACAATGAAGATGTACGAAGGAAGCAACCCGAGGTGGTTGATCTGGAGAACCACACGTCTCCGGCTGCAATTTTGAAGAATAAGCAAAAAGGAAGCAGCAATTATCTTTAAGATCGTAGATGAAGATTATGATTCTACTGAGGCGAAAGACTCATCTGACCTTCTATCTATCTACATATATATATATATATATATATATATATATATATATAGGGGTGGGCTAGAATAAAAACACTCTTAAGTGTATAAAATATAAACGTTTCTTAATGTACGAATTTTATGTAGAACACGTATGAATTTATCCAACAGAGTTACGAATTGCGAAAAATAAATTTTTGTTACCTTTGAGATTCGAACTCAGGACCACGAATTCATCCAACAGGGTTACGAATCAACCGTAGATCTTGATGATCTAAGGGCTAAAAATCATTTATATTTTATACACTTAAGAGTGTTTTTATTCTAGCCCTCCCCTATATATATATATATATATATATATATATATATATATATATATATAAAAGCTGAGAATCTTCGTGAAAAAATGACGCTCATGAGACAGTAATTACACGAACTACAAGCTGTCAAAAGCCAAAAAGCGTGTGGGCTGGTGGCAAATCTCAAACTCGAACTAACCCATATACATCTACCAGCACCTTTCAGAGGACTAAACATAGTCCCTTTTCAGAAGAAATTTTGGTTGATGTCTTGTCTGCCAACTACAAGCCCTTTACTCTGATCTATGATGGGAAGAAAGATCCAGACGTGAACATGACGAAATTTGAGGGATTGGTGACCTTGCACCAATATTTTAATGGGATCAAATGCATAATTTTCTCCACTATTATGAATTTGGTATTAAATCAAAACTTTATAATTTTCACAAACAACAAATATGTTTAGGATTGTAGAGAGTTTAATTTGGCTCGTAACTGTGGCCATAAATGAACGTGTAACAACCAATTGATTGAAATTATATACTTCGCCCGTCCACGAAATGTTGTCCTAATTTGTCATTTTGTTCCATCCACAAAAAGTTGTCATAATCTATTTTTAGTAAATTTGTGGGTCTCTTTCTCCATCCACAGGTGAAAATTGCGTCTCTTCCACGCCATTTCACCTTTCACCTTCTTCTCTCTTTTCGTTTGCCATAACCGAGAAAAAAGCTTGTTCATCTACCGCCAAGGAAGAAATCGTGAGATCTGGCCATTCAAATCGATGGGAGTTCCGGTCATTGAACAAGATGGGAATCATATTGTTTCTTTTTTTTAATTAAAAATTTCTCTTTCACGGAGATTGGTATTTCAGTCGAAGATCGATCCATTGAACGAGTTTTTGGTTAAACAAGGCTTAATTTTTTGAGTGGTCTTATTTTTTACGGTTTGACAACTCTTATTTTCGTTTGGTATTTCTGTTTGAGTTCCAAAAATTCATTTGAATAATGAGTGTATAAATTGAATATGGCTTGGATCTTCTGGAGAACTATGTGACCAGTTGAAAAAATCTTATTTTTGAAATGCGAATTTTTTTCGGCGTGTATTTTCTAACTAATCTATTAGTGTTTCTCAATATATAGCAAACTTAATTGGGAATTAGCGGGGATAGTGAGTGTCGTTGTCATTTTAAGTAATAGAAATAGATTCTTCTAACTTTCAAGGAAGATTCTATAATGGTGGTGCCCCCGTGAATTTTTCATGTTTGTATCTATTGCCTATGGTTTAATAATTTAATTACTTTACTACATAATAAATTGTGCAGATGAGGACTGTGTCGGGATTCATCAGGAAGAGAGCGTCAGGCCATTGTCGTACGCATCAATTTAGATGTTCATGTATTTATTTTGGTAGTTCATATTTGTGTGTGGATATGATAATCTTTGTTCATTTTGGTAATTATACATACTATTGTTCACGATATATGTTTGTTGTTCATGAAAGTGAGATTGTTCATGTATCTTGTTCGTGTGAATATTTAAGTATAACTGAATATATCATTGTTCATGTTTGTTATTCGTGTGACTATTTTAAGTATTACTAATTATAATTTTGTTCATGTCTTTTGTTCGTGTGAATAATTTAAGTATTGCTAAATATAACTTTGGTAATGTCTTTGTTATGATACGAATATAATTTAAGCGTAGTTGGTATGCTCAAGTATGTTGTTTGCGTGAATATTGTTTTAAGCATTACTACATATAACTTTGCTCATGTATTTGGTTGGATATGTACATGGCAACTGTTCAAGAGGGGTGGCATTGTTCATGTATCTTTTTTCTTGTTCATGTCACAGCAAGACCACCAAATCCAAAAATTATCTTGCAAAATAAGTTAACGAGGCAGAGCAAAAGGGTATGCATTAAGTAACACGATGAGTGAATACACTTTTTATTTTGTAAAACTAACTTATGACTATTTCCAACAACAAAGTGGAGAAATAGAATGCTAAGAAAGACAAAGTTGTATCGTGAATATATGGCTAAAAAAGCAAGACTTGAAGCAGGTATTTTTTGGGCTTTTTTTGTTAATGGTAATCTTTTTCAAATGTATACATAGCTGAACATAATTCTTACACTGTGAACATGAGACGGTTCGACTAGAAACGAACATGATATCGTTAAAGATACTAAGGATGGAGGTGGAGAGGTTGCGGTTGGACAAGATGACAATGAAGGTATTCATTGTAAAAGGCCCAACTTTGAAAAAATATAAGTATAAATTCTAAAATATTAAATTATTTTGGTGTATTGAGATAGGAATAAATATAGAATTATTTTGTAGATGATGGTTCGCCTACATTTCAAAGAAAGAGGACGCAAAGTGCCACTCGTTCAGCCTTTAAAGAACAACTTCCCACAGGTTATTTGATGTGTTCGTGGTTTCATTTCAACTATGCTTATTGCGTTATGCTTCGTATGTAAAATATTTTCGAGTGTGCTATGCTTAGTATTTGTCTTAAGTTCTTATGTTTGCA